>NC_140970.1:43492835-43562835 GCF_056783735.1 Eptatretus burgeri | reverse complement strand
TTGTTTTACCTGAAAAATGATCGACGCAAGTGTCCATCTTTGTAATACGTACATAAAATGGCAGAACTTTTGAACCCTCTTCACCACCCCCTCCACCCTTTTCTCTTCCCGTCAACACATCCTCTTCAAAAACTTCCCTTCTTGTCCCGTCCAAGCCGACACCACCCCCACTCCTTTTTCTCAAAATATTGTTTTCAACTCCCATCCCCATACCTTGCATACAAAAATGAATATGGCCCCATCATCTCTACCAAGCTTGTTCAATTCCTCTTTACTCGCCCGAACGTAAAGAGAACTGTGTTAATAGAATACCAAAATTAAATGTGGTTTAATTCTTCAAATCAACCTACACCATCATCACCTAGTGTCACCAACAAACAAACCCTCTCAAATGCACATTTTATACAATGCATGCTATTGACAAGCCCATACAGGAACCAACCGAGTGGGGAAAAAATTCCACGGCCCGTTTTCCAAATTGGGACGCATCATCTCTGCCTGCAAGCTACTTGCACCTGTGTTGGTCTGGACTGAAGACTCTTTGGGAAAGTTGATGTTTGGCGAATTCTGTGCTTGTGGAATTGTCAAAAAGTCTGAGCAAAAGTATATATATATGCTGACATTTCACATTTCTCAATATTCCAGAAAAAGGTCTGACGGCGATAGGCGAGGAGAAAAGAAACAGGGTATCATTTCAAAATCGAAAGGGGGAGGAACCCTCGCTTGAAATGAGCTCGAATGATTTGGGGGAGGGTGGGGGTCGAGAAGGGAGGGAAGGGGAGATCTGCAAGGAATATTTCAAAATCACAATTCCCAACAGGCTAGAGAAAAGGCAACAGTTAAGCTTCAGTTTCAGTGATATTGCCAAGAAAATTCCCACTGCTTACAAGGCAAAGTAAATGGCAAGCAACCTGCTAAAAATCTCACAGCCAAAACTTGATTCTCAGAACCATAGAATCGTGGGCAATCATAGAAAAAGACAAAGCACTGCTTCCAGAAACGTAGCTTGGAAACTGCTCGGTGGAGAAAGTCAGAGTCCGTCGACGGAGCTGGAATTTAAGGCCTGCTGGCTTATTCCCATTCCGTTGTTCCAGGTGGCTTTGAAGTAAGATCGTACATCACGCGTGAAATGCCCGGAACTCTCAGGACCTCTTGCACCATGCAAAACACCACCTTGGAATACGGCAAAGGAAGGAAGCAAACAAGAAATGTTCGGGTTATTAGCATGCATCACCCTCACCAAAGCTTCGGCAGTACACAAGGAGAGAATCCTGCTGACCCCTTAGAGAGCTGACTAAAAACAGTACATGAAGACTCACAGTAGACAAAGCCACAATTAAACCCTACTGATACTTGGGTGGCCAATTAATGGGAGAATGTAGTAATCCTTACCATAATCAATGGACCGGTGTATATGTGTTTGTGTGTGTTTGTGTGCATTTGCGTGCGTTTGATGCGCTACTCCTCCTCCTCCTCCTGACAAACCTCACACTCTCACTGTGTCTCTCCGAAAGGACCGTTGAAAACCCCCCCTCCCCCCCCACCCATTTTTGACAATCCTTCCAGAGTGACAGCGAGACCATTACCTTTTCGAGGATTGCAGGACATGTTCCATTTATCAGACCAGATTCTAATCATTTCCACATCGGCAGAAAGAGACACACAGTTACTGTCTGTCACACAGAGGGATGGGGGTACTGTGCGACATAATGTGGAGTCATCTGCAGAAAATGAAAAGGGTTTTCCAGACAATCAGAGAGGTCAGTAATGTAGATGAGGAAGAAGACTTTGCCCAAGACACTGCAATGGGGCAGGCTGGCCTCCAATAACAAATAAGAGGAGAGGGTTCCCTTGATGGTAAAGTATCAAATACCTAAATGTGCATGGTCTGGTAAATCATTGGGTTTCCACACTATTTCTGGAATTAGAATGATGGCATTTTCTACCAAGTACTTGGCAGTGGCAGAAAGATTCAATAAAGACACCCGGACTCGTTAACTTTGTGGTGATGCAATCGTAAACTGCACATCAATCCCACCAATACATTTTAGAAAGAAAGAGCCCAAAAATCCACTAAGCCGAGAAGAAGTTTTTCATCTGATGAAGTGGTTAACAAAGCCACGCACCCTGTGTTAAGGACACTTTGGAAGGAAGTCTTGTGTGCTGGGATCAGGCTGGCTGACCACTGGAGTGCATTGAAGAGTATGTGTAATAACGTGACAAATAAAGTTTCTCAATGGTTTCTATGATATCTTTTAGGCGACAATACTTTTGGGATGACACTGTTAAAGACAAATCTGACAGCACCATCCTCCCAGAATGTGTGGAAGATTGCAATAACAATCAATCTTTTGACCCACTTTGATGAATGCTTCTCAGAAAGGGAAATAAAAGTTAAAAAAAATAATTGCTAAGATAAGCAGTGTGTGTTTTACTATGCAAGCCAAACAATTAACCTCAATGAAGGATGGAGTAGGAGGGGGTGATCATATGTGCGAGTATCTTGTGTCTTCATGGTGTTGCGGTTCTGCAAAAATGCATGCCTCTAAGGCAATAGCACCCAACATACAGTGTTCCCCAGGCAGTTATTTTGTTCGTCTTTGTGCAGTCAGACGTTTCCCTCATGGCTGGTGGGTGGACGGGACAAAGTGCGTTGCGTGGGTCTAATGGCTAGGTCTGTTAACTATATCTCTATCTTATATTTTGATTTATATTCCAACCCTTTCCTTTTAGCCAGGGTACAAATCAAGCAAGCAAACAAACACACCACAATATGAATAGCAAACACACCATGCAGCCTCCCGTGGGAGAATCAACAAAAGAACAAACACACCGTATGACATGCGCATGGCGCGCCATTATTGCATTCAAATCTGCGCGCCAATTTCCAACGGCATCTCATCTTGCTCACCCGTCGCTCACCAAAAACTCACCTCCTCAACCACCAAGACCTCGTGCACATGAGAAGAAATATTCCGGCACCTACTCGTACTTCTGTATCGATACAATTCGCCACTAAACAGAGGTGTGCTGCACAGCTCAGGGTAGTCGGACCATGTGATGCGGGGACGAGCAACGGACGTCAGTAGCACCAACCGCATCTCGCCGGGGGTGTAAGCATGTTGTACGTTTCATTGACTTCTCCGAGAACGATTTGAACGAGGAAGCGGAAACTTTCAGGGATTAATGAGGGCACCCTGAAGGTGCGTTTCCTGGAGTTTCGTTGGAATTATTAAGTTTTGAAAAAAAATTAATTTGCCCATCTTGGTATTTTCTTCCCTTGGAGAGAGGGTAAAATTGGAATATCTGAGCTATATAACCACGATGTATTACTGTATTTTCCGGTGTATAATCCGCACTTAATTATCGGCAAAAAAGGGTAAAAGTGGGGTTGCGGTTAATACACGGGTTTAGAAAAAAAAGAAGTCGGTCTTAAAAACGATCAATGCTGAATTTCAATAATATTCCAAGTGAACACTTTCTTAGCAGTCAGAACTGCTGTTAAGCTAAATTTGGCCATTTAAATTTTGAAAATCGGTTCAGGTTAAGAGTTTGCACAGCGTTTTGTTAACCGGGTGTGGAAATTAAAATAAATAAATACAAGAGCTCAAGTGAGCACAATATACGCCCGAACAAGAAGGTATATACAGAATTGTGCTACTACATGGAAAACAGCATCCTGGTTGCCATGGCAACCACTTTAGATGACAAACGTATGTCACGACACACCGTCTCCACAGTCTGTACCTATGTACCAAATATGAAACGTGAAAGTTGAAAACTTTGGGAGCTAGAGTGTGGACAGGAACGGACGGATGGACGACAGGTATCACATAATACGCCCCGATATATATATATATATATATATATATATATATATATATATATATATATATATATATATATATATATATATATATATATATATATATATATATATATATCGGGCATATAAAAACCCAGACGCCCGGAGTATAAGTGCATGGTATATATAGAGCCTCTCAGCTCTGAAAGCCCTATTAACCACAAAAGAAGAAGAACACCTGGTCTCACATCAAAATAATTATTATTCACAATAGCTAGAGTCTTTGGCGAGGACACTAGCATATCGAGTGTATAATTATTTTATTAACACTCCAAATATAGCAAACAAGAAAAACAACAGCGAGAGCGTCCTTCACGTGAAGCCGTGCACTGAACCTCTCGTAACTCACCCTCAACTCCACCCTTTGTCCCGCCTGTGTTAGAGGGAAAACACACCGGTTACGTTCGATGAGCGAACGGATGTTATCCGGTCTCTGGAGGGAAAGGACTGTGACAAGTCTATTAATGGAGCATCCACCTCAAATAAGCTTGCGCACAATGTGACGATTAACACTACTGGTCATGAGAAGGACTGATTCACCGTTGTGCTCACATGCACCGCAGACGGTGGCAAGCTTCCCGCGTTTGCTGTGTTGAAGAGGGAGTTTGAAGAGGGAGGGAAGAGGGAGTTGAACAATGCCCAATGGCAAGTTTCCAGCCGGCGTCATTGTTCGTGCAGAGCAGAAGGGGTGGATAGACGAGGGACTAGTCCAGGACTGGGTGTGCATGGTCTGGAGTGGTTGGCAGGATGAGGGTCTCTCCCGACAACAGAGCGTGCTCGGCCTGGATGCCTTCATTTGTCACAAGACCGCTGACACCAAAGCGCTGCTCCGTCGGACCAACACCGATCCAGTCATCATCCCAGGCGGGATGACATCGCTTCTGCAGCCCCTCGATGTGTCCATCAACAAGCCGGTCAAGGACGGGCGACTTCGCTGCTGGTCCGACTGGATAATGAGTGGGGAGAAGACCGACATCAAGAGTGGGAGGATGAGAAAGGTCAGCCTTCTGGATCATCAAGGTGTGGGAGGAGATACCGTCGGACATCATCAAGCGAGCATTTCTGAAATGCTGCATCTCCAACAACATGGACGGCACAGAGGACGACATCATTTGGGAGGAGGAGGCAGCAAATGACGGTGACAGTGAGGGGGACTTGCTCCATCCTGATTCGGACAAGGAGTTACATGCCTTCTTTGATGAGGAAAGCATTGATGAGGATTTCCTCGGGTTTAGCTGAAAAGTCTCATTAAACCCAAACAGCCCTTTTCAGGTCCACAGATCCACAACAAATACGTACGATACCGGTACGAATCCCTATTCTTCGAACAAAAAAAAAAAAAAAAACTTCTTTATAATATTAAATTAAATCATAAGAAAGAAAAATAAAATTTTCTTGGTATCACTCCTCTCCCTTCAACTTCTTGAAGATGAGAATAAGACTGTGAGATGAAATTAAGCAGACATGGTGGGAGTGAGCATGTTGATACCTCCATCACTTTTTTCCATACAAAGTTGATGTACAAACGTATTTCGATCTAGATCAGAAAATAGAATGATCAAGATATTCATTTCTATCGAGGGTGAAAAACATGGGTGCGGTTTATACACCAGAAAATACGGTGGATATGCACATAAGCAGTACAATTGTGTTTGCTTCATGCACGCAACCTCAGTTATTTTGTATTTTCAGGAGCGATCGAGGCAGTGGTATGTTGTCTATACACCTCCAAAATAAAGGGATGTGTCAGAAGAACATGCTGCATGCTGAAGGGCAGGTACTCTGCTATGGTATTGTTGTGGTTGACGAAATTCACAAACCACCATTCAGGTCCCGTAGGTGAGATATCTCTGTAAGTATATGTGTAGTTAGGCCCAAACCCGTTGTTTCGAGGGAATAAATGTCATTCAGTCGGGCTGCGACTCTTCAGGATAGCCGTTTTTCTTTTACTATCTTTATTTTGGACCAGCCGCCATTACTACCACCACCAACCACAACGCCGCTTCACAACAACAACCACCAACCACAACGCCGCTTCACAACAACAGCCACGACCTTTACCGTCACAACTCGCCACCATCGCATCACCGTCATTCCCACGCCACTTGTGGGCGCTGATGCTGGACTCGTGCGGGGCGCGCACCGAGCAGCGTGTTCAGAGACATCACAGACTTTCCGAGAAAAACGGATCAAAAACGACTCACGCCCACTTCTGTTCCGTCCTATCGGCGAGCTGGGGCGATTTGGCCCCGCCTCCAGGGCGTTGGAGTGAGGACGCTATATGCAAATTCATGGATCAAAAAGCATTCACGCCCACTTTTCCTCGGTCCAATGGGGAGCCAGTTAGAGAGGTGAAGGGTCGGAGGCAGAGGGTCAAAGGTGAAGGAGCGAAGCCACGGGGCTTATATAAACGGCTGCGTTCGTCAGTCAAGGCAGTTCAGTTGGCAGTTGTGAGTTCGGAGGGGAGAAGTCAAGAGTGAAGAGTTGGGACGAGCCAAGAGAGGAGACGGAGAGGGCGATTAGACGGAGCTGTGGAGAGGTGGCGGCGGCGAAGGCGGACGAGGGAGTGCTCGCGTCGGTGCCGGGAGCTGCAGAGGGAGAGGACGGGAACGCGACCGAGGTCGAGGAGGAGACGCTTGTCGCGGGACCCGAGACAGGGTGATATCCGCCATCCCCCGAGCATCAACAACCCCCCTCCTGTTTCCCCCCGCGCTGAGATAGTGCGACAAGGGGGCCCCTTTCCCACCCCCTACCAGACACTGTCCGCGAAGCCCGCGGAGTTGAGGCGCCACCGCCGCTCTGCGTCTCATCATCAGACGGGTAGGCCCGACACGGTCTCGGCCCCAGGCCCGTCTACCCCCCTCATCCTGGAGGGTGGTTCTTTTTTCTTTTGCTTTGGGTATCTGTGTTGTCGGCGCCGTCTGTGAAGTAAAATTGTATAAGTGTTGCCGTGTGCTCGGTAGTCGGATAGCTCTGCATTGTGTTTCTCTTTTATATTTGCTTTTTGTGTAATATTGTGTTCCCCTTTTACATGTGCTTTTGGTGTAATTGTATATGTGTGCTTCCCGTTCATCGCGAAATAAATGTGCTTATTGTTGAACTGTTTTCCCGCTTCGCTTCGTCTTTTCTTTCATTGAATCTCCATCTTGCTTCACGTAAAGGGTTGGTCGTGGGCTAAAACGCCCGATAATTAATCGAACCGTCGAGGCCGACGAATAATACCGCTCGGTTATCCCGATAGTACGGAACGGGTCGCTTAAAGTGGCCCGTGTCCGAAGTCGACCTGCGGCGAGGTGCGATCGCCCGGTCTACCCTCCGTGTGGGTACTTAGGTAGGTCGAATTTGGCGAGCAACCCTATCCCACGCGGGGGCCGATTGGCACGATCGTGGTGAGACCGAAAGGTCCACCCGTGACTAGTTCCCGGCGTTAGTCCGAGAGGGTCACGACTGGATTGTCCGTCCGGTGGGCGACGTGCCGCGATTCGAGTTACGTGGCCGTCCGCACGCCGGCGGGCGGGAATCCGCAACAGTATTAATAATCATAAAAATAATAACACGACCCCCCGCTGGCCACTCCCTTAGTGAGTGGGTGCTTCTAATTGAACTAATGTTACAATATTTCAAATAAATAAATATATCCAGAACTACTCCATTTTGTCCAACTCACATCCACTTATATGCATTTCAATGGAGGGAGAAGGAAGAGGCCACAAAAGTAGTCACAGCACAGCTTACTGTGCTTCAGTGCATTGTAAAAAGCCTGTGTGTTCTGTGATAACGACAACCTGAAGGCCACAGTGAGCGCATTTACTTTACTATTTTAATGCCCATTTTTAGTTAAACTATCACTTGGAAAAAGCAAGAATATATTAAAGGCAGACAGTTGAGGCTGTAAGCCGAGGCCTTCACCTCCTCGGGGAGATGTACTCCCGGCGTAGCAGGCACACCCGTCATGAAGTCATTGGTGACGAAGGTGCGAATGACCACAGAGCGCTGGCAAGAAGGTAGTTTGAGCAAAGGGTCACGGTCAAAGTGTAGTGGGGTCAGCACGACGGGCATCTGACTGATCTTGCCGCTGAAGCCTTAAAAAAGGAAATAAAAAAGGACGATGAAACAAGAGGGAGGCAACTACAGGCTTGTCCAGCATAAAGTATACTTGTTTCTGGTTCTTGTTAGATACTTGTGTTGCACAGACAGACTGACCCTTTTGGGTAGTGATCCATGGTAACACCTTGCAGACGTCTCTCAACATGGTAAGCACACAGTGAGAGATGTACCCAAACAGTAACACCATAAACTTTAAAACCTCGGTAAGCCTTCACACGATGGGAATGAGCCTTGTTGAGGAATTTACATAACCACAACTTTTGCCAGAAGTAAAAATTCAACACAAACTTGACTTTAACTGGCCCGGCAGTTTTAAGCCCATCCCCATGATGCGAAACCTCGTCGTACAACCCACATAGCCCGATATCCACTGACCCGAATCACGCAGCACTTGGTGAGCTAAGTGGTCGGCTTCTCGGAGAGTGCCCAAGACACCTGTGGTCAGGAACGTCGGAGTGATGTCGAGTGGGACCTCACGAACTTGTGGACCAAATATGTAGACGACCCTGAAACAATAGCCATTGCATGCCATCAAACCAGGACGGCTGAGCTCTCATCGTGTGATTGAACAAAAAAGGGTTTTGAATGTAGCTTAAGAGACCATCCTATTTATAACATACATAGAAATATGGTGCATTTGTGAATACCCACCATCCCTTTCCCCAACTATTTGATCCATACATGCCCATTCTCTTACAACCACTTACTCCCATCTCCTTTCAAACTTATTTCCCTCCCCCACACACCCTTCTCCCTCCTATCAATTAAATTTTTTTTTTCAATTTGGTCCTCCACTTTACCCCCCTCCCCCCTCCCCCCACCACCCCATCCCTTTTCCCCGATTCCTCATGCAATAAAATTATTAGAAGGCCCCTAAGATACATGGAACATCAACAAAACAAAACAATCATGAAAAAAAAAAAAAGACATTCAGCGCAAAAAGTTTGGCTCCTCTAAAGTTTGCAATCCAAATGAACTGTGCAAGAAACATTTCATTCGCTTATTGACCAAGCGTTTTGACGCACTGAAGTTCAACACCTGCCCAGTTACCTGTTAATATTGTGGCATATCCGCGGAATGAGTTTGGCCAGATAAATGAGAGAGGTCCACTTTGGGGAGTCTCGTGAAGAAATACCACAAACGTAGCTGTAGGAACGGCAGTCACCCTGTAGGCAGCACAACAAGAGCAGTTATGCATGCACCTTCCCAACAAACAAAACAAAGAATACCCTTCGAGTTGGCATTAAAAAAAAAAACATTTTGCGGAAGGTATAGCAAACCTGCACCCCTACAGACTTCATCGGGAGTAGAAAAGCATTCAGGGAGGCCTGGCTCGTCACGTCCACGAGTCTCTCCTGCTCTTCCTCTGTCGTGCAAGCCTTCACCCTCTGGAGCAGTGCATGAGGCTGAGGAGAGGCAGCAGGTGAGGAGGAAAAGCTTGTGTGTGACACCTTTGTCAAAGATGCAATGCAAATACATTACTGACATGTAAGCTGTTGAAAAAGTCAGTTAAAAAAATGCACGTAAATAAAGAGGGTGAGGAGGGTGATGTGTGAATAAGAAAATTAAAATTATGCTCACAACGTAAATTTATTCTCTACAATTTCATTTCATAAACTGGCAATGATCATCATGTACGTCATCCTGTAACCTGTCTGTAGATGTTTCGAATGAAAAAAAAACAAAAATGCATCATACTTTGTATTTATGATCCAATTAGGTTTGAAAGATAAACTTGGATGTTCGATATATTCAACTCATCAGACAGGACAATGCACTTAATGTGCACTCTTAAGGACTGTCCCTTGATGCCGCAGTGCTTTATGCTTTCCTTGCACCAGAACGGAAGTTTAATTCAGAATCAAGACACGAGTTAATCGAACCGGAGAGAACCAGAGATCATAGAGGCAAAGCACAATTATCCTAAAAAATATAGTATCACAGAAATTGCCCTTTTAGATCGATTCAAGGATCGTGCAGGAGCTTTTACAGGTATCATATGCAGGACAAGTACACGAGGAGACACCAGCGTCCTTTTTTGCATTGCAAATGATAAAACAAGAAGACAAGGCCAATACAAATATCAACTTTTGGGGTTCATTGATCATGATCTTTGTAATCACATGGCGGCTGACCAAACAGGCTTTTAGATCGTGTGCATGTGTATTTGGATAAGCTGACAAAAACAGAACTGAACCAACGATCCAAACAAAGCCAAAATCAAAGCAAAGGCACTTCTGGTTTCCCATTCCTCATCGTAGTTGCTTTTCTTGGTCCTCCAAGTGATTTGCTTCCGAGAGGCTAAGTAATCGTTCTGGATTCATCTGTGCCACCAGCGATTTTATGTCGATTATTCGTTCACAAACTCCTCAGCTACCCTCTCATCCTTGAGCTTGCCAATATCCAGCCTCGGCTGGGATGGTACCATTCTCTCAGATTTAAGCTGAAACTTCAGAGTTACGACAACAAGCCTGTGGTCGGTATTGAGGAATTGAGCATTCCTGTGTTCTGGATCATCCTCCAGCAACCATCGAGCACATGGTCAATCTCCTTTGCCACACCACCAGCGTAGAAATACCCAGTCCAGCAATGAGCTTGTGGGCGCTGAAACCATGAACCAGCCACCCTAAATCCACGACT
Source organism: Eptatretus burgeri (assembly GCF_056783735.1). Classification (NCBI taxonomy): domain Eukaryota; kingdom Metazoa; phylum Chordata; class Myxini; order Myxiniformes; family Myxinidae; genus Eptatretus; species Eptatretus burgeri. The sequence continues at coordinate 43,552,223 of NC_140970.1, read as the reverse complement.
TCTTGCAAAGTCAAGGAACTTAGTGCTATTGTGGTTCACAATTCCAGACGCATGGGGAACAACACAGGTCTCATTACCATCTCTATCAGTGTTAGCCGATGCATTGAAGTTGCCCAAGACTGGAAGATTATTATCAAACCTGGGGCACTGATCAACCACAGACTCGAGCGCCGCATAGGATGCGTCCTTCATGGGAAGATCACTCTCCTCAGTCGGATCATATACAGAGACCAGGGAAATGACACCCAAGGAGTGACGAATACTTGGTCTCATAATACGCTCGTTGACCGGTGTTACCTCATTTATCATTGGAGTCAGCTTATTGCACACAGCTACAGCAACTCCTTTGGCACAGTAACCATCAGAGCGACCAGACAAATAGTAGGGTGTTACCATCCGCCCCGCCATGATCTCGTCACTATCCGGTCTCCGAACCTCAGGGAGTGCTGCAATACCGATGTTCAAATGCTTGAGTTCAGATGATAAGAGACAGGTGATCATCCTTTCTTACGGATAGGATATTTCAGGCACCCACCCGAAGGGACCACCTCAGGTTAACCCAAGGAAACTGCCGTCTGGTGGACGACACCTCAAACACCACTCCGCCACACACCACCGTAATCTGACATAGGAAGTTTACCCCATGCTTTTTATCCTATCATCAAGGAATGGGGGTTCCGAAGGCTTTTCCCCGATCCTGTCATCTGGTGAGCTGCCCTCTGAAAGGCAGCAACACAGGAGGTACTCCCCACAGAGTGGTTTTTCAGTTTTCTTTGTATTTGTTGGTTTTGCAGAATGAAGTGTTTTAAGGTGGCCAGAAGAGTGCAAATCCTGCCATCAACCGCCTAAAAAAAAGCAACCCAATTGCAGGAGTACGTCCGCAGACACAGTTGGGCACGAGATATGGATGGCCGTTGGCTCACAAGGAGCTCCTTCACCCTTTGGCAGGTTTTGTTATTAATCCTGCTGGGTGTCGATAACCATACACCCTCAACGTCCTGCAACCAGACCATGAAACAGGTTTGTACAGGTTTAGATGGTACCTGTAACAAGTCACATGTCTAATCTGGTCTGACAAAACTTGCTTTGTCTTCTGTAAAGATTTATGCCATCTTGTCTGCAGTTATCATACCCCTCCTTCCAACTATAACAAGATCATGGAATCTCTCATTGCAGTTGACATCAAATCCTTCCTTTTCTCCAACTGTCTGATCTCAGATCATCAGTTAGGTTCCATGCCCGGTCAGTCTACACTGGAAAGGGTGTTCCTACTCTCCAAAGAATGGATGGAAGCCCTCAACCTCAGACACGAGATCAGGCTCATCTCTCGAGCATTTGATGCAATCTGCAACCCCGCCTTGATCCCAAAACTGTCTGCTTATGGCATCCAAGGACACCTCCTCTCATGGCTGACTGACTTTCTCCACTCTCATAGTCAGCGTTGGCTCTTAACAGGATCCCCTCATCTCCTCTCCCTGTCAAGGATGGATTGCCCCAAGGCAAGGCAGGCTTAGTCTTGCTTGTCATCTTCATCAATGATCTTTCTGATTCTCTGCAAAATCCTACTTATGTCATTGCTGATGATTTCACCCTCTGCCGTATCATTTATCATCCTTCAGATGGGCAGGCAGCAACCTCTTCCTTCTCTGCAGATCTTGGTATAATCAGGGGCTGGTCCAACACTTGGAATATGTCCTTCAACCCTGACAAATCACACACACTCACCCTGTCTCTCTGAAAGGATTGTCTGGCAAACCTTCCCATATACTTCCTAAACAAAACCACTTGAAGAGGTTGTCACTAAAAACTTTTGGGCTTCACCATCAGCCATGGTCTTTCTTGGGCAGACCATATTTCCAAGATGGCCTTCAAAGCTAGCCACTTCCAAGATGGCCACTGGGCATCCTCTGTCGTGAAAGGTCTTTCCTTGCCAATGTGAACTTTTGACATCCTAGAAGGCCTTGATTTGCAGCTCGATAGAGTACTGTTCCTCCTTTGGGCCAACGCCCCTACCTCACACCTTGCTCTTCTTGATGCCATGGGAAGCAAGGCCCTCAAAATCATTGGGATCTTCCATGACGAAGCTGAGTGTCTCAGCCATTTATTAGAGTTATTAGTGAGCTTTACATAATGAACAACCAAACACAATTTCACAAACACAAAGTTATATTCAACTGTTGTCTTTTCAACCAAGCTTTAAATTATCTCCTCTCTCTCCTCTATATAAATGAAAGGACTGTATCTGCCCGTCTGTCTGTCCATCCGTCTATATCTTATTCTGTTTCCCATCTCTTCCCTCATCACCGTGCATAGTCACCAAACGTTGTCTACAAGCATCATTAGCAACATCTTACAATTTTGCTTATGGCATCTAAATTTACTCCCAGCTACTACATTCCATTATATTCTGTTGGGCCCAGTCAAAATTAGACAAATGTCAAAGTGTTCAGCATGCTGGGTGACATCACGGCATTGCACTGGGCGACGTTTTATCGATCCTAATACCATCCCATCACCTATCCTTGACAGGAGTAACCAACCGCTAGTTTTGCAGAAAGCATTGCAAATGACACACGGTGAAAGATCCGCACCTTTTTCATCAAGTTGGCATAGTCGGCAACTATTTTGAGCAGTATGTTGGTTTCCTGAAAGTCTTTGCAGATGAACGCCTCATCGGTGCAGATCACACGGATGGCGAGTCCCGGCCCTGCAATCCCACCATCCCACAGAAAGAATGCAATTACCTGGTGAATCGTGTCAAAATCGCAATGAAAATTTCGAAATTCCATTAAGACAAAACGAAATAATAACCTACCAGGAAATGGATGCCTTGATACAATCTCCTCAGGCAAACCAAGTTCCCTTCCCAAAGCCCTGACTTCATCTTTGTGGAAGTCTTTCAGAGGTTCAATTACCTTTCCCTGAAGGGGAAATACATTTATAATTACCTTCAATCATAAAACACTTCGGCTCTATGACTTCAATGACCTGCTACAATCGGTCACAGGGTCGATTTAAACAAAACAGACAGACCACTCACAGGATCAACAGTCCTGATGGAATCAACGAAAAACAACGGCAGTACCTCACGGCGTAGCTTGCGCACCAGCTCCGTATCATTGTGGTGGGTTTTGATGACGTCTGCCTTTCCGCTTGCCAATAATGAAGCACTCTCGATGAGGTCAGGCCGCAGCGTACCTTGTGCCAGAAACACCTCATCCGAGCGCAACTTCATCTCATCCATTACATCGGTCGCCACCTACCATCGGGCCAGGCAGGAAGCTCCCTTCATGACATGAGCAATAACTGAATACAAATGATGTAATGAGCAAAGGTAGACAGCAAGATGGCAGGAGAGTTTTATATCGTCTTTTCTTTTTCCAGAAGAAATCTCAATTGTACAGGAAGGACTGCGTCAGCTAGGCGGGCGTTCAGGAACCTGTCGTACAGTATATTTCAGGGGTGGATCGTACATCAAACATTTATCAACAAAACGTTTCATCGGGACATTTTCTGAGGAGTGAAGGGTTGATTGTAAAGGGAGTGGGAGAAAAGGATAGGAGGGTACGGAATGATCTGAGAAGAAATTGCATGATTAAAAAGATAATTTGATCCTTCCACTCAAAATCAATTTGAAGCTGGGTGGGGCGGTGGGTTGGGGGAGGGTTGAAACAGTAAAATCAACATTGGGCAAAGGTCAGGCACATCTGTTCCATGCACAAGTGACAACAGCAAACATACCCAGGCAGCAATGGCATAGTTAGAACTGTAGTTGTACTCTCATATACTTCCTGGCAGTTTAACTTAAAATTGCTCTAGGTTACGCTATTGTGGTTTATGTACTGCAGTAAGGATTACCGGTAACTGAAGTGAATACATTTCAAACTAGAGGGGCAGCACTCGGTAAAGTGCAAAACCTCCGCCGCCAATACTGCTGGGTCACTTAAGTGAACCTGATATCCTATTCATTGTAGGTCAAAACGGATCAGACTCTACTGAACCACGATTGAATAAACTAAACTAGATCGAAACGCATGTAGAAATGCCAAAAAAAAAAAAAATCTAAATTTTTTTGAAAAAAAAGGTGCAAAATTTTTTTCTCCAACAAATTTTTTGTGGGGGGGAGGGGGTTGGAAATCACTTAAAACATGTAGAAATGTCAAAAAAAATTTCAAATATTTTTGAAATAAAATCGAAATTTTTTTGAAAAAAAAGTTGCAAATTTTTTTTGGGGGGGTTGGAAATCACTTAAAACATGTAGAAATGCAAAAACAAAGATTCAATTTTTTTTTCAAAATGGCCGCAATAGCGGCCATATTGGACTTTGGACCAAGTCTAAAATCTAATGGCATGATCCTTGGACCATACCTAATCCCCCCACCAAGTTTCGTCGAAATCCGTCCAGGAGTTTTTTCCATAATACTGTTCACAAACAAACAAACAAACGCACAGACAGGGGTGAAAACAGTAACCTCTGTCCATCTTCGATGGCAGAGGTTAACTCGAAGGGCACTCAGTAGAGCGCATACCTCTACCCGAATCCGGATTCAGATCTTCATCATAATCAAATCAACTTGTCGTTGTCGCACACCAAACCTGTCCACCAAGTTTTGTCCGAATCCATCCACAACTTTTTCAGATGTCGTGCTATATATTGTTTTTGGCCCCATCTATCAATGGTGAATAATCACTTAATTTCTAGTATCTTGATCTTCACCAAAATCGAATCAATTCGTCCTTGTCACACACACACACACACACACACACACACACACACACACACACACACACACACACACACACACACACACACACACACACACACACACAACCTGCCCACCAAATTTCTCCGAATCCATCCCAAACTTTTTTGAGATATCCTACACACACACACACAAACAAACAGACAGACAGAAAGGGGTGAAAACATTGCGATGGACAGAGGTAATTACAGTAGTCTGCAGAGAATAACTGCTTAAAGACTAGAACGGCATTCAGTAGCACGCATACCTCCAGCAAGCCGAACAGTTTGCATTTTGTATCCGACTTGTTGGCCGGATCTGGACCTGAACCAAAAATCGAATCGGCTTGTTCTTGTCATCTAACCAACTCATCCACAATTTTTTGAGGTATCGTGCTCACAGACAGAAAGACAAACATACAGACAAGGATGAAAACATTCAGTGGTGGAGATAACTAGAGTTAAAACCACAGTTGGACCTGCAGTAGTAACTCTCGTCGAGTGACGCTACTTTTTTCCTGGGAATACACCAATATTATATCTTTATTATTGTACATCTCGAGGTAGTAAATTGGCAATCAATGGAAGATCAATCAACTATTAAGTGGCAAATGTCAAATTTTGACAAAGAAAAAAGAAAAATTAATCTTTTTAAAAAGTGAAACAAATGACCATCCATCCATTGGGACCATACTCTGTGCAGAGCGTTGGTGCTGCCGAAGCAGTCTCCTTGGCTATTCAGCACAATCCTGGATGGGTCGCCACTCCAACGCAGGATACCAGCAAGCTGGCACTCATTTTGCCGACCTCGGAAGGATGACAGGCTGAGTTAACCCCATCTGGTATTAATCCAACAGATGAGTGGAATTTGAACTCAGGATTCTTAGATCCCAAGCCCGCCACCCTGACCATTAAGCCAACACCAGGCAGAAACAAATGACAATGTGAACGAAAAGGATTTTGGATGGCCAGTATGTAAAGGCGCAGTCACACCTTGACGTTTTAGCCAGCTTATGCCGATTTTTGAAAAATTTGTCTAAAACGCTGTCACACGTCGAATACGTTATGGGTAAGTTTTGGAAACATCGAGAGCACGCAGAAAAACACTGCCAAACGTCGTAGTACGCTGGCTTTCATCATTGTACTTTGCGGTTGTCCTCAAATTTTAACATGCTTGATATTTTACGGCTTATGCCAGCGTATGACTCACAAGTTCCGCTACGCTGGCCATAAGTTGTAGGCACGTTATGCGATCGTTGACACACGTTACTTGTAAGTTACAAATAAGTCGAAACACGTCGAGGTAATGTTTAGCGTACCTAAAACTTGTTTTTAACCTATGAGTAACGTGTTGTAGGCACGTTACGCGATCGTTGACACACGTCCACACACGTTACTTGTAAGTTACTCATAAGTCGAAACCTTCAAGGTAATGGTTAGCGTCAGTGTTCCAGACTTCCTGGTTTTTTTATTTTTATTTTTCTTCAGTATGACGGTGATGTTAACACTGATTTCTAGTGCGGCTATGATTTAAATCGTTGAGCGGCAGCCTATTAATTATATTATAACCACACTAGAAATCGAAGTGTTAACATCACCATCATACCAAAGAAAAAAAAAAAACAGGGAGTCTGGAACACTGATGCTAACCATTACCTCGACGTGTTTCGACTTATGAGTAACTTACAAGTAACTTTTAATTGGCTACGTCACGTCATCATTGGCGATACGTGCAGCGCGCTATGCATAAGTTAGACTATCTTTGGGCATAGGTTGTGAACGCCGACAAAAGGCTAAGCATTCGTTGGTATAAGTTATCTAAAAGACAACGAAACGTTCTGTGTCCGTTACTAATATGTTATGCATACGACCAACTCGTTATGAATACGTCCGAATCTTTAAAAAAAAAAACATCAAAAGTTAAACGTAAGCCAGCAATTTACATACATTTTGATACGTTGCCATTGCTGGCTAAAACGTCAAGGTGTGACTGGGCCTTTACAATACTCTGGATTATCGTGAGAAAACCTTTTCACATCGAGTGGATTTACACTTTCATACTATTGAGCAAAATTTATGATAGCCAAACCCACATTCTGCATAATAATACCTTGCAACAACAACAAAAAATTTCCCCAGTAAACTGCAACCCAAAGGACGAACAATGCAGGGAACCTGAATAAGGCAAATCACACTTAATTACCGAGAAAACATGAGGCAGTAACACCGTTACCTTGACAAAGGTGTCTCCAATGATCTTGCGCTTTTCCTCTGGGTCGCTTGTCATGTTCAAGGTCTTGCTGACGAGCTTGCGTGGTGTCCGATCCTCCGCAGAAATGGGCAACGTCGTCGTACCATTGTAGAACACATGCATGGCGTTGATGACTGTCCGGAACATGCACCGAGGAAAACCCCATTAGAGAGACTTTTGTTTTGGGTCACAGGTCAACGGTCAGGTTTTGCAACAGTGCCTGACAAGCTGACGAGAACGCGGCGACTGAAAGTGACTTTCAAAGTGGTGCAAGGTGGAAATATAAGCATTTACACTGACCCAATTTGGGAATCGCGTTAACCCCATCAAATACTGCAGAGCCACAAGCAAGTTGTGCAGCGGCAGGGCACCTACCGTGAATAAAGGCCAAGTTAAACTGGCGACCATGATCGCAAGAAGGCCGGTTGATTAGTATCACGAGACGTAGCTGCACATCCCCATTATTAAATCACAACTTTTGATTATTCGCTCATTTTCAGCGAAGTAGCAATTTCTTATCACAGTGATGTACCGCAATTTCCTATCGCTTTTCTATTGAATCTAAGCACCGGCCCAAGAGCAAGAACGGATGACAGATGCAGAACATAACCTTAACCAAAAAATACACAAATACTCTATTTTTGGAACTTGAAATTTAAACTCCCCGCTCGAGAAAATAAATGCATGCTACCCAGCAGCAGGCCAATCCAATCAAGGAGGCGCTCTTTAAACTAGCACCTGCCCAATCACAAAAAACTGAAACGAAGCAATAAAGTTTGTGTTAGTTGGTTGACGTCACGAGTGGCATCTCTTTAATGGCCGTGCACTGAAACAGCACGAGAGTGATTGCGAATGCCCAGCAACGAAAATGTCCGGTAAATCTGACGTACAGGGTGTTGGTTTAACGTGATTATCAACACGATGAGCCGGTCATTGCGTGATAACGGTCGACGGCTTCAACTTCGCCTTTCCGTATGAAGAGCTGGAAGCGTGCTGCAGCATGCTCACAGCCTTTCTCCACGGGTCAGTAAAATGCATCAGGTTACACTATCTGACACAAGGTGCATTTTTAAGCAGATGTTCCAAATAAGCTCGAAGATTAATGCAATTGCGAAAAGGTTGACATAAACCTAGAGGAGTTTGAAACGAGACTCAACTGCAAGTCTCAAAAGCTTTCATGTCATGGTTCTGCCATTTGCTGAGTGCAAGGCACACTGGGTAGGTATGGACACCAAAACAACTAGTGAGGTTTTCGTGTGGCTTTCAAGTGTATAAATTGTTTGACAAAACGTTTTCAACACCCTCAATCAAATCAAAAAATTATCCCAGAAACGCAAAAACAATTGCGAAAATATATAATCAAGATAAAACCGCATCTCCCATCCTTAATCTCTGAATAATGGGATATGTTGCAAATCATGTTGCAAGACTGAGATGAACGAGTGCGACAAAAGTGTCCACAATTGTGTACAAGTATTGTCCTACCTCGTACATGCAGACCCAGCTTGTTGAGCGCCTCTTCGACGGCCTGGCTCTCGCGCTTGCGCATGAAGCCATTGTCTATGTGCAGGGTGATGAGCTGCTCCTGTGGTAGCGCTTTCCTGAGAAGGGCGGCGCACACTGTGGAGTCCACTCCACCACTCAGAAGCACCTAGCAAAACGCAGGTTACAAGGAAGTGTGTTCGGGTGTGGAGAGGGAAGATAATCATCATTGTTGATTCATAAAACCAATCTCGATAATTCTAATCAGCACCATTCACAACTGAACCAGCATTACTGAAAACCAAGCATCCTAGAGAATACTGTTGCGGGCCAGGGATCGGGTGAGAAGACCACCAGGGGGAGAAGCTATCACGGGTTCCCACCATACTCCCCGGAATTGCAGGCCGTCGCACACGGATAATTCCGTGACACGGCGGGTCGCTAACCGACCGTGAACGGCAATAACTCAACCGCGTAACCTCGGGTCCTCCCTTCAATGGGTTAGCCGGGTTACCTAATTAATCACGTGATTTCATTACCGGGCAACACGCCCTCGGTACACCTTGTCCGAACCGGATCACTTTACTGGATCGGATGCAGCCGAGCGACACTGCCAAGGACGTATCGGCTAAAAGGAACGGATCGTTGGGAATAAAGTCCCGGCTAAGCGAGGAATCGGACCACGCTGGATCAATGAAAGAACAGACAAAAACGAGCTGGGAACATTTCTAATAATAATTTATTTACAAGCAGGCGAGGATAGTTATGTGGCACAGTGAATAGTAGTATTATTCTTTTGTGTAATGCAGGAATAGAAAGAAGCGTGAGAGGTGCGGCAATATACAAGCAACTTACAAAAGCAGACTTAACCCAAAATAATCATCTTCTGCAATCTTAACTTACGAGGACAGGCACCAGGACAAAAAAAAACACACACACACACACACACACACACACACACACACACACACACACACACACACACACACACAAAACCCGATGAAGAGGAGTTAATGAAAAGAAAAAGGAGGAGAGGAGATGAGGCTAACGGTCTCTCAATACCTTGCACGATTGTCCGATCGCGCCACCAATAAGTTTTGGGGGGATGCTCCGCTGGGCGTGAAGGGGGGGTCTTGGGTGGAGAAGGCGGAGTCGAGAGCGAGTGGGTGGAGTGGTAGACGGGACCAGGTGGGTGGGTGGAGTCAGCGCCGTATGGGCGGAGAAGCGGAGTCGCAGACGATGACGACAGAAGGGCGGGTGAAGAAGGCGGAGAGATCGATCCCAGGCTGGGCAGAGAACGGGACGAGCCGATAGCAGCAATGACAAGACACCAAAACCGGAACTGGAACTGCAGACGGCCTCACCACCGTCCTTTCTAGACCCTGGGGTGCAGGGTGGGGGCATTACCCCAAATCGGCCGCTCTGATTGGACCAAGACCACTGCGTGGCCCGGCTGTGATGGCCAGACGCGGCTCCACTCCACTTCCGGCAAGATAACTCCAAGCTGTGGAATCGTCTCCCTCCGAGCCCCATGATATGAATCGCCCCGCACCGAACTTCATGACATGAATTTCCTTGCACCGATCTCCTGAACCATGCCCCGGCAACCGGCCGAGGGTCGTGTCGGCCCCGCATGCCTGCCCGGGCACCCCCGATTAGCGCTGATCAATGCCTGCTCTGCAATGTGCCACGCGGCCCGAGAGATCCGAACTGCACAGCACGCCTCTGCCTGATTGAGGCTTGACCGGGCGAAGAGACGTCCGCCATCCGTGGAGAACACCCGCGGCCGCCAGCGAGGACCGACGGTAAGGTGTTCGGGTAAACTCATGCACAGACCAGAACAAGATGTGTTCCATCCGTGTCCTGCTCTGTACGATAATAAGTTGTCACGAACTAAGCACGGGTCCGCCTATCGAGCATGTTCCATACCGTGCGTACGGATCAGCCATTATAAGTACGTGGCCAGCGCGTGGGTCCGCCCAATTCTGCTATCGTGTGAGCGGGGCCAACCCCGAACTGTGTCAGGAATTGAGGGGAAGGATTGGATATAATAATTAGATGGAGGTTTGGAATGAAAAAGAATATAGATACAAGTATCAGATGGAGAAATGGAGGGAAAAAGAGGATGCCGATATAATTAAATCCAGAAATGGATTGAAAACAACGTGCCGCCCGTATCTTGCACACTTGTGTCCTGTACAACATGGTGTGTCTGTTGTTTTCTATTATCGGCCTCTGATGATGTAGTTATTGGCACCAAGCTGCCAGCCACGCTCTTGCCGATATTGGGTTATTTTCTTTGTGTTGTGAAAAACAACAACCGTGCAGCCTCTTAAAGAGATATTCATTCGTATGCCTTTTCAATGCAACCAGCAATCTCATCCCAGATCATTGGAAACGTCAGACGAGCATCTCGAGCTTGCGGCAGAGGTTCTTTCGAGGGTATCGCTGTTTCCTCGCAGCTGTGCTGTCTATGCTCGTGTGGTGTTGTTGCAGCTGTATATTCCCCTCCCCCCGGCCGCAGCACGTACTGCACGTGTTGGCCTCCACGAGGACGCATACGTTGAGGGAGTGGCTGCAATTTTTACAGGCGGCTGTCTGAGTGCAGTGTCTGCCTCGATTTATTTCAGGAAGAAGAGGAAAAGAGTAGGAATGAAGATAGAGATATAATCAGACCTAACTATGAGATCCACACAACGTACTGTCCCATTGTCCCACTAAACAAAAGGGAAGGGACTATCTGAACGTATATTAATGGAATAACTGTCTAGGGACTGCTGTATGATGGTTGCTATTGCTTTGGAGAGATGCAGTTCCCAGAACCGCAACAACATATTGGTAGATACAAGCACAACATTCAGCATAAAACAAAGTTTGTGACAAAGGAATACGGCAAGAAAGCCAAAGTTGTCACCATGGAAACAGCAGATAATGCTCACGTGACAAATCAGTGGGTGAGATTAACAAGGAAGGAAGGGGGAGGGGTGAAACGAACCAGCACACTTGCACTTCCCACATGCTTTTGAATGTGGTTGATACACTCGGTCTGCCGGCTGTGCACCGTGTACAGTCCGCTGCAGCCCGCCACCTCGTACAGAAAGCTGCGCAGCATTTGCTTTCCCTTTACTGTCAGGTCCACCTCTGGGTGAAACTGCACGCCAAAGAGCTTTTTGCTGTCATTGGCGATAGCTGCACAGACGGCACAAAAAGGTGAGGCCATAACACAAACTTGAGTCAATAAACGGTACGCCAGGAGCATATGAAAACTTCATTTGTAAAATGGCATGGGGGTAAAGGTCGTTCAGATTTGCAAAGCACGTACAAGTATTAATGCCCAACATTACATGATCCTACAGGATGTATTTTTGTAGTGCGAGATACCAGAAGGCCAGTCAAGGACTGCAACCTTATGGTGTTTATTCAGACACCAAAGGCTTAATAAAAGACGAATTTCAGAATAAAAAGAGAGGATTGAAAAAAAATTCTCAAAAGGGAAACAATTCACAAGCATTACCAGGAGAACAGTCGCAGAAAGCATAAAGGATTGGAAGCCAAGGCAAAGAACAACAGAAGATGAAGCAGACACAATAGGTAGAGAGATAGACAAACAAAATAAAATAAAATAATTAAAGAGAAAGGTGAGGGGAAAGGGAAATGTAAGTGTTGGATAATACAAGTCGATAAATGGATACATCTTGAACTTTCAATAAGCAAACTCTTTTACAATATAATCTTCCTGTATAACCTTTGTTTTTGTATACATAGTCGAGGCTCATGGAAGAGCTAGTATTAATACACTGAATGGATCAAGACACAACAGGAGAAACGGAACAGTAGGGATAGGGGGGAAACACCAACAGCAGAGTTGAAGGCCAAGATGGAGGGAGACTTAGACAAACAATGGGTATGAGGAGGAATGGGGGGGAGAGGAGCAGGAGATAATGCATGGGGTCGACAAGATGGATACAGAAGGAAACTCCGACAATGGAAAACTGGAAAATTGGAAGGAGGAGTAATTTGGGTGGGGTTGGGGAGGGGGGTTAACAAGGTTAGAAAATATCATGATTTTGGATTGGGGATGATCTGAGATGGTCGTGAAAGCAGCTGTCTTGAAGATCTGGAGGGAGGATTGAGATTGAAGAGGATGTGCAAGTTGGTTTGCCTTCGGTCAGATTTGCCTTCCAGGAGGAGAAGGCAGGTTGTTTCTGAGCAACTGCCTCACCCCAGTATTCAGGGTACCATGGGCGGGAAGAAGGGTAGGATAATTGAAGATGAGATGGAATTAATCTGGCATGAGAGAGAGGGGGCTGCTTGCAGTTCCTGCCATCTGTTTGAGTGAAATGCCAGGCTGGCTGGCATTGAGGCAGCTCTCTGAGAACAGCCAGACAGATGTTGACTTTCAGATGAACCAATTGGAGCAAAGGAAGAACAGGAGACATATGAAGGAACGTTTGTCATCACCAAGTTCAGAAGGGAGGATTTGCCATTGGGAGAAATCTGGGTTGGAAAGGTCACAGATTGCATCAGTCCCAAAGAGTTACAGAAATCCTTTGCTGAAATGCCATGGTTGGTGAGAAGGGTTGCCATGGTTGGAGAGCAGCCAAGTTGCATGGTGACAATTGAAATCACCACATATGAGGAAGAGAGTTTGGATGAGTGGTTAAAAGTGTGTCCACGTTTTGTGTGAGAGAGAGATGCAAATGGAGTCGTCACTGTTAGGAGGATGGTCCAACACACAGATGAACAAGAGGTGGTGGTATTGGGACCATACTCTGTGCAGAGCGTTGGTGCTGCCTAAGCAGTCTCCTTGGCTATTGGGCACAATCCTGGACGGGTCGCCACTCTGACACAGTGTACCAGCATGCTGGCACTCATATTGCCGACCTTAGAAGGATGACAGGCAGTCAACCCCACCTGATATTAATTAAACAGTTGAGCAGGATTTGAACTCAGGATCCTAGGATCCCAAGCCCACCACACTAACCATTAAGCCAACACCAGGCAGACAAGAGGTGAGAGTGGAGGAGAAGTCACAGCCAGAGGTACTTCTTGGGGTTGGGAGGTGTGAGGTCAGTACAAAGGCAGTGATAAATTGAGTTATTGATGTAAAGTGCAACTCAGCCTCTGGGGCATGGTTCGGGCCTATCAAATCGGAGGAGACTTCAGCAAGTTGTTTCTTTCAATGTGTCCAAACCATTTCAATCTAAATTTATGTATTTCACACTCACTGGAATTTGTTCAAGTCTCTCTGATATCTTTACTCCCTATAAAATCATCCCAATATATTTTGCAGAGATGGCTTCTGAAGGTTAAGAATGTATATTTGTGAAATAGTTATATCCATAGTGCATGTTTAGCATCAGAGTGAGATATATAAATCGTAATGGAATATACATCGATATTTGTACAGAAAGCCTGTCATCTACTCTCCCAATGCTAGTGTCAAGAACAACTTCCCCTCTAATCCCCTTCCAATGTTTCATTCCCAGTAATCTGTCCTCAATCACCTGTTGAGCAATAGCAGTCCAGTGGACCAGCCAAGGTGCAAGTTTTGGCATGCCCTAATAGGCCTGGAACATTCGGGATTGGCCGAGATCAAGGACAGGGTTTCGCCTTGAGTGGTGCCTAATCCACCAATTAGCATGGAGTAGGCAGGGCCAAGTTATGTCACAGGGATCATGTGACCACGTAGCTTAGAGCGAAGAGGGAGCAGCCAGAAATGTGTGTCCATCAGGTGTGGGGTTTGGTGAAGGAGGACATGCCGTAGAGCTCGGGTGTGGAGGCGGAGCCAACACCTCCCACCATCTACCCATCCGTTCCTTTCCGGCCCAGAGCCCAGCAACATGTGGGGCTCCCCTTTCGACCTGCGTGACCAGGGTCCATGCCTGCATTTCGTGCTTGGGACACACCCCTTTGTATTTGTGATGCCTGTATGGGCCATTCTGAGGTATTGCATCTCTTGTGATTTTCTTTGGTCCTTCTACTACTGAATACTCGAGACCTTTGAGGATAATATACGCAAGATCTTCCGTCTGTACGAATCTCCCGGGCACGTATTTCATTTATAGTAGGAATTTGTAACTCATATCTTAAGAAGTGCTTTCCTGTTCTTCCCCTCCAGTTTTTAAAGACATTTATAAACATACTGGGTCTCCTTTAGGTTATTCGGACTATCACCTATATTCAGACATATTTATAATTTTTGCCCCATCAGCACCGTTAGCATCCATTATCGGTGGATATGTGCACATTATAAGTATACATATTATTATTATCACGATCGCAGGGGAAATAGTGGCGTTGGCTTTTATATTCCTTTAAATGTTACAAGACAAGAGGCATTGACAGTGTAAGCGCTCCATGAAATTCACTCTGGCTGGACACTGTGATTGCTGGCACCGACATTTTGAGTATTCGGTGTGGAAATAAATCTGGCGGGCCGCCTGATCGGCCACGGATGTTACACAATGAGATATATATACATATATATATATATATATATATATATATATACATATATATATATATATATATATATATATATATATATATATATATATATAGATATGTGCAAATAGGCCCTTGATCCAGCTGGGAGCATCTGGATTGAACTGGAAAAATATGTCTAGCATGTTTCTAGACAAGTGCAAGTGGAAAAGGGGGTGGGGAGAACCCTTAGCTAGATTACGGTAAGAATAGCATGGATCATGTAACCACGTAGCTTAGATTACTCTTGTTTCGGGGAAATTGTCAGAGTAAGTCGTATTGTTAAACGTGCACCGAGGAGGGAGTGAGTGTTAATTACAAGACAGTAGAGAGTAAGTTTGTTGTGTAAAACCTCCTGTTTTCTAGCAAGGATGAGTGAGGACTTGCAACTGGGAAGCGCATTGTGAACAGCATGGACTGTTTGGCTGACGCATAGCAGGCCATGATGGAGAGGTCAGCTGTGGAGCCTTGGAGAGGCTTTTTATTGGGGCTGCCACAAAGGCCGGGACAGCCATAATGAGGCACGCTTACAGCCACAGGCGGCCAATGAGAGGGACCAACCATGTATGAAGTTTACGAGGGCCATGACCGCATGCGGAGTGCGGGAGTTGGAGTTGGAATCGGACCTTTACAGAGGCATCAACCCTTTTTTCATCACAATCCTCTCGCCCCATGCCACACCAGCCCTGTGCAGTGCCAACCTGCACAGACCATACTGGACTCACAACCCTCACTCTTTTCCCATTGTTGTGCGAGTCCCAGTATTTAAGCCTCCCACTATAGGACAGGGTGGGGATTTTACCTATTGCATGGTTTGTTTCTACAATTACTACGCCCAAGTTTTAATGGTACCTCAGAGTTTCTATGACCCCCAGGAGTACAAAGCCACCATTTAGATTTGTTTTTTTATTTTGTTTTATTTTTTCCTTCCATTTTATTCCTGCCTATGTCCGATCTGCATCTCGGAGCCGGCTGCGACTTTCAGAATGCATTTTGCATCACCAATTGTTATACAAAGCATGTGCGGTCAACATATTTTTTGATCTTATCCTAATTTTAAGGTCATGACCTAATTATGGATTTTTTTCTACATTTTTTATTTAACCACAATGTGATGAATTTTTGTCCCATAAAAATGAAATTGCCCTCTCCAGATAGCCTCGAGTAAGGTGCATTTAAGCTTAATTTACATCATACGCCTCCAAGTTAAAGGTCAAGGTGAAGGTCAAATGGAGGTCTTAAAAAAAAAAAAACTAACGTGTTTTTGGTCATCATTCAATTTTGCCAATGCTGAATCTCAAAGTCCATTTGGCCTTACTCTTTTTGGATTGTAACACAGTAATTTTTTTTTTTTTTTAAACACGTTTTTGATCATAACTTGAATAATCTTCCTTTCGATCTTTATGATGTTGAGCGTTTTGGATAGATTGTAGGTCCGTAAACAAACATGGCTATCATTGGATCACAGATGCCGGGGGGGGGGGGGGGGTGGAGTGAGGCTTACTCCTGGCGATCGTAGATACCGATTTCTTTTTGGTGCCATAGTTGGATTAGGCTTTGGACATTTATCTCCTCCGTACCCGAATCATCCCTGCCTGTGTCTGTCGACAACTTGCTTTGCTCCTTACTATTTTTCATGTCCTGACACCCCTTTCCCCCATATTCATTCCTTTTAATAAACCCCATTTTAACGATAAGAGACGTTTTTCCATCCCACGCATTGTGCTGCCAAGTTCAGCCTCAGATTGAAACGATCCTGGAGAATAGTGGTATATTGAATAATCGTTTTGGTCCTTCATAGGGGTATTATACCCCTGGCACAGATGGACCAGACTAACAGGTCATCTGACATGACTATGTTTAGCACGTTTCTCAACAAATGCATTTCAAGACTGTATTACAAATACAGTGAATTGTAATGTTTCATTGTCACTGTTTGGGATGCTTAGAGTCCAAAGTATAATAGTGTTGCTGGAACTGTGATGGGGGCAATGGGTGTGAAGTAGAATAATTATGCCATTTACAAACGTTTTGCATAAGTGTGTGTTTTATATGTGAAAATGATAGGGCAAGTGTCGAGGTTTGTTTAGGATAACCGTGACATTGATCCCTCCTAACCGTAATGTGTCGAAAAGCTTCTCATTTTCCCCGCCCCCTCCCCCACCACCCCACTTCATTAATCGTCTAAATTGCTCCCTCCATAAACTGCCTGTGTTTTGCTTTTAAATGAACCATTTCAGCAGCTCTGCAAACCCCAGAAAATTCCCCCCTCCTCCAGGAAAGGCAAGCATTCGGCCTTGCAACCGTGTGCAAGGTAAGAGCTACAACTGTGCTGGTAACTACCAGGGCCTGCTTTAAACTGCTCATAACCGCAGGCACGGCAAGAAGCTATGAGAAGCCAGACGGAGAGCCAATGAGCGCACGGTCATGAGGTTATGAAAAGAGTTGGCAGTTCAACGGGGAAAGTTGAGCGAGGAGTGAGCCTTGTGTTCAGAATTGGGGAATAATAATCGCGGCGTGACTCAAACCCATTGCCATTGTAAATATTGGTGCAAAGCCTTTGTTTTAAAACCACATTGGTTTCTCCGAGGTATAATGGCTCGCACCCATACTTTCAGATGGACGAACCAGCTGTAAGTGACAGATCTCGTTAAGAGTTTCTGTACGTCGGAAACTAAAGAAAATATATGTTCGGCTTTCCTGGAGGACGACATACTGTCTATGGACCATCCATCGGTAAATTGGCAATTGTCCCGGTGGAACATTTGACCTCAAGTTCACCCCATGGTCCGCCGTTACATTGGTAGTCAGGATTGGGATCAGGACCCTGGTCAGAATCCAACCACCATTCCAATAAACAAAGTTTTTAATTAAGTAATATCCAATCAGTGATGTTTATCATTTGCAAAAAATACTTCCTTTTGAACACCCCTTGTTATATTATAGTAGGGTTCACAATGTTAAAGAAATAAGACTGCAGGAATTATTTCTTAACGACAAAAGACAACACATAATTTATATACAACAATGCAGCAGCACAACAGGAGGCATCGCCACATCTTTATTTCATTTTGAACAAATGTTTGTTGTTTAATTCATAATGAATCATTTTGGATGGGATTCACAACCCTTACCCTACCACTGGATGTGTTGGTGGTCACAATGGGTTGTCAGGATATGCGTTGCTTTGAGCAAGCCAGATGGGAGGTTTTTTTAATATTTGTACTGATGCCTCACACGGTGGTGCTGCTTATCGTAATGTACATAGGCATTGTTGCATAGAAATGGCGTTGAATTTTGTTGTTGACCAATAATCCCTAGCTCAATTCCTTTCCTTCTTGCCATTGTGAGTCATCCTTGAATCTCATAATGTTCAAAAACAAGTTTTTATATTTTACTTCTCTACAGTCGAGTTCACAATGTTAAAAAATCTTTTTTAATCTTCATTAAAAACCAATTAAAACATCAAGGAAGTCAGTTTCACAAAAGAAAGGTAGAAGTGGGGTGGTGGGGGCGGCGACGACGAGAATAAAGTACCTGCGACGAGATTCCCCGATTGCGCCACCACCTTGAAACCATCCGCCACTTTGTCTACGCTGTCACTGTGCGTTAGGAGAACTTCTTCCTCCTTTTGCAAGCCCCTGTTCAACACAGCCTAGTTAATCACAAACCAACTTTTTTGCTAATCCAACCTGAGAAGTAATGGCAAAATAACAGCATGCTCTCAGGTAGCAGAATTATTTGAATAAATTGTTACGTTTGTGGGGTAGTTTGTTTCAGGCCTGAGAAACCATTTGTGTTTGAGTACTTATTATAACATTTTGAATTTGTAATAAGTACAAGTGTTTAGGATACGGCATCTGCAGACTGCCGCGATAGGATGACATTGCAAGACGTCCTGTTCCTCTGTCGAACCAAGCATGGAATCACGAGAAGGAAATTCTTACAGCCATTCTAAGATGTCCTAAAATAACTCCGTGATGTCCTATAGCTGCTGTATGATGCTCTCTGATGGTGTATTTCCAGGGGAAGATCCTGGGGAATGGGGGGTGGGGGGTCTCACCCGGCACGCCCCCCTCCTCCCAAAGTAATCCTCTTGAGCTCACCTGGAACGTAGATCCGGGGAGCTTATGGGATGGCGCGTCGTCCGTCAGTCTGTCCGTCCGTCCACAAATACTTGCAACTTCTCTGAAACTACACATACGATTTTGATTAAACTTCACCACAACATTCAACACTGTGTATGTACCAAAGTTTGTTCATGGCATTTTTTAAATAAAATAAAAATAATAATAATATAAATAAATAAAAAAACATTGGGCCCGAAGGGGATCTACAGGGATTGCCCCCCAAAATAGGTATTTGCTTTGTTCTCACAACTTCACACGCAATTCTGATGAAACTTGACCACAATCTTCATTACCCGTGATGTGTCAAAGTTTGTTCACGGCATTAAAAACAAATAAGAAATAAAATAAAAATTTGGGTGTGAGGGGATCTGCGGAGGGAGTTTCTGGGGGGGGGGAGGGGGTTGCCACCCCAAAGACGTATTTGCTTTCTTCTTAGAAAAGACACACAATTCCGATGAAACTTGACAATAACGTTCATCACCCGTGATGTACCGAAGTTTGTTCCATGATATTTAAAAAAGAAAAAACAAATTCGAGGTTGAAGGGGTTCTACGGTGGGTGGGGGGGTGGTTGCCCCCCAAAATAGTTATTTGTTTTCTTCTCAGAAACTACTCACACAATTCCGATGAAACTTGACCACAACCTTCATCAACCGTGATGTACTAAAGATTGTTCAAAAATAATAAAAATGACCGTTTTTACAGCCATTTTTCCCTGCTGTGCAGGGGTTAGGCTTTTTCTTGAGGCAATGTTTTATGGCCGGATGCCCTTCCTGACGCCAACCCTGGTCGCCTCTTACGACACACAGGGATATGGTATACCTATTCTAACCAGGGCATACACCGGGACCAGTACACTGGTACTCACTTCGCCGACCTCAGATGGATGACAGGCTGAGTCAACCCCCTGGTGTTAATTCAGCAGCCAACGGGGCTTGAACTCAGGACCCTGGGATCCCAAGCCACCACCCTAACCACTAAGCCAACACCAGGCTTACTAAAGATTGTTCACGCCATTAAAAAAAGATTAATAAATAAGAAAAATAAAATAAAATAAAATTGAGGTCTCAAGGGGAATTGCCCCCCAAAAGAGGTATTTTCTTTCTTCTCAGAAACTAAACACACACAATTCTGATGAAACTTGACCACAACCTTTTTCACCCGTGATGTACCAAAGATTGTTCACACCAGTAAAAATAAATAAAATAATTTTTTTGAAAAAGTCGGGTTTCGGGTGTCCAAGTGGAGGGGAAGGGAAGGGAAGGGGGGTTCCCCCCCCCACCAAAAAAAGATGCACTTGCTATTTACTTTTCCTCCGTTACATAATTTGTGGGTCATCTATGCCTACCAGTGGTTCCCTGGTTATGTTATCCAGCCGCTACCAGGTGAGTGCCCAGGGGTATTGCCCGTATGTTTCTCATGTGCATATAACCGAAGAGGTGGTCTCCAAATGTGGGATCACCCGGTATTCCACAGACTACATCTGATGTTGACTGCAGTGTTCAACATGGAACTGATTTGTACTGATATTCAGTTTGTTCCCACGGTGGACACTTGACGATGAACAAATTACGAGCACCATTTGTCAACGGAGATGCTTCTTCTCTCCTAACCATTCATGAACCAAGAAGTGGAATGGTATCCCAAGTATTAGATAATAATCCAGAGTCCTGGTCATTCTGTTTGAATTGGGCACTCGGTCTGTGTTTTCAAGACTCAAGAACATGCTTTTTGACCGCAGGAAGTTATCCAAGGTATACAATAGGCATCAAATGTGTTGCAGAAGAAAGCTTTGTTATGAGTGATTCACATCGTCGAGATGAGGAAGGGAAATGTTCAACTGATGGCAAAACCGTAATTCTGATCGAAGGTCCACTTACATGTCAAACATTGTTCAATACGTCAGAGACATTGATTTGTTTTGATCATTATGTCATTTGTTTCATTATATGTAATGTCTGCTTTTCATTCAATTGGATTTTTATGATGAGATAATAATTAAAATAAATGTTGAGTTTTGAGCAAAATATTTGAGCCACCCATTTCGGAACCCTTTAGAATGATCCTTTAGAACCCTTTCTCTCAAGCAGCGCTTTTACTGCAGAAGTTATTCCGAGGTTTGCTTTCTCTGAAAATCGTGACGGGTTTCTGTGAAGTCGATGATAGCATGATAGGAGAGAAGAAAGTGTTAAATATTCCTCTGTTTCGACATGGGAATGCCTGTTTGCTTCTCTGAGCAGGAGAGTCAGAGCAAAGATGGGACAGAGTTGGGAGGGGGAGGCTGAGGCTTTTTTTGTTGAGTTGTCAGAATTGCATGTGAGAGTTTATTCATGGGAAAATTGTGTGTGTGTGTGTGTGTGTGTGTGTGTGTGTGTGTGTGTGTGTGTGTGTGTGTGTGTGTGTGTGTGTGTGTGTGTGTGTGTGTGTGTGTGACTGGGGGGTGATGCAATCACACGACAGGTAATGCGATAGTCCACCTAAAATAAGGGGTGTGGAGAACACCAATTGGTTAACACAGCAAGCTGCTTGAAAGGGGGTGGGGTGAGGAGTCCTTGAGCAATAAAAGCGCATGCTGGTCGTACAGGTAAAACTGAGAGGGAGACGACGGAGCTTGGCCTCCAACAGGACATCACAATGTTGAGAGCTTTAAGACACAGCAGGGGGGGTGCAGCCAAGGAACGAGTTATTTTGAGAGGACGGAGACAGGAAATACGGTTAGTAGTGCTGTCTGTCTGGCCACACCAAGCTGCATCCTGGTCCTAGAGCAAAGGGAGCACATCCCGTGCATCCATCCTCCATTTTCTCCAGTTCCCATGTGAGTATGTGCGATTATAGGGGGTTACTACTTTATTTTAGAAATAAGTTATTGCACTTTTACTAATCATTTGTCTTTCCATTCAAGATTTTGTTCAGCGTTGTAATAAGTTATTTATTTCTTTAGCCACCACGTGTCCCTCTTGGTCCTGCCATTTCACAGCATCGAGATTTGGAAGACTGATTGATTACCCTTGGAGGATTAAATTAGCAATCATCTTGAGTTTAGTAAACAAAATGTTGGAACATGTACAGAATACAATCGAGGTTTAACCGATTGGGCGTCAATCTGGCGTGTGAATTATTGATCGTTTGATTCATCCGTGGTACGCGAGACTCAAGTGCGTGATTGTAATCACTTGGATCATCGTTGCAGTTATCCGGAGGTTGCCATCCACCCAACAATAATGTTTCATGCAATATCACCTGCTTTGTTTGAATAAAAAGAACATTTAAAACAAGAATCTAACCCCCATCAGAAGTAGTTGGTGGTGACCTTGACTAACCAGAAAGTAACCACGGCTGCTGAGCTTCAACGTTGCAAGCAACATGGAAACAGTCAAAAGTTGAAATAGTGAAACGTGAACAGACAGGAACATAATTGCTCTCGGATTTGACCATCATCTCACCTGAAGATGGAGCATGTGTTGTCAATTCCAACGACAAACTGACCATCTTCTCTGATTTCAGAATGCTGTACAGTTCCTCCAAAAACCTTATTCATCATCTACATACACACAAACACCACTCACAAAAAACAAACAAAAAAAAAACAGAGTTCCAGACCTCCAATCTGCATGCAGCAACATCTCAATGGATAACTTGAATAACACAGCCCTTGCCAATGCCAGCTGTGTAGCCAGATGACAAAAATGCACTCGAGTTTACAAAACTGGGTTTTACAGAAGTGAAGGCAAAATATTTTTGTGCAATTTATGGGACAGGGGAAATATGGGCACTTACGTGCATGCCATAACATATTCCCAGCACGGGGATTCCGAGCGTGAAGATGGCAGGGTCAAAGTGAGGAGCATCCTCAGTGTAGACAGAGTTAGGACCACCTGAGATGATGATTGCCCTGCATTGCCAAAAGCACAAATGCTTGATGGGATCAAAAAATAATCAACAAAATTATATTCCAATAGGGACCATCTATTATTCATATAATTACAGTGAATCCACATGTATAAGGGGTACCTGTGTATAATGCGCATGGTTGATTTGTCACTTCCCCCCCCCCCCCCCGCCCAAAATTACGTACACCTTTACATTAACCAATATACTGTACATAGGTTGCATCAACTTTAATTTAGATGTCTAACGTATCAGAAATCTTGACCAAAAAAATAAATAAATAAAGAGGAAGAGAAAAATTGAAATATTTTACCGAATCATTCATTAATGTTTAATTTCCATATTTTTGTGTTGAAACAGAGGTACTGTCCAAGAGACCTTGGACAGCCTAACATGTCCATTGTCCACCCATCAACTCTGCACTGGTAAGTTAATTCGGCCAAAGAGACAACTGAAGAAGAAGCAGAGGATGAAGAAGACGATTAAGGAGGAGGAGAAGAATAAGAAAGAGCTAATGAAACTGTGAAGGGGCGAAGATAAAGAGGAAGATAAATAAGCGTAGTGATGTTAATCAATTCTTTTTTCTGAATTATTTCTTGAAATTGCAGAGCCCTAAAAAGAGCTTCGTGTTCGTAGCCACTAGAAGGTAATTATTGATCATAAAATTACTTATTGTGCTCTCAATTCGTCTCGTTGGTTTGTCCGTTTTTGTTTGTCTCATCGAATTAACTATTTAAATTTGTTAAAGGGGCACGTGAGTGCTTTATTTGATCATCTTGCCACGCTTGACTAGTTCGGTACATTGGATTGAACGATTTGATATCCCTGAGAATAACAAATTGTTATCATTCACATCTTCATTACCGGGGGGGGGGGGGGGGGGGAGAGATAAAGATTTCCCCTGAAGCACAAGACAAAACTTGTCTGACAAATATTGCACTTGGACATGTCCTCGACGTCACCATTAAACACATAGGCTATTCATGAGGCCATTAGGCATTTAGGCTTCACTGTGCTGTTTTTGACAGACAAGTCCCTGGAGGGCATTATGTTTTCGGGTAGTCCTTCCGTCCGTGCTAATTTTCTGTTTTCTCTGCCATCGCTTATCCGATTGATATGCAATTTTCACCATAGGCGTGACTACTCATGTAGAAAGTTTTCATGATAACTTTGACATCATAGGTCACATGGTATAGCAGCCGTATTAGAAAAAAAAATGTTGGTCCTCTATCTCCTAAACTGCTCTATTGAAAAAAAAATTGAAATTTGGCACATGTCAAGTACTCTCCATGGGAAATACGCGTGATTTTTTTTCAATGATGCTATAGTTATGGCTTCGTTTATGACGTCATAATTCCATAGGTTAAACGCTTTATCCGATCAGTATGAAAATTTTGGAGGGTCGTCTAGGGCTAAATTATATGATGAAAAATAGTTGATGACAATATAGCTCATGTGATTCAGCAGCCTTTTTTAAAATTAATCATAAAAGCCTTCAAAAAATCTTCTTTTCCAAAACAGCTGAACAGATCGAGGTGAAACTTTACAGGTATGATGGCCTATCCATGAGGAACAAAAACTTCTCCACATCTGATGTCATAGATCACATGGTTTGGCAGCTATGATTTTTTGAAGAATAAACCTTTACAAACCTTCTTCTCCAGAACGGCTTTACAGATTGAGAGGAAACTTCACCCACGCTCCTCAAGCCTTGCGGATACCAGGGTGTTCACGAATAATTAATAGGTCACATGGTCTGGCAGCCATATTGGATTGGACAAATCTTTAAAACATTCTCTCTCTTGAACTGCTTCATCAATCAACGTGAAACTTCACCATAATGATCCAGTAGTCATGGGGAATATATGTTGCAAATTTCAACCTGATTGGATACATGATCTGGCAGCCAGAATTGATTTAATATTTGGAATCTGGGTTCAGGGATTCAAATCAAACTTGGCAAAAGTATTATAATGATGTAATAATGTGGGTGGAGGCATATCTGGTGACGTCATGATGGCGAAGAGTGCCCTTCTCGTGTTTTATGCTCTTTGGGGCCAAAAATGCGACTATTTTAACACGCACAAGAGGAATGTTTTGAATTGATAAAAAATATGATTCAAATGAAAGTAAATCTCTTGCATATTATGTGAGAGTTTAATCTTACTTCAATTAATTGAATAAAAACATGAGAGCAAAGTCAATGGCACACCATCACAAATCCCCACGCTTCCCACTGAAAGTAAAGTCAAAAGATGGCAAAAAGTTCCACCAGGAATGACCCAATATTAAATTTTGAGTTTAAAAACTTCTGTTTTGAGCCATGACACTCAGTCCCCATCCATCCCTTCAAGGCATGAACTGGGGATCAAATTTTTTTAAAAATAGTTACATATTTCAAGCATCACCCAATGTTCATCGAAAATACAGCTTCATTAAAAAAAAAAGTGTTTAAAAATGTGCCAGTAATTGCATATTTTAGTATTTGATCTTTTGACCGTGCTCCAGTATAGGGGGCCATTTTTGCCCTCATTTCTTGGGGAAAAAAAACGACACCTTACACATGGGGATTTATGGTATGTGAAAGGAGGTTGAACAGGGAGAGGGGTGTTCCAGAACATATATATATATATATATATATATATAGTATTGTTACGAATTTGGAAGCTTACTGCACTCAACATTCAGGTCGCGAAAGAACAGTTATATCGGTAAGTGTGTGTTTATAGTTAGGGCCCCCTACCTGTGTCCAACGGGAATTACATGTGTGCGCTGCGGAGATTCGTTTAAACAACACGCCTTCACCTCGCTTCCTCACACCGACGCCATTGTCTACGTGCATTCGACCACGTACGTGAGCGGAGATTTCCATCACCTCAGATCAAGACTCCGCCCACGAAGGCACGGGCGTGCCCCTTGTCCAATCAGGCCACAGAGTTCGACTTTCCCACGACACACCGGCCAATGGGGGTTGAGATGGCCACAGAAGGCAGCTTTCCCACGACATGCCGGCCAATGAGGGTGGAGGCCGCCTCAGAGGGCGATTTTCTGACCCCGGACAAGAAGAAAATATAAAGGAACGCCACGCTGGGTGGAAAAGGGTCGTGGTTCCTGGGCTGTGTGTCCTGACCTATGGGTGTCGTGGGAAAGTCGAACTCTGTGGCCTGATTGGACAAGGGGCACGCCCGTGCCTTCCTGGGCGGAGTCTTGATCTGAGGTGATCACAAGTGCTGGGCCATGGTTGTTGTTGGTCGTCTTGGTTGTCACCTGGTTGTCGTCTTGGGGTCGTGGTCATCGTGGTGGTCATCATCATCGTATTGCGGGTTCGAGTCCCGCCGAGCTGGATCATCGTCGCCTCTGATCCTCATCTTGGTCGATTGGTGTGTGGCCGGTTGGAGAGCGCGGTATCGTGTTGCGGGTTCGAGTCCCACCGAGCCGGATTGCCGAAGACAACACGAGGTGAACAAGTCCAAGCACAGGCTCTGGTCTCGAGCTCACATGTCCTCGAGCTGGAGGCCTTCAAGAAAGACCATTGGGGTCCATTTCTGTGTGTGTCTGTGTGTGGGCCCGTCTTTAAGTAGCAACTGGATAAGTGCTTTTGCTTGTACATCGACTGCATCCTTTTTCGTCGGTTTAACTCTGCCCTTTATGTGTTCCTTCCCCACCTATTGTAAATAAATATCCTTTTGTTGAATGTTTCGGCTCGTCCTCGTCCTTTCCTTCATTGGTTCAGCACGGTGCGTGTTGGGTGATTAAAAAGGCTGTTGCTGCTGTAGTTGTGCATTTGGACCGACGGGACCTCGGAAACCATCCGCTCCGGTTACGCACGGGTCGAGCACAGAAACGGATCACCCCGTTTGAGCTCCGTCAAGGTTGTGAATTCCTCAGTAGCTCGCCACGTGGGTCTCTAGGTATTTTGAAGATTGGCAAATAACCCTGTACCACGTGGTTGAATTATTGGCGATTCACGGTCCTGCAAGGGACCCGTACCTTCGGAGTTATCCGAGGGTAACGATCTGAATTCTGGGTGTTCGGTGGAGTCGACTCTGCTGCTCCAACTAGCAGTCGTGCTCGCAGCCGATACCCAGCCCACAACAATATATGTATGTATATATACATACATATATTGTTGGGAATTCGTGCCCGCCAGCGTGCGAACGGCCACGTAACTCGAATCGCGGCACGTCGCCCATCGGACGGACAATTCTGTCGTGACCCTCTCGGACTAACGCCGGGAGCTAGTCACGGGTGGGCCTTTCGGCCTCACCACGATCGTGCCAATCGGCCCCCCGCGTGGGATAGGGTTGTTCACCAAATTCGACCTACCTAAGTACCTACGCGGAGGGTAGACGGGGCGATCGCACCTCGCCGCAGGTCGACTCTGGACACGGGCCACTTAAGCCACCCGTTCCGTACTAGCGGGATAACCGAGCGGTGTTATCGTCGGCCTCGACGGTTCCGATTAATTATCGGGTGTATTAAGCCCACTACCAACCCTTTACGTGAAGCAAGATGGAGATTCAATTAAAGAAAAGACGAAGCGAAACGGGAAAACAGTTCAACATAATGCACATTTATTCCGCGGCACACGGAGAGCACACATATACAATTACAACAATTATGCACCTACAGCAAATGCTACAAAAGAAAAACAATGCAAATCTACTACCGACATCGCGAGCACACGGCAACACTTACACAGTTTTACTTTACAGACGGCGCCAACAACACATTTACTCAAAAGTAAAAGAAAAGGGCCACCCTCAAAGACAAGGGGGCAGACGGGGCCTGTGGGCCAATATTTGCGCGGAACCTGAAAGAGCGGTCAGGTCCGCGAGACCGGGTGGATCCTACCCGTGTCTTTGTGATGAGCCGCCAATGTTGTGGCGCGGCGGCGCCCCGACTCCACGCTCCTTCGCGGGTTTCGTTGGCACTGCTTGGAGTGGTGTGGGAACGGGGCCTCCCTTTTTGCACTATCTCAGCGCGCCTCTTGCACGTGTCCAGGACAGCCTGACGCTCGGTGCTCACAAGTGGTGCGGGAATGGCCGCAGAAGGAGAGGTGAAGGTGGTGGAGGGTGTAAGGTGGTGGTTTATGGCCAAGGTGCCGTTTGGAATTGCGGTGATGCGATGTTTGCGGGAGCGAGTTGTGAAGGTAAAGATCGTGGCTGTTGGCGTTGTTGTTGTTTTGAAGCGGCATTGTGGTTGGTGGTTGTTGTGTGATGGCGGTTGAGACGTGGTTGGTTCAAAATAAAGATAGAACAGAAAAATGGCTATCTCAAAGGGTCGCAGCCCGAATGAATCACATTTATTCCCTCTAAACAACGGGTTTGGGGCTAACTACACATGTACTTACAGAGATATCTCACCTACAGGACCTGAATTGTGGTTTGCGAATTTCCTCAACCGCAACACTATATACACACATCTATATATTAATACTGAAGGACCAATTTTGTGCTCCTAGCGGTCGCGTCACGTTTTTCTTGGTACTGTGACCTGGACTGAAAGAAACTTCGTACCTGTAAGAGTGCATCGCACAGAGTGGCAATAGTCAAACTTCAACTCTGAAGCAGAATAAACACTTTTCGTTTTAAATGGCGACGTGTGACGTCACCGCTGAAAGGCATAAGGACGTCATGACATCATCGGTCATTCACTGACATCATTACGTCTGTTGTCGACAGACCGACAGACCGTCACCGCTGAGAGGTGTAATTCCACTCCTCGAAAATAGCGTCTGCATTGTAAAACCCTCTTCTGCACATGCTGACTACCTCAGAATGTGAATTTGACACAAAAAATGTAATAAGAAACATTGTATCTATATATTAATACTGAAGGACCAATTTTGTTCTCCTCCTAGCGGTCGCGTCACGTTTTTCTCGGTACTGTGACCTGAGAAGTTTTGACACTGTGTTTGTATGTCAAAGTAGACACGAGCACAAATCAGGGGACTTCTTCACAAGGAGTAGTGTACACCAAAAATGTCGTGTACAAGGACGTTTTGTAGGTCTTATTTGGTAAGGCCATGGAGTACATCGACTGGGATCCGGCTCTGACAAGAACCGCCACTGGTTGTCATATTGGGCTCATGGAACGGAATCAGTCTGTGACGGGGTTTCGGCTAGTATATATTGTTGTGGGCCAGGGTTCAGCAGCGATAAACGACCAGGAGGTGGAGCAGTAGAGTCGTCTCCCACCGAACACCCGTAATTTAAGTTGTGACCCTTGGATAACTCCAAAGGTCACGGGTCCCTTCGCGGACTGTGGACGCCAATATTTCGACAGCGTGGCGTAGGGTTAATTGCCTCGATCTCCAATATACCTAAATAACCACGCAGTCTCGCTACCAGGGAAACCACACCCTCGGCCGACTCTGTCCGATCCGAGTCCCAGGTAACGACTCGGATCCGGCATAACCAAGCGGAGTTACCAGAGCCGCGCAGGTCCCAATGACAACTTACAGCACCAACAGCTTTACTATTTCTCAAACCCACACGGTGCTGGGTCAATGAAAGAAAACACGAACAACGAACTGGAACATTTAACACGGGGGTTTATTTACCAGGGGGGCAAAGGAGCACACAAAGAGCAGAGTTATCACAAATAAAGAAATGTAATGTACAATGAACAAGGCACTTAACGATTCAACTTACAGACGACACAGACGACACACACACACACACACACACACACACACACACACACACACACACACACACACACACACACACACACACACACACACACACACACACACACACACACACACACACACACACACACACACACGAAACTGGACCCCGTGGGTCTTTATTCGGTAGAGCCGGGCCGGGGTACCTTCCCACCTCGTGCGGTCACACTGACTCCAAACCACCACGGTGGGACTCGAACCCACGACCTGAAGTCCTCGGCCCACAAACGAGACCAATCCACCAAGACCGCAGACGAAGCCAATCGCCACCAAGACCGCAGACGCTCAGCAGTCGCCACGATCACTCTCTAGAGGTGGGAGCGGTTTCTTTCCCCACCACTCGCCTCCGGATTGGACGGTTCTATCGCGCGATCCGCTGGCTGTCCCTCATTGGACAGGCCCACGGTAGGTGGGGAAACTCCCACCTTTCTGGGGCGGAGTCGGATCTGAGGCGATGGAGGCTCCGCCCACGCCTTCAGCCAAAAGATGTGGGCAATGACGACTGGGTTGAGTCAGGGACGGTGCCGTTGTTGTTGTTGTTGTTGTTGTTGTTGTTGTAGTAGATGTATGTATAAATTCTAACTATAAAATAACTCGTAACGCACACACGAAATTCCCATGAGACAGAAGGAGGGATTCCAACTATAAACACATACTTGTCTAAATAACTAAGTTACAGGGACTGCTGTCTGTGTGCAAAAGGCTTCCAGATTCGTCACAATATATACACAGGATATACTGTATACACAGTGCCTGTAGAAAGTCTACACCCCTTTCAAAATTTTCACCTTTTGCTGCTTTATAGCCTGGAATTAAATTGCACTAAATCAGACCATTTTCAGCTTTACTTACACATTGTAACCCACAACTTCCAAGTGAAAAACAAATTCCACAAATCTCAGAAAAATTAATTAAAAATACAAAACTGCAATATCATGGTTGGATAAGTGTCCACCCCCTTATAATAGCAATTGTAAATGAGCTCAGGTGTAACCAATCACCTTCAAAATCACACACCAAGTTAATTGGCCTCCACCTGTGTTAAATTGAAGTGATTCTGGTCATTTCAGAATAAAATCAGCTGTTCCTGGAGGTTTCCTCTGCTGGGTAGTGCATTTCACAGCAGACTCAACCATGAGTACCAAGGAGCTTTCAAAATACCTCCAGGATAAAGTTGTGGAAAGGCACAGATCAGGGGACGGGTATAAAAATATTTCAAAGGCCTTGAATATCCCTTGGAGCACAGTCAAGACAATAATTAAGAAGTGGAAGGATTTTGGTGCCACCAAGACCCTGCCTAGATCACGCCAAAGCTCCAAACTTGATGACCAAGCAAGGAGGAGGCTGATCAGAGGCCGCCACCAAGCGGCCAAAGGCAACTTTGAAAGAGCTCCATACCTTTATGGCAAAGACTGGTCACTGTGTGCATGTGACAACAATATCCCAAGCACTCCACAAGTTTGGCCTGTACGGTAAGATGCAAGAAGGAAGACATGACTCAAAGCCCACCTTGAGTCCCATTTGAGGTATGCAAAAAACCACTCCAGAGATTCTGAAGCCATGTGGCAACAAGTTTTTTGTTCCGACAAAACCAAGATGGAAATGTTTGTCCTAAATGCAAAACGTTACGTTTGTCACAAACCCAACACAGAACATCACCAAAAGAACACCATCCCTACTGTGAAGCACGGTGATGGCAGCATAATGTTATGTGGATGTTTCTCATCAGCAGGGACTGGGACACTTGTCAGGATAGAAGGGAAAATGGATGGAACAAAATAGAGAAAAATCCAAGTGGAAAACCTGCTGCCTTCTGTAAGAAAGCTGAAATTGGGACCGAAGTTCACGTTTCAGCATGACAATGACCCGAAGCACACAGCCAAAGCTACACTGGAGTGACTAAGGAACAAAAAGACAAATGTCCTTGAGTGGCCCAGTCAGATCCCTGACCTAAATCCAATCGAAAATCTGTGGCATGACTTGACGATTGCTGTCCATTAACGGTCCCCATGCAGCTTGACTGAGCTTGAACAGTTTTGCTCAGAAGAATGTGCAAATATTGCCCAATCAAGATGTGCAAAGTTGGTAGAGACCTATTCCAACAGAATCACAGCTTTAATTCCTGTGAAAAGTGCTTCCACCAAGTATTAACTCAGGGGGGTGGAAACTTATGCAACCAAGATATTGTTGCCGTTCTCGGAACCGCATGCATACAACAGATAGTTGTTCCGAGTCAGTTATGCCACTAATATACGTGCAGATAGACCCCTTCCTTTTGTGTAGTGGGAGGACAAGGGAGTGCGTTGTGATGGGCTATTAGTTAGGATTATTAAATCATTTTTCCCTTTTGTTTTATTCCCATATTTTCTTTTCTGAGATGAATCTGCCTCGCTTGCCCCGCGTCTCGCTTACCACAGCATGACAACCCACGGTACCCTCCCCAACGATCACTTCTGAGGCAAAATCGCAACGTGCACTCTGGAGTAGACTGGCGCTTTGAGCTTCCACAGTCTACCCGAGGCCAGACATGTGCAGCGTGTCACGTACGCTTTCGCACCCAGGTGGGCGGGCTATACCGGCGTCTGGCCGAAACCCGGCCCAGGATGGTGGACCACGTGAGGAGTCGGGGCTAGTCAGAACGCCGACTCAGGCGATGACGTCGGATTCGGCATGGCCCCTCCCCCAACCTCCGGGCTCTATAAAAGACGGAGAAATCCTCCGTGTTGTGGTTGTTGTTTGTGTGTCTTCATGCGGAGTGTTCCTGCTACTTGACTCCGCCCACGTCTCGCCTCGACGGCCCGCCTCCTGTTCCTCATCTCCACCCACACGACCTCGCTTTCTGCTTCTCAACCAATACTCCTGCCTGGTCCCGCCTGCTGCTCCCCCCCTCGCCCTCTGGACTCCTCCCTTCTCCACTCACCTCCTGTTCGGAACACGATCTCCACACGTGCGGCTGTGGCCAGAACAACGCAGCTATTGTCGGGTGCCGCGCCACACAGCATCCCTCCCCCGAAACACCCAGGTACCAAAAACTATAACCTCAACTCCCTCCCTCCCTGGCTTTAAAAGTCTTTTTTTTCATTGGGGTTTCTTAGTGTGTGTGTGTGTGTGTGTGTGTGTGTGTGTGTGTGTGTGTGTGTGTGTGTGTGTGTGTGTGTGTGTGTGTGTGTGTGTGCGTGTGTGCGCTGGCGCCTGTCTGTTAAGTAAGCCTGTAGAAGATATTTTATTGTTGTTACTGTGAATAATCTCGCGTCAACTCTGCACTGTCTGCTTTAGTAAGTCGCTTGTATAATTGTCGCACCCCCACACCCCTCTCCTCTTTCCCTGCGTTACATACCCAATAAACCTTTATTGTGCCACATGCTTTTCCTCGCTTGCTGTAAATAAATAATCATCATTAGAAATGTTCCCAGCTCACCTTTGTCTTTTCCCTCATTGGTCCAGCATGGTTCGATTCCAGGTTTAGCCGGGGTCTTTATTCCCAACGGTCCGTTCCTTCTAGCTGGTACGTCATTGGCAGTGTCGCTCGGCTGCATCCGATCCGGAAAGGTGATCCGGTTTGGACAAGGCGTACCGAGGGCATGGTTCCCTGGTGGTTAATTAGGTAACCCGATTCCATAGGCGGGGAGGACCCTTGGTCACGCTGTTGAGTTATTGGCGTCTACGGTCTGTTAAGCGACCCGCCGCGTCACGGAATTATCTGTGAGCGACGGCCTACAATTCCGGGGAGTCTGGTGGGAACAGACGTAGCTTCCCCCACCTAGTGGTCTTCTCACCCGACCCCACAACAATATTCTGGTTTTGTATTTTTAATATGTGTGGCATTTGTTTTTCACTTGGAAGTTGTGTTACAATGTTTAAATAAAGGTGGAAAAAGTCTGATTTAATGCAATTTAAATTCCAGACTACAAGCCAGCAAAAGGTGAAAAATTTGAAAGGTGGTGTCGACGTTCTTTAGGCACTGTATATACATATATTTTTTTTGTTTGTTTTTTTTGAAGAGAAAGGGAGGGGAGGGCGAGAGGAGAGAGAAATGAGGGAACGGGAGTGGGGAAGTAGCAGGGACAGAAAGGAAAAAAAAGGAGTGAGGAAAGGGGAAGGGGATGTACAGAGCAAACTGGTGGTGGGGGTCAAAGATTCCACTATAATTATGTAATGAACACATGACCTCACATAGGTTTGAGAGAGATGGGCAAGTCATTGAAAGGGGAGAAGAAAGAGGATAAGGCAGAGACAAAATAAAGAGGAAAGGAGATAAAGCAAGAAGCGTAGCTAAATAAACAAGAGCGAGAATTGCTTTGCAATATATCTCCTCCTCCTCCCGATGTAATATTGTTGTGGGCCGGGTTTGGTGGCGAGGAACGACCGCGAGACGGAGCAATAGGGCCGTCTCCCACCGAACACCCGGTATTAAAAGGTCGTCACCCCGGAGTCGACGGGTCACTTAAAGGACCGTGGTCGCCAATATTTTGACGGCGTGAGGTAGGGTCCACTTGTCTATTCCAATTTACCCAAGTACTCACACCGTCTAGCTACCGGGGAAGTCACACCCTCGGCCGACTTTGTCCGAACCAAGTCGCATGCACCGACTTGGGTCCGGCGTAACAGACCGGGAGTTACCAGAGCCGTGCAAGTCCCAATGACAACTTACGGCACAGATGGCCTCACTATTTCTCAAGCCCACACCGTGCTGGGTCAGTGGTAGAAATGACAGGCAACGAACTGGAACATTTAACAAGAGGGTTTATTTATAAGGGAGGCAGACAGAGCAGATTTAACCACAAATATAATATGCAATGTACAGTGAGCGAAAAGCACTTAACAATTCTACTTAACAGACTGGCGCGACACACACACACACACACACACACACACACACACACACACACACACACACACACACACACACACAGCGTCGGGTCTTTATTGGATCCTCCAGCCGAGAAGGATAGGTCAGCTGTGGAGTCAGAGTCTGTCCCGGTACCTGTCCGCCTCATGCGGTTTCTTCGGCCCGCACTTGTGGGACTTGTGGGGTCCATGGAGGGGAACGGGAATCCCTAACTCGAAAGCTCCAACACAATCCACCACGGTGGGACTCGAACCCACGATCCAGAATCCAAATGAGCGGAGCCAGGATCCACGAACGACCCGACCACCATCGAACGACAATCGACCACCGCGAGCACCAACACGACCAAGGAACTTCGGAAAAGATGGACTCCAGACTGACTCCAAGAGGCTCACACACCCAAAGGACCGACGAGACGAGACCAACGCTTCCTCACCGCTCGCTCTCTTCTTATCCCCCCCCCCCCTCACGGGTGGAGGGAACCGCTCTGAGGTAACTTGCCTCTGGATTGGTCGGGGGGAACATTCCATCTCGCTGGGGCGGGGTTAGTCCTGAGGTGATCTCACCCCTGATTGGATGAGAGGAACATTCCATCTCGCTGGGGCGGGGTTAGTCCTGAGGTGATCTCACCCCTGATTGGATGAGAGGAACATTCCATCTCGCTGGGGCGGGGTTAGTCCTGAGGTGATCTCACCCCTGATTGGATGAGAGGAACATTCCATCTCGCTGGGGCGGGGTTAGTCCTGAGGTGATCTCACCCCTGCCTATGACAGTGGCCTCAAACACGTGCATAATGGCGCTGAAGGAGTGGAGAGGATCGATGTACAAAACTAACTATAAAAGAAAGTCGCAGCGCACACAAGAAATTCCCATTAGACATAAGGGACGGGACCCTAACTATAAACACATACTTATCGAAATAACCAAGCTTCGAGATTGCTGTCCGTTTGTGTGCAAACGGCTTCCAAATCCGTAACAACATTTTCGAAGTTCAAAAATGGCACAATTCTGTGGGAAAATTGATGAAATACCCTGAAACTCAAACCCGTTCTCCAACTTATCATATAAAAGGCATGTACAAAGTTTCAGTGGTATATTTTTAAAGAGTATGAAGAAAATAAAAAAAAGAGGTGAAAAAAAAAAGGTTTCCCTCCGGTGAAACCGTTAAGGGACTATGAATAGACAGGAGATGAGAAAAAGAGGAGAGAAACAAGAAGACAAGATCAAGTCAAGGTAGAGATGTGATCAGATCAAGGGAGAGGAGATCAGATCAGATCGAGAGAGGAAATAAATACAGAAGAGAGAAGATAAAGATTGAGGAGAGAAAATGGGGGGGGGGGGGAGGAGGAAGAGAAAGCACACCTGAATCCTTGTTCTTTCAATAAGAAGGCAGGGGTGTTGAGTGGCCGAATTTCAGATTGTACGAGCAGTTCTCGTACACGACGATCGATTATCTTACCATACTGTGCACCGGCATCCAATATTACCACAGCCTCCTTGAAATGCTCATCCGAGGTCACGTTGGCCCTTTCCGACGTCATCAACTGAAAACAAGAGACAAGATGCAAAATGCAGAAACGGATGAAAGCAAGGTCAAGCTGCACCTATATAACAACCAATTTTTTTTTTACTTCAAAAGTGCCATTACCAGCAGTATCTTTAAGCTGGTACCATGGTCCAATTACAAATCACCAGCACGAGTGAAATGTCAGGCTGATGACAACAGAAAAAAAAAATTAATAGATGATTGTGAAAGAAACAATGCTTGGACTACAACCACAAAAGAGCATAAAACTCCACAAGGTGCTGTGTAAAAAGATATGCAGCAATCAATGCAAGTTACAGATAAGTAAGTGAAAAGTACACGGGGGACATCGGTCAAGCTCCGTTATCCTTTTGAACCCCCAAAATTGTCATGGATTTGCCACTCATGGAAAAGCCATCCTAACAGGAGATTCCTCACCAAAATAAACCATCGATTCCGGAGATGTGAAAAAAAATTCCTTCATCTTATCGAGTGTCCAATTCAATAACCATCCGGATTATCAGCTGGGCACCATCAATCATCAGTTTCCACCCTTTAGCCCAGAACGTCGCCGAATGGCAGTACACAACCTTAGTTGTGTCCAAATGTCATACAATCAGGCAGGCCTGACAAGGGAGAGAGAACAATATGGAGAATGAGATTAGCATACTTGGTGATCGGCGGAATTCTAACTCCTTGACTTAATTACATTTCAAGGGAACCCACTTCTGAAAAGTTTCGCTTTTCATAGTCTTGAAAACATCAGAACTGGGATCAAGGTTGACCTTTGAACATGTTACTACTTGAGCTAAAGTCAAATTGGACCTGAAAATTGCCGTCCTGGTGGAGTTCCAACAGGTAATTCTGCATCGTGGAGCAAGCTACAGGTTTGACAGGGGATTCTGACTGCAATCTCAACTGAAGCCGCATCAATGTAAAGATCCCAAATAAATACATCTCTACGATTGTAGTCCGACGGTCGACATGGTGGAGTGGAAGTTTGATCCAACCATCAAAATTTGCTGTGAAAACTAGTGCAACTACAGCCTGATAATGCAATCAATCAATCCCAACCCACAATGAAACAGGCCATTGCATGCTTGGTTTGGCTAAACTATAGCTGAGTTCCAAATTCCTCGAGTAAATTACAGGGGCACCGCAGCAGCATCGTACGCACACTTGAAATGATGATGCAACTAGGAGAGCAAATTCGCGATCAAAACTCAAACATGAATTCAGTGGAGACGAATCAGATTTGGAAAGTTTTGTACACCTGCCGTCACCTAATCCGAAGGCTCGGCGATCAAAGGACAACGCGCTCGACTGAACAGAACTCCTCCGCTTTAGCACTGCTTGTCAGCCCCGATTTTGTAGGAAGACGAGTTACTTAAATCAGAAGAATCCATTTTCCAAGCGAAACTTAGCACAGCAGATGATGGCAGAAATTATCTGATGAAAGTGTACTCGTTACACTTGTCGCAAGCACAGTGGTAAAAGTTAATTTGGGGAAATAAAAACAAGTTTAAAGTTTGCAACACAAAAATGGATAAAAAAAATTAAAACATCCACATCCAGCAGAGCAATGTTAGGTTTACAGTTATCGGTTGAAGGAACAGCATTCGACTGTCAGTCAAGGTCTTCGCGCCACCGCAAGCCAACCGTTTTTACTTTTGACACCGAAGGTGGGTGGAGGTTATGTTTTCACCTTTGTCTGTTTGTATTTGTACACGATATTTCAAAAAGATGTGGACGGATCCGGATGAAACTTGGTGGGCAGGCTGGGTGTGTGACAAGGACGAACTGATTCAATTTCGATGAAGATCCCGATCCGGATACGAGAATCTTTAGAAAGTGATTCTTCACCATTGAGAGATAGGGCCAAAAGATGATGTGCAGCACGATATCATGGACGAGTTATGACAAAACTCGGTGGATGAGTTAGTTCGGTGACGAGAAAAAGCCGGCTCGATTTTAGTTCAGGTACGGATTCAGATCTGACCTATCAGTGGGATACAAAACGGAAACTGTTCAGCTTGGCAGAGGCATGTGATCTTAGTTCCGTTCTAATATATATATATATAAATTTTTCTCATTTTTCTGGTGATCCAAGCCTCATGTATGGAGCTTAATCCATAAATGGGCAAAGACATTAGTGCACTTTTTCAGCAATTAAGAGGATATTAAATACACAATGGACGCACATATGACATGCGGGGTTTAAACCTGGGTTCTTCATATCACCAGCCGTGTGTTGAAACGGGAACATGGGGATGTTAAACAGGCCAACCCATATTGGTGACTACCGTAGCGAGATGGAGCTCAACCAATGTGTGTGAGATTGTTTGTTATTTTTCTTTTTACCTGCAAATAAACCTCTCATGGCTTCACGTACGCACATCGTCGAGATTGGTGAAGATAGAAAATGAGACTTCAAGAACTCTTCTTCTTGTGAATGCCAATTGGAGCGGGATTCGATTAAGAGTTTGGCCCGCTGGTTGCATCGTTATTGAGGTGCGATTGGTTGTGCCGCCAAGGCAGACTCCCTGCTCATAAAAAAAAAAATGACCGTTTTTACAGCCATTTTTCTCTGCTGTGCAGGGGTTTGGCTTTTTCTTGAGGCAATGTTTTATGGCCGGATGCCCTTCCTGACGCCAACCCTGGTCGCCTCTTACGACACACAGGGATATGGTATACCTACACCGGGACCAGTACACTGGAACTCACTTCGCCGACCTCAGATGGATGACAGGCTGAGTCAACCCCCTGGTGTTAATTCAGCAGCCAACGGGGCTTGAACTCAGGACCCTGGGATCCCAAGCCGCCACCCTAACCACTAAGCCAACACCAGGCTTACTCCCTGCTCATGAGGACGGGTATTTGAAACTTCCTAAGCATGCCGGCGATAACTTGCCAACCCTTCACGAAAGACAACGTGGGATTGTTCACGTCCACTGGCCAATGTCTGCACATGGGATACCCGACTTAACGTCCATCCGAAGGACAGAGCACTTTGTGATGCAATACCGTCCTGCGAGCAGCTGAATCGATCCGACAAAACTACAGTTTTTACGTCCACACGTACACATCCTCTTCAAGGTGTCAGTGTCAGACCAGGTAAAACACACACCTGGGAAACGATGCTTTCAGAAATCTTGGGGCCCATAGTGACAACCACACAGATTGCAATTTAGTCGTCTCTGCCTGGACCGGTCACAAGAATCATCCCAGCTTGACACGCACTACACAAATTATTTTCACCACTTAATTGCACAGGTCAGGCAAGTTTAGGATCGCAGCCTAACTTAGACGGCATACTTCCTTTTGAACCGTCTTGTCTGGGTTTGAATCCAGGACGGGCTACAGACTGCCGTCGTGGTGTTTCATGGATGGGGGAATGCACCGAGTAAGTTCGACTGCAGAGGTGACGTTAAGCCGGTTGTTCCATTTGCTATAATTCGCTTGTGAGTGTTAAAGATTCTACGGTACGCCTCAAACGTGGAACAGGGCACCGTGTTGCAGCACCTTGGCAAAATGCAAAAATCCCCATTCTGGTCCAGGGCTCCATTGACAGCACGTCTGACGTCGTGACAGATCGGGGTAAATCCCCGGTGATGGAAACGCTCACGACCTTCGGAAGGGCTATTGAGCCTGGTGTGGGAGAGACGTGAACGAGGGGCGATTCAGAAATCCGAGCTTCAGGATGAGAACAGAATTATTTAACAATAAGATGGAAAAAAATCATCGCATTGTGCGTGGTCTCTTGTTCTTGCCCCCCTCCCTCCCCAAGCTACACCCAATTCTGCATACAGGTTGTGCACTTTACAAAGTGTTCAAAGCAGAG
This sequence comes from Eptatretus burgeri, assembly GCF_056783735.1. Taxonomy (NCBI): domain Eukaryota; kingdom Metazoa; phylum Chordata; class Myxini; order Myxiniformes; family Myxinidae; genus Eptatretus; species Eptatretus burgeri. The sequence goes on along the minus strand of NC_140970.1, from coordinate 43,512,337 downwards.
GGAAAAAGCTGACATGGTGGTGGTCGTATGGCAGCCATCATTTCTTGAAGCAGGATTGTGTCGCTGATGCAGTGCCCCTCTACCAGTACACACACTGGAACTGGTACTCATTTCGCCGACCTCGGAAGGATGACAGCCTGAGTCAACCCCCTGGTGTATCAATTCAGTGGCCGACGGGGCTTGAACTCAGGACCCCAGGATCCCAAGCCCCCACCCCTAACCACTGAGCAAACACCAGGCTAACCAGACGTGACAAATCAGAGGATCACAAACTGGAGGTGACACAACATTGAGTGTTCACCACGATGTGAACAACAACAACAACGAACCATCATCGTGTTTAACCAGCGGATTGAAGGGCAGAGGTAAAAGTACCAAAGTTGTTTTGGAAAGTTGCGAAGTATAACCTCTTACCATTTGAAGGTAACGCCTCACACGTCCAACAGGTGGTTTAAAAACGGTCCAAACTACCATCTGGGTGGAGAGAAGTTCGATGGCAGTGCATCGGGTCAAAGTTTGGCGCACCAAAATATAATGCACGTGCACCCCCCCCCCGCCAAAATATAATACACGTGCACCCCCCCAAATATAATACACGTGCACCCCCCCCAAATATAATACACGTGCACCCCCCAAATATAATACACGTGCACCCCCAAATATAATACACGTGCACCCCAAATATAATACACGTGCACCCCCCAAATATAATACACGTGCACCCCCAAATATAATACACGTGCACCCCCAAATATAATACACGTGCACCCCCAAATATAATACACGTGCACCCCAAATATAATGCACGTGCACCCCAAATATAATACACTTGCACCCCCAAATATAATACACGTGCACCCCAAATATAATACACGTGCACCCCCAAATATAATACACGTGCACCCCCCAAATATAATGCACTTGCACCCCAAAATATATTACACGTGCACCCCCAAATATAATGCACTTGCACCCCCCCCAAAATATATTACACGTGCACCCCCCAAATATATTACACGTGCACCCCCCCCAAAAAATATATTACACGTACACCCCCAAATATATTACACGTGCACCCCAAATATAATACACGTGCAACCCCCCAAATATATTACACGTGCACCAACCCCCCCCCCCAAACTCTGGCCGTTTGTGTACACAGTGTGCAAAGATCGACTCGCGACAAACACGGGTCTTACCGAGTGACCTTTTGATCGACGTGCAGCACGACCTTTGATCCAGATAGTCAGCAAAACAATTATTGATCAAGGACAACGAGGAAGCGATCTGAGTGTTCGGAGGGGAAGCGTCCGAACCACCAAATTGGGACACACGGTCGGCGGTTCACACCCGGGTCGAGACCACCGCGCACAACGAGGTGGCTTTGCATTGGTCACGTGGGTTTCCAAAAGTTTACATCAACGCCCGAAGGCCACCAATCGGTGTGATCGTTACCTCGGTGCGACCCCCCCAAAAGATAAACAAACATGCGGCCCGTGCAAGAGCATCACTCAGTGGAGCAGGACCGGCATGGTGTCAACTCGGGTCTCGGACGTCCCCGGAACCCGGTGGAACAGTTCGCACGGCTCGTGTACACAAGGCACACTCACCTTCGAGTCCCCGTTGCAGACGGCCATGGCGGACACCGGGCAAAGGAGATCGGAAGACCTATTCTCCCACGACACAACTCTTCGCCCTCCTTTTATCTCCCTCCTCTCTCACACCACACACACACACACCAACTCTAACTCGCACACATATACAGATAGATATACATATATACATATATATACATATATACACAGATATATAAATAAATATAAATGTACACACACCAACTCTCCACTCACACACTGGGATCAACTTAGGGAGACTCACTCACATGAACATTCGCACACACTCACATTCACTTACTCACTTACTCTCACACACAGGCACACACTCCTCTCTCTCCGCTTCCCCTTCTCTGGGCGCGCCAGGGGGAGGAACCGGAAGTTGCGTAAGCATCACTTCCGGGTTGCGAGGCGGTGAGAGGTCGGAGGTGTCTGATGAGTGCCACGTGGCTCTGTCGGGTCCGCGGCGTGTTCCCTGTTAATCATCCCGCGGCGGGGGATTCTGAGGCTCCCGGAAACTTCTTGCGAATTACATGAAGGGTTTTCACATTGGGGGAGAGCACGTGCAGGAAAGGAAGGCTGAAAGTTTATCCGAAATTAACTGGGTTCGTGCTCCGGCCGTCTTGTCCGTGTGTTGTTAGTATGTCAGGATGTCCGCGGTGCCTGTTCATGTCCTGACAAAGGATATATATCGGACAAGCCAAACGTACACAGGAAGGTACAAGCAGATAGACAGACGGCTCGCATCTCCGATTTATTTATTTATTACAAAAGGGCGGGAGTTTGAGTTTTGTTTATATTAAATAATATATGCCAACATTTATTTATTTGTAACATGTATAATCCCGATTATTATAAGTGTTGCAACAGCACCAGCAAATCAATTATAAAGCATCCGCACCGAGTCTGGGGAGATCGGTGGTTCGAACCCCAGCAGAGTCTACAAAACACTGAATGGTGCTGTGCTGCTTCCTTGCTTAACGCTCAACACTAACGACGACTGAGCATGGACAAACAACCATCGGTTGGTAATAATAGCGCAGACTACAACTGCCAGTGATGACCGGGTACCAAGACGTCCCGCTTTCATTTTACACCTGACCCTGACCCATGACATTTACCATGAACATTCGATTTAATTTAGAATGGGATTAAAATGTATTAAACTCAAATTCAATGCAAACCAAAATTGGTGCAGTCCTGCATTGGAGTCATCAGAAGGAACCTGGATGGGATTCACATTTCAGCTGCTCCTCCTCTACCCTCAAACCCATCCAGGCACAGCCAAGTGAGCTTTGTTAAAATAAACCAATCAATCAATCAAAAGGAACCCATGTCAAAAAATTAAATAATTTGGCCTGACACACCGGGTGTCCGATCAAGTTGAGATTTAAAACATGCATTCCCCATCACTCCGAGATCATAATTCTAAAGTTTCACATCGATTGATTAAGTGGTTCCAGAGAAAACATTTAATATTTTCTTCAACCCCATATGACTGCCAAACCATGTGATCTATCAATTATGGATAGGCTTTGTGCCTCATGGATAGGCAGTCATTCGAGTTAAGTTTCGCCTCAATCTGTTCAGCCACCTCAGAGAAGAAGATTTTTGAAGGTTTAAAAAAAAACTAAAACAATATGTTTGCCCAATCACATGACCTATGGCGTCTCAAATTTTTTTTTTTCTGTGGACCAATTTATCCCCCATTGACCCTCAAAATTTTTCATACTGATCATATGTAGCGTTCTACATATGCAATTATGACGTCATAACGAAGGCATCTATGACGTCTTAAAAAAATCACTTATTCCCCATTAGGAGTACTTGTCGTTTTAGTGGGGCAGATAACAGCAATTTTTGAGAGGAATCGTGCAAATGATGATACAAGCATCAAATTTGGCACATTTGTTCTCCAGGGGATTCCAATTAAATCTGTCTGATTGTCCATTTGAAAATCCAAATTTTGAAAAATTTGAAGAGAAAAAAAAACTTCAAAAAAATCAAGATCACGAATCAATGTTGGATGCTGACTGAGATTGGTGAATGTTTCAGAAACATCATCGAAGACGTTCCAAGTCTGCCATGCAGTTTTCTTCCCTTTACCACGGAGGGCAGACACGACATCACATCCAGTGAACTCATGGAAGTATGGGATCCCTCTAGCTTTCTCAGGCCCTATTGCAGAAACTACCTCATGGACTGGAATCCATCGCGCCTTGGCTCCTTGGCCAAAGGCAATCCACATGTTCTCAAGACCTAGTTCCTGTAAGGATGGCAGTACAGATATTGCAATGACTAGTACGTCCGTGTCATTAGCCTTAATGATAATGGACTTGCTACCATCCGTCGTTGCATCCCTGGCGTGTACAAATATTCGAGTGTCTGCTTCTTCATGACAACATGGAGACACAGCATCCAGTGACTTCCTTGTGTTGCTAATGGCATCTTCTCCTTTTGTGACAATGACCGTGCTTGTCGTCTGTGCTTCACACATCTTTTCCACAAGGAAGTGAAACAGCTCAGTCTTGTTGCTGTCATCTCGAAGAAAGCTTCTCCAGTTACTTGGGGTCTTACTGGTTCCTGTCACTCTTCTTCTGATTCCTTGCCCCCTTTTCGACCTTGCCTCGGACTTCAGACTTGACTTCTTGTACACATCAAACACTACGTCCACCCTCTCGTACCTGGCACCATAGGATTCCACCTTTGGGATGATGTCTTCTTTAGCATAGTCATCAAATATCTTTGAAGTGCGTGGAGGTAGGGCATTGATAAGTGCTGAGCCATCAATGATGACTGCATCTCCCCTTGGTTCTCTGTCTGGGATGTTCACTTGCGCTTCAAGAATTTCAGCCAGCTGTGACTTCAAATTTTTTTGAAGTTTTTTTTTATTTTTACTTTTCAAAATTTGGATTTTCAAATGGCCAATCGGGCAGATTTGATCAAAAAGCCCTGCAGAACAGAAATGCCAAATTTGATGCTTGTATCATGATTTGCACGATTTTTTCTACTATCTACTACACTATTTTCCAAGTTTTAAGTTTTTTTCCCTTGGTGCGGTTTAAGAGATACGGAGGTCCAATTTTTTTCAGTTTTCCAACATGGCTGCCACACCACGTGACCTATGACGTCATAACTGTCATTAAACATTACACTTGAGTATTCACACCGAGGGTGAAAATTTCGTCTCGATCCGACGAGCGGTTGCGGAGAAAGACACTAAAGTCTTGTGCGGACAAACAAACAAACTGACATGAAAAATCACTCATCGAGTGACACTTGGCGAAACAGAACAGCACGGCACTTGGTGGAGCGCACACCTCCATCAGGCTGAACAGTTTAAATTTTGTATCCCACTGATAGGTCGGATCTGATTCCAGACCTTAACCAAAATCGAATCGGCTTGTTCTCGTCACCTAACGAACTCTTACATCTCGTTTTGTCACAAGTCATCCTATCCCAACTTCTAGAGATATCATGCTATGCATAGTTTATGAGCCCTATCTCTCAAGGGTAAAGAATAACTTTAAAAATATTCTCGTATCTGGATCCGGATTCGAATCTTCAACAAAATTGAATCAATTAGTCCTTATCAGACACACAACCTGTCCACCAAGTTTCATTCGAATCCATCCACAACTTTTGGAGATATCATACAACATTTTTAGCCCCATCTATCAATGGTGAAGAATCATTTTAAAGTTAAATAATTCTTGTATCCAGATCTGGATTCGGATCTTCACCAATATTGAATCAATTATTTCTCGTGCACTTCCAACCTGTCCATCAAGTTTTGTGTGAATCCATCCATAACTTTTTGAGATATTGTACTCCAAGTAAAACTTCCTCCAATGTGTGGGATCCGTTCTGGGATAACCTCGTGTTGGAGGAATTCGCGTTGGAGGAGTCATTAAACGTATGGGGAAATTGGGGATATGTTTCAGGTTACCAAAAGCTGACCCGAAAACAGCCTTTCTTGCTTTTTTCCCCCCATGTTTCTTTGTATGGAATGGTGTAGCATTATTAAACATACATTAAAATCAGTGTTAGTATCATAATAGTACTGTATTATTGCAAAATAACACACCTCATTGTGAGGTGGTTGTTGGAGGTTTGGGTGATGATTTGCTGGTGGATGTTGTTGAAGTGCTGGTGGTAGTTGTTGAAGTTGGCTGAAAGAATTGTGTTATCGTCACTCGCTTTGCCTTCTGTTTTAACTCCCTGTGAAGTTCTGTGTAGGTATTTATCTTCGGCCTTCCGTGCCCTCCTAATGGTTGATTCATTCACGCCATATTACCTGGCCAAAGATGAAGCATGCCTGATTTTTTGTTCAATGGTTAGGGTGATGGGCTTGGGATCCTCTGATCCTGAGTTAAAACCCCACTTCGCTGTTGAATTAATACCAGGTGGGGTTGACTCTGCCTGTCATCCTTCCGAGGTCGGCAAAATGAGTGCCAGCATGCTGGTATCCTGTGTCGGAGTGGCAAACCATGCAGGATTGTGTCCAGTAGCCAAGGAGTCTGCTTTGGCAGCACCATCGCTCTGCGCAGAGTATGGTCCCAATGGATGGATGGAAATATGAAGCAGAAACTGATGAAAATTTATTCAGGATATCAAGTTTGACCTCCATGGTCATTGTTTTCCTCCTCTTCTTGTCTGGTTGGTTCAAATTGGGTCTTTTGGGAGCCATAATGATCGACGTAAGTTCAATTGATGGCAGCAGGTTCGGAGATGGCGACATCAAACATCGGCTTGGCGGACATCTCATCCTAACGTCACTGGAACTCTTGGCTATGCAAAAAGATTTGTACACAGAGTGAAGATAAAGCCCGATGTGGTGCCAATCCAGCAGAAGCTTCGCCATTTACCTTTTGCTGTCCGTGATGCTGTCTCGCAAGAAGTGAAAACGCTTGAAGAAGCGGGTATCATTGAGATAAGTTTTTGTTTTTTGTATACATTGTCGAGGATCGTATGACAGCTAACCAAAAGGCACTGCAAGGGGGGCATGAGACAAGAGGGGCGGGAGAGAGAAGAACAAAACAGTGGGGAACAGTCATTTGGAGATCTGTGGAAGGGAGAGGAATGGGGTGGGGGAACAGGGTATACAAGATAGACACGAAAGGGACTTTCAGGAAGGAAAGCAGGGAATTTGAAGGAGGTGAGTTTGGAGTGGATTAATGGGGGTAGAAAACATCGAGGTTTTGGATTGGGGAAGATAAGAAGTGGTGGTGAACAGCTGTTTTTAAGGTCTGTAGGAAAGAGTGGGATGGAACAGAGTGTGGGAGTTCATTCCAAAAGTGGGGGGAAAAGAGGAATGAAAGAGTGATGGAGAGCAGTGATTCGTGATTTTGGTAGTTTTACCAGAAGGGGTTGATGGCGGACCTTGAGCACCCTACAGAAATATGGGGGGGGGGACATATTGCAGATAGAGCAAGGGGTGTAGGGTGGGCGAGGGCAGAGAGGAGATGGTAGAAGACAGAAAGACCACCGACTTGCCTGCGGTGAGAGAGTGAGAGGTCCAAAGACTCAGCCTCATCTCGGGAGACACCAATGATCCTAAATGCCCTCGTTTCCACTGTGTGAAGCCGAGAAAGGTGAGAGGCAGCAGCACCAGCCCAGAGGGGAGAGCAGTACTCCATCAGGCTGCGGACGAAAGCTTTGTATGTGGTCAGGAGCTCCAGTAGCAAATCCAGGGGTGTTCCCTGGTTGCCCGGAACCCTCCCCCCTCCCAACAAAAAATATTTACCATTACAATGGCAAACTTCCGTCATGGCATACCTGGATTCCGTGTCTGAAATGTGACGTGATCCACACTGGACCAGTCTACGATGGTCACCATGTAACTGCAACAGAGCAAAACCGAGGCCATGTAACCATTAAGCGTCCGTTTGAAGCACAGAGGGTAACTTTGGATCATAATGGGCAATGACTGGTGGAGACACAAGAATGTTTTTTTAATGGTGTTGCATGTCTTATCATGATCACCAGTCCAATCGAAGACAGATCCTTTCTTGAACAGTCCACGTTGTGGTTCCGATGCACTGGCAATGTCTGCCGAAAAATTGTCCAGCTGGTGAACCATGCCAAGAAACGAGCAAAGATCTATGATGTTGGTTGAAGTAGGGAAATTTGTGATCGAGTTCAGCTTTTTAAGGATCTGAAACAATACCATTCTGTCCAACAACATACCCATAGAACTTCACCTGGGCCTCAGCAATCTGAAATTTCTCAGGATTCAATGTGATCCTACGCATGTGACAGCACATCAAGAACTGTTGTACCTGCTGTATGTGTTTGAGGAATGAATTTTCAAACATCAGGATGTCATCGACCACTTTGACGGTGTTGCGTAGACCATCCAGTACGATGTAGCCACGGTAGCAACATTCGTCACCACTAGCATCCATTCACACGGGGGCCTGTAGGTATTTGTATCTAGCCCCTGGTGTGATGCAGACTGTGGTGAGCTGGCTATTTTATTTGAGTGGGGTTTTCCAGTACCCATGGGTCGCATCAGCCATTCTAAAGAATCTGGAAGTGGAGACGCGTGATATTTAGCATTGTCATAGGGTGTATGGGTCTCTCAACGTGACGTTTAAGATTACAGAGATCGACACACCTCCGAATCTTCCCATGAGCATTGGGTGTGACAACGAGGGGATGGTACCACTCCAGTGGTTCACTGCCCATCAGTGCAATGATGCCTTTTCTGTACATGATATCCAACTTGGATTTTACCTGGTCTCTCCAGGAGAGTGGGATTGGCCGTGTCCTTCATATTTGGAACGGCACTGCATCGTTGCGGAGATTAATCATCATCGGTGTGCAGTTCATCAGTTGTAGGACGATGGCATCGAACACATCACTGAATTCAGCCACAAGGTGTGCCGTGACCTGGTTCCGTAGCTCTGGCAATGGGTCAGTATCTGGGATGATGTCCAGGACCCATATTGAATGCATGGTTGTACCGGTTGTCTGTTTCTCGCACAAACACCAATGTAGCTCTTGTGGGGACTGATAAGTGAAACATGCCATCTCCCACACCGTTGCACACGTACATTGTCTCCGACATTGACTCATCACGTCTGTGAAGGATCATATGGATTGTTCCCAGGCACTGCATCGAGGCACCGTCTGCAACGGTAACTCTCACATCACCAGTTACATTAACCAGATTATCCATGTCGATATCCAGCAGCTTCAGATGCATGGGACCAATACCCATGACTTCCGCTCCAGTGCTGGGTAGAAAAGTCACATGTCCGAGGGGATTGTCATCAAAATCTGAGACGTCTTTCTGAATATGTGGTGTGCTGTCCAGGTTAACCTGAGTGGTACCTGCTACCAGCACCATGTGACGAACAGCTGATTTGGACGTTGTTGTCCTTGTGGTTCTGGATTTCCAGCACACTTTTCCAGTGTCCAAAAATACCGCATTTATGACACTTCTTGCCTTTTGCAGGGCACTTGGTCATGTCAGAGTGTGGATTGCCATCACACTTTACACAGTGATGGCTGTCATGTGTCGGTCGATATACCGCTGGCTTTCTGATTCGAGGTGCTGTCTTGGAAACAGATTTCAGGTTAGTCCCATAAGTGCCAGAAACCATCACGTCAGCCTTTTTACCTTCCTCTTGTCAGAATGTAACAATCGCTGTTTCAAGATTGAGGTCGAGCTTTGCAAGCAGTTTCCAACGGACATCCAGATCGGGAATCTCAGTGACAATCTGGATGACGAAATGGCAATTGACCATCATCTTGTCAAGGTGGAGCTTGTCATCTTGTCCTGGAGTGGACAAAGGAATGAGTCAAACGTCTCAACTTCCTCCTCCTTGCGCTCAAAAAACTCCACCAGATCATGAATCTGATGATGCTATGCCTGCAAGTATGCATGGATGAGGGTGATCACTTCATCAACAGTGGTATCGCCAATCAATTCCACAGCGTTCTTGAGCACGGATCTCATTTGGATGCTGAAACAGTTTTTGAGGGTGGCGAGTTGTTCTTCCACTGCCATGTCCGTCAGGCAAATGACGAGCGTGTAGTCATTCCATTGCTCCCTCCAGGAGTTGAGCTTTCGCAATGAAATGTTTTCATTGAGCACGGGTTGATGATGTGTTGAGATCTCAGACAAAGGTCGAGGCAGTCGAGGACATGAAAGCAATGCCTCACGCAACAGACGTATTTCTTCGTCATGGCGGTGCTGTTGTGCTTGGTAAAAACTAAACACCGCCCGGAGATGCCCGGAAAAGTCCAGAAACACCCGAAGACTTTTTCTTTTTGCAGTCTGAACTGATAAGCTCAATTCTGCTGTTTAAATTATGAGGTTAAGAGTTTGTAGAGCTTGTCGCATTTTTGGTTTAAAACGTGAGCGGAAATTTAATAAATTTAAATATTGTTACGAACACTGCCCGGAGAAGTCCAGAGAAGTCCGTCAGTTCTGACCTAAATTAAATCTCATGCACATCTCATGGCGATGCCCGAAGTCCGGAAATTAAATAAAGTTCCGAACACTGCCTGGAGAAGACTGGAAATTAAATAAGTTAAATAAAGTTACGTACACCACCTGGAGATGTCCGGAGGCGTCTTCGGACTTCTCTGGGTGGTGTTCGTAACTCTATTTAATTTATTTAATTTCCGCTCATGTTTTAAAACAAAAATGCGATACGCTATACAAACTCTTGACCTCAAAATTTAAACAGTGTAATTGAGCTTAGCAGCAGTTCAGACAACTAAAGAAAAAAATAGTGTCCGGGCGTCTCCAGTCTTCTCCGGCCTTCTTCGGGCGATGTTTAGTATGACCCGTTGTGCTGCCACCATGTCGACGAATGCCGCCATTATTGATGCCACGTCCGAGGAGCCATTCACGAAAGAACAAAGCCGACTACGCCATGTTATGTTCTTAACTCATAGCCAGACACATATAAACCGGAAGTCATTTATTTCCACTCCATAGCACGGAACATGCGGAAGCAGGAGAAGCAAAGGAAGAAGAATCACAGTAATACATGATTGTAATAATGCAGTAGTTAGGTCTATCTATACTCAGTTCCACGTCACAATCCAGAAGCACAAAATGAAACTGATATGAGTGATTTAACTTGTTCATTACATTTACGACTAGAAGGGCACTCAGTAGATTGCACACCTCCGCAACGTAATGCCTGATCCAGTAAACCATATCGGGATGTAACTTTTTGAAATATCATGCTATATATCGTTTTTGGACCCATCTCTCAATGGTGAACAATCACTTTAAAAATTCAAAAATTGCCGTCTCTGGATCTGGAATCGGATCCTCACCAAAAATGAAGCAATTCTTCCTCGTCGCACAACCAACACATCCACCATGTTTCGTCCGAATCCATAAACAGCTTTTTGAGAGATCCTGCATGCAAACAAACAAGAAAGATGTTGTGCATGGCACGATAGTTGCGAAATCTATGAAACAAAATTGCCCTGGAAAATTATTGGTGGTTCAATAAAATAGCCAAATATGCAAATCCTCTTCAAATTTCAATTAAATGAGATGAAAATTGAGGATTTTAGAAATTTAACCGAAGTTGTTGACCTTTGGCCTATGTTGACTTCAAAAATACTTCTTCATTGAATTCAGTGACCTAATATGGAAATCCTCTTCAAAGTTCAACTCAATGAGATGAAAATTGAGGATTTTAAAATTTCACCTAAGTTGTTGACCTTTGGCCTATGTTAACCTTTTGGTCCATGTTGACCTCAAAAACAATTGGTGGTTGAATTTAGTGACCTGATATGCAAATTCTCTTCAAAGTTCAAGTCAATCAGATGAAAATTGAGGATGTTAAAAATCTCACCGAAGTCGTTGACCTTTGGCTGATGTTGACATTTTGAGTTCAAATACAATAGGCTTCTTGCTTATGACGAACTCAACCAGGTGGTGAAGTTTCGTAAAGATTGGTTTAAAATTGTGACCTGTAGGCGATTGACAAACCGGTATATACAAACAGACAGACAGACAATAGCGCATAAGACCAACCATTATGCGTCCTCTCCTGTCCCCCATTCCTCCCCACACCCATCCCTCTATCTAGCCCTTCAACTCTGCTGTTGGTGTTTCCACCCTCTCTCTCGACTGTTCTTTTCCTTTTGCATGCATCTCCAGCGTTCCTTTTTCGTCCTGTTACGTCCTGATCCATTCAGTGTACTAACTCTTCCACAAGCCTCGACTGTGCATACAAAAAAGGGTCTAAATGGTGGAAAGGGTCGAAAGTGGTCTACTGGCTAAAGAGCAAAAGGGGTCTAAAGTGTGCAAAGCGTCTTAAAGGTCTATAAGTCTGAAAAGTTTCTGAAGGTTCGAAGACGGTATATACGTCTAAAAAGGGTCTAAATGGTATTAAAGGATCTAAGGGGTCGAAAAGGTCTTAAAAGGATCTCAAGGATCTGAAAAGTCTAAGGGGTCAAAAGAGGCTAAGGAGTCCAAAGGGTCTAAATGGGAATAAAGGGATCTAAAGGGTTTTCATGGGGTGTAAGGGGTGCAGTAAGGGTCTTTAAAGGGCCTAGGGGTCTACAGGGTCTTTAAATGGTCAAGAGGGTCTAAAGGATCTAAAGGAGGGTTAAGGGATCTAAAGGGTCTGTGGTGTCTAAATGTCTAAAGTTGCGTTCCAACATTATGTAACAGAACTCATAGACGGCGGCACGGTCCAATAATACGTAATTAATAGACAGTTTTGATTCCCCTATTTAAACTTGTGCTGCAACGCGAATGGTGCACGAAAAAGGTTGCCAAAAAACGATTTCCAGTGAGTTTTTTTCTTCTTCATCCAAGTTGCTTTAAATGTGGAAGGAACCATAAATAACGCCATCTTGTCAAGCCAGATAACTCACTACTCATGGCGACAGCTGAGATTACCCGTGACAAAAGTAGACATTTGTCTCTTCATATATATAATACAAAATAGAATAGAAAATAGATAAACAAGTCTGAAGACGACGATGGTTCACGAGCGGTATTTGACGATGTAGATTGTTTCAGAAGTCAAGGATGAGACAATGTGATAATTTTTGACCAAGTTATAAAAATGATCAACATGATGTGGTACGAGTGACGGGTTATTAGCTGCAAAATGTCGAAAACCCGGTTTCGTTCAACAACTTTAAAAATTTGACCTTTGCATAACCTTTAAAGGTCCCAAAACAATGTTGTGGACATTAAAATGAGGAAACAGGATACGTGCTTTAGCTTAATGGAGTTAGTTCGTCGAAGAAGGTCGAAAACCCGGTTCGATTCCCACAACTTTGAAAATTTGACCTTTGTGAACTTTAAAGGTCAAAGGTAAAGGATTATGACCTTTGGTGAAAAACTTCCTCTGGAACATTCCAGGAACAATATAACATCATATAGGCTATATGGCATTTCGCACTCCTCGGATTATCCATACTTTGATGAAATCAGCGTAAAAACAAACTTGAAGGGGGCGCCACAGGCAAGGTGTTCGAGATAGAGCAAAATGGTTTCAAGACTTAAGGTGGGGAATGACCTCAAGATTATGAATAAAAAATATTGTCATCCCAGCTCTCAAAGTTTGGGCGGTCGTCTGATTTTTATGTCAAAATTCGAAATTTTCTAAGTTCATGACCTTGTGACCTTGACCTTGGGACTAAAATGAAAAATCGAGCTCCATGGGGCTATGCAGGTGCCATTGGGCCAACCAAATACCAAAACCCCTGCCAGATTCGACAACCCCCTCAGAGAAGATGGATTCTTATGTCAAAATCGCAATTTTTTTAAGTTCGTGACCTTGTGACCTTGACCTTGGGATGAAAATGAAAAATCGAGCTCCGTGGAGTTAACCAAATACCAAAACCCCTGCCAGATTCGACAAACCCCCTAGGAGAAGATGCAAATTGAAATTGGCTACCCCCTAAAAACACAATTCGCAATTTTCTAAGTTTGTGACATTGTGACCTTGACCTTCGGCCGAAAATGAAAAATGGAGCTCTGTGGGGCTATGCAGGTGCTATTGGGCTAACCAAATACCGAAACCCCTTGCAGATTTGACAAACCCCTCGGAGTAGAAATTTTTTTATGCCAAAATCGCAATTTTCTAAGTTCGTGATCTTGTCTGCTTGACCTTGGGCCGAAAATGAAAAATCGAGCTCTGTCAGGCTATGCAGGTGCCATTGGGCTAACCAAATACCGAAACCTCTGCCAGATTCGACAAACCCCCTAGGAGAAGATGCAAATTGAAATCGGCTACCCCTAAAAACACAATTCGCAATTTTCTAAGTTTGTGGCCTTGTGGCCTTGACCTTGGGACGAAAATGAAAAATCGAGCTCTGTGGGCTCTACAGGTGCCATTGGGCTAACCAAATACCGAAACCCCTGCCAGATTCGACAAAACCCTCGGAAAAGAAAATTTTTATTTCAAAATTGCAATTTTCTAAGTTTGTGACCTTGTGACCTTGACCTTGGGAGTAAAATGAAAAATCGAGCTCCGTGGGGCTCTGCAGGTGCCATTGGGCTAACCAAATACCAAAGCCCCTGTTAAATTCGACAAAACCCCTAAGAGAAGATGCAAATTGAAATCGGCTACCCCTAAAAACACGTTTTTTGGGCGTGGCTCCGCCCATAATGGGCGGACCATGCCCATTTTCAGGAAAACACAACTGGATCATGATATAAACCTCACACCAAAATTTCATCAGGATCAGATCAAAACCCACGGAGCTATGCTCAGGACAGACAGACAGACAGACAGACATACAGACATACAGACAGACAGACAGACAGACAGACAGACAGACACACAACAATAACGAATATCGTGGTCACTTATATTTTTCGTGAAAATATTTTTTCGTGAACCAATAGAATAGAAATGGATGGATATATAGAAGATAGAATACAAGATAGGAAGATATTAAAAATAAATAAATAAATAATATATCTATAATTTTGTGTGTGTGTGCGTGCATGCGTGCGTGTGGTTGGGTGTTTGGGGGAGGGTGTGTGTGTGTGTCCTCCATAACTCCAAAACCATGAAACCTAGCAGCCCAAAACTTTACTTTCATACTAAGGGAACTCCAAGGTGGTCCCAGAATGAAAGCTGGGTATTTGTGGAAATTTAAATACCCCTTTTGAAGATAATTAATGTGGTGCTCATCACGAAAAAGACAAAACGGCTTTCCCCTCACAGTGGTTTTAAGCCGCCATTTTGTTTTGGCCTATTCAAAAATGCCTTGCCTTGGAACCACGACGTATTGTCACGGACTAATCAAAGTATATCATCGAAATCTGTCTGTGGATTTGAGGGTCAAACCATGTGGACTAATTCAGTGTCAAAATCTGGAGTGAAATTTGAAATATTATAGAAATGAACGATTATTATAACTAAGTGTATTTAGGTATTTACTTCAAGCAAGGAAGGCCATCCTCCTCTCCTCCATATTTACACAAGAAAATGTGAACTTTCCAAAGCATTAAACTTAACCTTCTCTACTGTTGGACAATTATATTGGGTGAAGAAAAAATTAATGTTCCGAAAGTGTAACTTTATTGACTGTAATGAAAATAATTAATATCTGGAGGTAGGAATACAAAATAAGTTCAATTAAAGGTCGAATTAAGAGAACATTAACATAACGGGAGTATTAGAATAAGTAAAGCAACGGGACAAATGAGCTTGGAGCTCAAGAGAAAATTGGAAAAACATTATAATAATATTTTGATTAATTTACTCTGAAAAAATTCCATCATTTGCTGAGGCTTTGCTTTCCTCCCCTTCCTCGTTCCTTGCTTCCCTCCTCTGTCTCTCTCTCCCGCTCAACCACCCCCACCCCTCCTCGCTTCCCCCTCCCACCCCTCCTCGCTTCCCCCTCTGTCTCTCTCTCCCGCTCAACCATCCCCCACCCCTCCTCGCTTCCCCCTCCCACCCCTCCTCGCTTCCCCCTCCCACTGTGTGTGTGTGTGTGTGTGTGTGTGTGTGTGTGTGTGTGTGTGTGTGTGTGTGTGTGTGTGTGTGTGTGTGTGTGTGTGTGTGTGTGTGTGTGTGTGTGTGTGTGTGTGTGTGTGTGTGTGTGTGTACACTTATTTGTGTCATGGTTTATTTTAACGTGCAGTAGACCCCCTACTTGTGCAGTTCTAAATCCAATTTGTGCAGTACTAAAATTTATAATAAAAACTGAGTTTATATTTATAATATAATTTATAATGAGACATTGAGTAGTTAGCAAGGGTGTTCCAAATTTCTGCTCGTTTTGAATGCACTTGGATATTTACGGTTATACTTTTAGCTCATGATACTAATTTTATAGACTCCAGTTAGGCATCCTGTGTTGTTTACCTTGTCAAAGAATACAAAGGAACTTAAAATCTATAACATGTTAAAAAATAGCCATTACAAATGCTTCTCAGACTCAGAGAATCTCAAACACTGGGCCATGGCACCTGCCTCAAAGATTTGTGCAGTTCTAAAATTTCCTTAAAATAAACCCTGATTTGTGTATAAGTGTAAATGCATGAAAGTTGCTGTTGTTGGTTGCTATCTCCATATGCACACATGGGTGGGTTTCAGGAGATGAAATGGAGACCTACCTGGTCTCTGGATATGGGTTTTAGAAAGTGGCACAAAGTCCTCCCAGGGCTCGAAATATCCACCTCCATCTATGTAGGTAATTACGATTCATGGACCATACCGTGAAGTTTTCTTGTTACCTCCACTACTGAAGGTCTTTCTGTTTGTTAATTGTCAAATCTAAGATTCGGAAGTATATTGGTTGCTCTGGTCTGTTATTAGTCCCCTACCGGTTTCACCGGAGGGGACTATAAGGTTTGCAGTCCATCCGTCCGTCCCACCGATGGTTTTTCCGACTTTTTCTCATCCCCTTTAACATATTCAACCAAAACTTGGTACATGGCCTTATTATTATAAGTTACTTGCGAAAATCAAAGATTTTTCAAGTATAATGGTCAGTCGATTTTGTTATTCTGTTTTTCTGTTTGTTTGTCAATCACCTACAGGTCACAATTTTAAACCGATCTTCATGAAACTTCACCAAGTTGTAGAGGTAGTCTCAACTGAGAAGCCTATTGATTTTGAGGTCAAAAGTCATCGAGGTCAAGTTTCTAAAATCTTCATTTTTCATCCGATTGACTTGAAAATTAAACAGCAATTGTATAGTGCATCGCTGAATTGGGAAAACAACTATTTTGGAGATTAGAAGGTCAACGCTCGACTCAAGATCAAACTTCTAAAATCATCAATTTTCAACTGAAAAATCATAAATTTACAGCATATGAACTTGACAGTTGAACAGGTTTTGCATAGTCCATCACTGAATTCAGAAAGCTTTTTAAGGTCAAAGATCAAACTTCTAAAATCATCAATTTTCAATTGAAAAATCATAAATTTACAGCTTATGAACTTGAAAGTTGAACAGGTTTTGCATAGTCCATCACTGAATTGGGAAAGCTTTTTAAGGTCAAAGATCAACTCAAAGTCAAACTTCTAAAATCATCATTTTCAATTGAAAAATCATAAATTTACATCTTATGAACTTGAAAGTTGAACAGGTTTTGCATAGCCAATCACTGAATTGGGAAAGCTTTTTAAGGTCAAAGATCAACTCAAAGTCAAACTTCTAAAATCATCTATTTTCAATTGAAAAATCATAAATTTACAGCTTATTAACTTGTGAGTTGAACAGGATTTGCAAAGTCCATCACTGAATTGGGAAGCTTTTTAAGGTCAAAGGTCAAACTTCTAAAATCATCAAATTTCATCTGAAAAACCATCAGTTTTCATCCGATTAACCTGAAAATCAAGCAGCAATTGCATAGTCCATCACTGAATTTGGAAACCAACTCTTTTTGAGGTTAAACGGTCAAAGGTCAACTCAAGGTCAATCTTCTGAAATCAATTTCAATCTGAAAGATAATAATCAATTTTCAACCGATTGACCTGAGCTTTGATTAAGATTGTCAATTTTAATCTCAATGAAATGGACAATTTGATGTATCCATGGCAACCTTTCGAGATTGGGGGTGGGGGGGGTGAATTTTGCAAGTATCGTGTTCTGCACAGCATCTTTTTCTTGTTTGTTTGTTTGTTTGTATATCAATCATCTACAGGTTACAATTTAAAACCAATCTTCACGAAACTTCACCACCTGGTAGAGTTCGTCATATGCAAGAAGCCTCTTGTTTTTAAGGTCAAAAGGTCAAAAACTCATCACAGGCCAAAAGTCAACAACTTTTGTCAGATTTCTAAAATCTTCAATTTTCAATCAATTGACTAGAAATTTGAACAGGATTTTCATATCAGGTCACTAAATTCAACCACCAATTATTTTAGACGTCAACATAGGCCAAAAGATCAACATAGACCGTATTTATAAAAGTAGTACGGCCCCATAGGGGTGGGGCCCGTAGGTGCGTGCCAGTATGTGCAGCCCTCTCTTGCCCCCTCTCTCTCGCCCCCTCTCTCATCCCCCCTCTCTCGCCCCCTCTCTCGCCCCTCTCTCTCCCTTCTCTCTTGCCCCGCCTCTCTCTCCCCCTCTCTTGCCCCCCTCTCTCCCCCGAGTCTCGCCATTCCTCTCTCCCCCCCTCCTCTGTCGCCCCTCTCTCTCGCCCCCACTCTCATCCACCCCTCTCCCATCCCCCTCTCTCGCAAATATTGGTCGACAGATAAATGGCCGTAACTTGGGAACCGCTGATCCGATTAATATCAAACCTTGAAAAGGCACATCCACGGGTCCCCAGCAATATTCCTGGGAAGTTTCAATCGTGCAAAATAAATAATAAATAAATAAATAAATAAACATTAATTGTGACGTCATTTGTGACGTCATAGCACCGTGTCCTGTCATTGGTCGACAGGTAAATGGCTGTAACTTGGGAACCGCTCGTCCGATTAATATCAAACGTTGAAAAGGCACATCCGCGGGTCCCCAGCAATATTCCTGGCAAGTTTCAATCAGATCGGACCGTCGATCGTGCAAAATAAATAAACAAATAAAATAAACATTAATTGTGACGTCATTCGTGATGTCATAGCACCGTGTCCTGTCATTGGTCGACAGATAAATGGCCGTAACTTGGGAACCGCTCGTCCGATTGATATCAAACCTCGAAAAGGCACATCCACGGGCCCCCGGCAATATTCCTGGCAAGTTTCAATGAGATCGGACCGGCGGTCGTCGAGAAACGGCGGTCGCAGACAAACAGACAGACAAACAGACAGACACACACACAGAGATTGCTGGAATTATAGATAGATGGTCAATTTTCATCCGATTGACTTGAAATTTGAAGTTTAATTTTTGTTCATTGAATTCAAGCGCCAATTTGTTTTTGAGGTCTACATGGGCCAAAAGGTCACCATGGGCCAATGGTCAACAACTTAGGTGATATTTCTGAAATCCTCATTTTTCATCTGATTGACTTGAAAGTAAGTTGAAGAGGACCTTCAAAGTAAGTCACAGAATTCAGCCACCAATTATTTTTGAGATATTTCTAAAATTATCAATTGAAATCCACTTGACTTGAATTTACAGATGATTTGCATATCAGGGCAATGAATTCAATGAACAAGTATTTTTGAGGTCAGCATCAGTCAAAAAGGTGACATCGGCCAAATGTCAACAACTAGGTTGAGATTTCTAAAATCCTCAATTTTCATCCAATTGATTTGAAAGTTAAAGAGGATTTTCATAGCAGCCAACTGAATTCACCCACCAAATATTTTTGAGGTCAAAGGTCAACATAGGCCATGTTTCTAGAATTGTCAATTTTAATCCAATTGACTTGAAATTTGAGGAGGATTTGCACGTTTGGTCATTGCATTCAACCACTAAATTATCTTGAGGTCAAAAGGTCAACTTCGGTTGATTTTCTAAAATAGTCAATTTTCA
>NC_140970.1:43322835-43487835 GCF_056783735.1 Eptatretus burgeri | reverse complement strand
CGAGCGGTGTGGCCCCTTCGAGTGGTGTCGCCGATGCGAGCAGTGTCGCCGATGCGAGCGGTGTGGTCCCGTCAAGCGGGGGTGCCGACGCCAGCGGCGTGGCCCCGTCGAGCGAGGGTGCCAATGCGAGCGGTGTGGCCCTGTCGAGCGGTGTCGCTGATGAGAGCGGTGTCATCCCGTCGAGCGGTGTCGCCCCGTCGAGCATTGTCGCCAATGCAAGTGGTGTATCGCCCCGTCGAATATTGTCGCCAATGCGAGTGGTGTGTCGCCCCGTCGAACATTGTCGCCAATGCGAGTGGTGTGTCGCCCCGTCAAGCGGTGTCACCGATGGGAGCGGTGTGGCCCGTCGAGAGGTGTCGCCAACGGGAGCGGTGTGGCCCCGTCGAGAGGTGTCGCCGACGGAAGCGGTGTGGCCCCGTCGAGCGGTGTCGCCGACGGGAGCGGTGTGGCCCCGTCGAGCGGAGTGGCCCCGTCGAGCGGTGTCGCCGACGGGAGCGGTGTGGCCCCGTCGAGCGGAGTGGCCCCGTCGAGCGGTGGTGCCGACACGAGCGGTGTCACCCCGTGGAGCAGTGGCACCGACATGAGTAGTGCAGCCTCATCAAGCGGTGGCGCCGAGGCGAGCGGTGGCGCCCCGTCGAGCGGTGGCGACAGCGCTCGACGGGGCGACACCGCTCGCGTCGGCGCCACCGCTTGGCGGGCGACATCGCTCTTGTCATCTCCACCGCTCAGCCTGCCCCACCAATCGACGGGAGACACCGCTCATGTTGAAACAAACGCTCAAAGGGGCGACACCGCTCGGATCGGCAACACCGCTCGACGGGGCGACACCGCTCGCATCGGCGACACCGCTCGACGGGGCGACACCGCTCGCATCGGCGACACCGCTCGAACTGGGCGACACCGCTCGCATCGGTGACACCGGTCGACGGGGTGATACCGGTTGACAAGGCGACACCGCTCGCATCAGCGACACCGGTCGACGGGGCAACATCGCTCGCATCGGCGACACCGGTCGACGAGGCGACACCGCTCTTGTCGGCACCACCGCTCTTGTTGATTCCACCGCTCTCATCGGTGAAAACGCTTGCGGCGGGGCCACCACTCGGCGGAGCAACACTGCTCACGGTGGGCGACACCGCTCGGTGGGCAAAACCGCTTGGCGGGCGATACCGCTCGGTGGGCGAAACCACTCGGCGGGCGATACCGCTCGGCGGGCGACAGTGCTCGTGTCGGCAACAGCGCTCATGTCGGCCACAGCGCTCGGCACCGCTCGCGTCGGCGACACCGCTCGTGGCGGGTCGCCGCTCTGCTGGTGAGACCGCTCGCGTCGGCGAAACCGCTTGGCGGGTGACACCGCTCGGGGCGGGTCACCGCTCGGCGGGTGATACCACTCGCGGCGGGTCACCGCCAGGCGGTGACACCGCTCACAGCGGGTCACACCGCTCACGGCGGGTCACCTCTCTGCAGGCGACACCACTCATGTGGGCGACACCGCTCGCATCGGCGACAGCGCTCGACGGGGCGACACCGCTCGCATTGGCGACAGCGCTCGACAGGGCCACACCGCTCGCATTGGCGACGGCAGCGCTCGACGTGGCGACACCGCTCGCATCGGCGACAGCGCTCCACCGGGCGACACCGCTCGCATCACTGACAGCGCTCCACGGGGCGACACCGCTCACATTGGCGACAGCGTTCCACAGGATGACACCGCTCGCATCGGCGACAGCGCCCCACGCAGCGACACTGCTCGTATCAGCGCCACCGCTCGGTGGAGGCCACCGCTCGGCGGGCAACACCGTCGGTGACACCGCTAGACGGGGCGACACCACTCGCGTCGGCGACACCACTCCGTGGGCGACACCGCGAGCGGCGGGCCACCGCTCGGCAGGAGACACCGCTCACGTCGGCGCCACCGCTCTGCAGGCGACACCAATCTCATCGGCACCACCGCTCGACGGGCCACACCGCTCTTGAGCTGACCTGAGCGATGTCATCCGTCGAGCGGTGGGGCCTACTTCAGCAGTGGCGCCGCCGCGCGACGGGGCGACACCACTCACGTCGGCAACACCGCTTGGCGGGTGACACCTCTTGCGGCGGGTGACATCACTCGTGGCAGGTCACCGCTAGGCGGAGACACCGCTCGCAGCGGGTCACACCGCTCGATGGGGCGACACCGCTCGACGGGGCGACAGCGCTCGACGGGGCGACACCGCTCGCATCGGCGACGGCGCTCGACGGGGCGACACCGCTCGCATCGGCGACGGCGCTCGACGGGGCGACACCGCTCGCATTGGCGACAGCGCTCGACGGGGCGACACCGCTCGCATTGGCGACAGCACTCGACGGGGCGACACCGCTCGCATTGGCGACAGCGCTCGACAGGGCGACACCGCTCGCATTGGCGACGGCAGCGCTCGACGTGGCGACACCGCTCGCATCGGCGACAGCGCTCCACCGGGCGACACCGCTCGCATCACCGACAGCGCTCCACGGGGCGACACCGCT
The DNA here is from genome assembly GCF_056783735.1 of Eptatretus burgeri. Classification (NCBI taxonomy): domain Eukaryota; kingdom Metazoa; phylum Chordata; class Myxini; order Myxiniformes; family Myxinidae; genus Eptatretus; species Eptatretus burgeri. The sequence goes on along the minus strand of NC_140970.1, from coordinate 43,485,327 downwards.
CACATTGGCGACAGCGTTCCACAGGATGACACCGCTCGCATCGGCGACAGCGCCCCACGCAGCGACACTGCTCGTATCAGCGCCACCGCTCGGTGGAGGCCACCGCTCGGCGGGCAACACCGTAGGTGACACCGCTAGACGGGGCGACACCACTCGCGTCGGCGACACCACTCCGTGGGCGACACCGCGAGCGGCGGGCCACCGCTCGGCAGGAGACACCGCTCACGTCGGCGCCACCGCTCTGCAGGCGACACCAATCTCATCGGCACCACCGCTCGACGGGCCACACCGCTCTTGAGCTGACCTGAGCGATGTCATCCGTCGAGCGGTGGGGCCGACTTCAGCAGTGGCGCCGCCGCGCGACGGGGCGACACCACTCACGTCGGCAACACCGCTTTGCGGGTGACACCTCTTGCGGCGGGTGACATCACTCGCGGCAGGTCACCGCTAGGCGGAGACACCGCTCGCAGCGGGTCACACCGCTCGACGGGGCGACACCGCTCGACGGGGCGACAGCGCTCGACGGGGCGACACCGCTCGCATCGGCGACGGCGCTCGACGGGGCGACACCGCTCGCATCGGCGACGGCGCTCGACGGGGCGACACCGCTCGCATCGGCGACGGCGCTCGACGGGGCGACACCGCTCGCATCGGCGACGGCGCTCGACGGGGCGACACCGCTCGCATCGGCGACGGCGCTCGACGGGGCGACACTGCTCGTATCAGCGCCACCGCTCGGTGGAGGCCACCGCTCGGCGGGCAACACCGTAGGTGACACCGCTAGACGGGGCGACACCACTCGCGTCGGCGACACCACTCCGTGGGCGACACCGCGAGCGGCGGGCCACCGCTCGGCAGGAGACACCGCTCACGTCGGCGCCACCGCTCTGCAGGCGACACCAATCTCATCGGCACCACCGCTCGACGGGCCACACCGCTCTTGAGCTGACCTGAGCGATGTCATCCGTCGAGCGGTGGGGCCGACTTCAGCAGTGGCGCCGCCGCGCGACGGGGCGACACCACTCACGTCGGCAACACCGCTTTGCGGGTGACACCTCTTGCGGCGGGTGACATCACTCGCGGCAGGTCACCGCTAGGCGGAGACACCGCTCGCAGCGGGTCACACCGCTCGACGGGGCGACACCGCTCGACGGGGCGACAGCGCTCGACGGGGCGACACCGCTCGCATCGGCGACGGCGCTCGACGGGGCGACACCGCTCGCATCGGCGACGGCGCTCGACGGGGCGACACCGCTCGCATCGGCGACGGCGCTCGACGGGGCGACACCGCTCGCATCGGCGACGGCGCTCGACGGGGCGACACCGCTCGCATCGGCGACGGCGCTCGACGGGGCGACACCGCTCGCATCGGCGACGGCGCTCGACGGGGCGACACCGCTCGCATCGGCGACGGCGCTCGACGGGGCGACACCGCTCGCATCGGCGACGGCGCGACACCGCTCGCATCGGCGACGGCGCTCCACGGGGCGACACCGCTCGCATCGGCGACGGCGCTCCACGGGGCGACACCGCTCGCATCGGCGACAGCGCTCCACGGGGCGACACCGCTCGAAGGGGCAGCACCGCTCTCGTCGGTGCCACCGCTCTCGTCGGCGCCACCGCTCTCGTCGGTGCCACCGCTCTCGTCGGTGACAACGCTCACGGCGGGGCCATCACTCGGCGGGGCGACACCACATGCGTGGGCGACCCCGCTCGCGTCGGCGACACCACTCCATGGGCGACACTGCTCGCGGTGGTGCCACCGCTCAGCGGGGCGACACCGCTCGCGGCAGATCACTGCTCGGCGGGTGACACCGCTCGGCAGGAGACACCGCTCGGCGGGCGACACCACTCGGCAGGCGACACCGCTCTAGAGCTGACGCGAGCGGTGTCGTCCGTCGAGCGGTGGGGCCGACTTCAGCGGTGGCGCCGACGCGAGCGGTGTCGCCCGCCGAGCGGTTGGGCCAACGTGAGCGGTGTCGCCCCGTCGAAAGGTGTTGGCGATGCGAGCGGTATCGCCCTATCGAGCAGTGGAGCCGACGTGAGCGGTGTCGCCCTGTGGAGCGGTGGCGCCGATGCGAATTGTGTCGCCTCGTCTAGCGGTGGCGCCGACGCGAGCGGTGGCGCCCCGTCAAACGGTGTTGGCGACGCGAGCGGTGTCGCCCTGTCGAGCTGTGGAGCCGACGCGAGCGGTGTCGCCCTGTGCAGCGGTGGCGCCGACGCGAGCGGTGTCGCCTGTGGCGCCGAGGCGAGCGGTGTCGCCTGTGGCGCCGACGCGAGCGGTGTCGCCCTGTGGAGTGGTGGCGCCGACGCGAGTGGTGTCGCCCTGTGGAGCGGTGGGGCCGACGCGAGCGGTGTCGCCCTGTGGAGCGGTGGTGCCGACGCGAGCGGTGTCGCCCCGTCGAGCGGTGGCGCCGACGCGAGCGGTGCCGCCCCGTCGAGCGGTGGCGCCGACGCGAGCGGTGCCGCCCCGTCGAGCGGTGGCGCCGACGCCAGCGGTGCCGCCCCGTCGAGCGGTGGCGCCGACGCCAGCGGTGCCGCCCCGTCGAGCGGTGGCGCCGACGCGAGCGGTGCCGCCCCGTCGAGCGGTGGCGCCGACGCGAGCGGTGCCGCCCCGTCGAGCGGTGGCGCCGACGCGAGCGGTGCCGCCCCGTCGAGCGGTGGCGCCGACGCGAGCGGTGCCGCCCCGTCGAGCGGTGGCGCCGACGCGAGCGGTGCCGCCCCGTCGAGCGGTGGCGCCGACGCGAACGGTGCCGCCCCGTCGAGCGGTGGCGCCGACGCGAGCGGTGCCGCCCCGTGGAGCGGTGGCGCCGACGCGAGCGGTGTCGCCCCGTGGAGCGGTGGCGCCGACGCGAGCGGTGTCGCCCCGTGGAGCGGTGGCGCCGACGCGAGCGGTGTCGCCCCGTGGAGCGGTGGCGCCGACGCGAGCGGTGTCGCCCCGTGGAGCGGTGGCGCCGACGCGAGCGGTGGCGCCGACGCGAGCAGTGCCGCCCCGTCGAGCGGTGGCGCCGACGCGAGCGGTGTCGCCCCGTGGAGCGGTGGCGCCGACGCGAGCGGTGTCGCCCCGTGGAGCGGTGGCGCCGACGCGAGCGGTGTAGCCCCGTGGAGCGGTGGCGCCGACGCGAGCTGTGTAGCCCCGTGGAGCGGTGGCGCCGACGCGAGCGGTGTAGCCCCGTGGAGCGGTGGCGCCGACGCGAGCGGTGTAGTCCCGTGGAGCGGTGGCGCCGACGCGAGCGGTGTAGCCCCGTGGAGCGGTGGCGCCGACGCGAGCGGTGTAGCCCCGTGGAGCGGTGGCGCCGACGCGAGCGGTGTAGCCCCGTGGAGCGGTGGCGCCGACGCGAGCGGTGTAGCCCCGTGGAGCGGTGGCGCCGACGCGAGCGGTGGCTCCGACGCGAGCGGTGTCGCCCCGTCGAGCGGTGGCGCCGACGCGAGCGGTGTCGCCCCGTCGAGCGGTGGCGCCGACGCGAGCGGTGTGGCGCAGACGCGAGCGGTGTCGCCTCGTGGAGCGGTGGCGCAGACGCGAGCGGTGTCGCCCCGTGGAGCGGTGGCGCCGACGCGAGCGGTGTCACCCCGTCGAGCTGTGGCGCCGATGCTTGTGGTGTCTCGCTCATCAGCGGTGAATGGTTTTGCACCTTTTCCATTTGGGGCATTTGTGTTGATGATCTCGCTTGGGTGGTGGTGCTGCCTTCATGTGCGGCACTGGTTTCTCAGGTGGCATTGGTTTGTCGAGTGGAACTGGTGTTTCTCTGCCAGTTGTGTCATGATGTGTGGTGGTGCCGAGGTGTCGTGTGGGGACCGGTGTCGTGTATAAAAAAGTATATAACAAAGTGCTTCACCTCCTCACCAGAAACAAAACACCATTTTATATATTCTTATCTTCTTACTTGTATATTATCTGCCAGCCTGCCTGACTGTCCTGTTGTGTGTTCGTTCGGGGAAGGACTTCAAAATTAAATCGCCCTCATTTTATTTTCTCACGCATTTGGTGTACCTTTGGAGACTGAATCAAGGTGTCTTTTGCCATTAAATAAAGGTACCTTTTGAAGAAACAAAAGCACATTTTGATTTCAACTCGTCCAGTGGAAATGAGGTCTTTCATTAAAAAAAAAAAAAATGAACTGTCCTTTTGTTGGTCTTTTGTATGTATGCTGTCGAGTTGTCCAGGGATGTATTTAGTTTCCAACAAGCTATGCCTTATCAACGGTTTTGAAGAGTGCTTAAGCCACTTCGTGCAGTGAGAGCTCGACAAGAAACTTGGTGACTGAACACTCCCCAGATTCATTACATGGCGACGAGGATAAACATCTAGACCATGACATATTTGGGCCATATTGATTAATTCGTCCCTTCGGGTGCAGATTTCTACATGACACATGGCAAGTTGGAGGCGACGAAATGCGAATTGGTAGGAATCGAAAGCAGGTTTTATTTTAATTGTACAGTTTTTGCAAAACGTAGTTAAACCGCTATAATTCACTTTCGGTGATGCAAAATACACCAGAATACTGAGATAGCCATTTATTGACGAGTAATGATTAGGAGGTTCCATGTAATACAACTTCAAACTCTGTGATTGTGGTGACACAACTTTAACTAGTTCAGGGCACTTGGTAGAGCGCATATATCTCTCCCTCGGATCTTCACCAAAATCGAATCAACTCGTCCTTGTCACAGTGTCACACACTCGACGTGTCCACCAAGTTTCGACTGAATCTATCCACAACTTTTTAAGATATCGTGCCACATTTCGTTTTTCGCCCGATCTCTCAATGGTGAAGAATCACTTTAAAAATTCTAGTACCTGCAACTTCACCACAATCGAATCAGTTCGTCCTTGTCGCACACCCAACCTGCACACAAAATTTCATCCGTATCTGTCGACTCAACTTTTTGAGATATCCTACACACAGACAGACAGACAAGGGTGAAAACATAACCTCCGTCCCCTCTTAGTGGCGGAAGTAAATATGTCCGGTAATGATCCATGCAAGATTGCCCTTTCGCTTTTATGAGCGAGAGAGGGGAGGACAAAGTTGGGGTTTGAAGTGGGGGGGGGTGAGTAAAAATGGGACAGTTGGGGGGGGTTGAGACTTTGGAGGGGTGGGAGGTTGAGGTGGGGAAGGGGGAGATTGAGGAGTTGCGAGTGGGGTACTGGGATGGGGATTTGAAGGCTTGGAGTGAGGAAGTAGTGATTCAAGTTTTTGGGTTGGGGGGGGGGTGGAGGTTAAGACTTGGGGTTTGGGAGTGGGGTTTGATTTCTTAGGGGTTTAGGGGGGATACTTGACTTTTAAAGTCACATTTTACATTGCGCAGATGTTCCGTGGGTTCCTGCACTAACAGGTGCCTGTATATATTTATAAAACACTAACAGAGTCCCCGTCCTACCCGCGATCCTGTTCCAAGCATGCAACACGTTCTTCCAATGCATTCCTTTATTTGGGCGGTGTATAGGCAACTGACAGCTCTGTATCGGAAAAATAAATAACCCGGCTAACGTGCATGAAGCAAAGACATACCTGCTGCTTCTAATTGAGAACACCTCAGCACTGGAAAACGTGGGGACAGGAATACTGCACTGTAAATGGTGGAGACTTGAAATACCCTCTCCCACCTGGAGGTGGCGTGACATGATACACATTTACATGGAGAATTTTGGTCCACTCCTCCTCCCCTCTGAAACCAATGGCAAAGATACAAACACCCTGTACATTAATTGGGGTTATGCTGATCCCATGTAGCAAGTCTGGATGTAATCAGCCCAGAACTGTAGGAAGAGTAGCGCGACAAACACACATAAATACTGGTCCGTAAATTATTGTAAGGATAACCTCCATCCACCTTTTGTGGTGGAGGTAATAACATGCCTTGGAATACTGCATGAAAACAAAGAAAAGATTGCAAAAATTAACTGACATTCCAAAAAAACTGCAGTTTTATGTTCATTTGTAAATTTGTTATGGTCCGTGGACATGGACATTTAAAGCACGTCTTGTCGGATAGGGGGAGGCTTACACCTGCTCAAGGCCTTGTTTCTACAATTGGTGCCGCAGTTTTTAATGGTACGTTTGGTACCTCAGAGTTTCCTAGGCCCTTAAGAGTACTAAACCACCATTTTGTTTTGGTTTTATTTTCTTCCCTTTTTTTTTTTTCTGCCAATCCGTCCATCCATTGGGATCATACTCTGTGCAGAGCGTTGGTGCTGCCGAACTAGTCTACGAGGCTATTGGCACAATCCTGGACGGATCGCCACTCCGACGCAGGATACCAGGAAGCTGGCACTCATTTTGCCGACCTTGGAAGAGGATGACAGGCAGAGTCAACCCCCACCTGGTATTAATTCAACAGCCGAGTGGGGTTTGAACTCAGGATCCTAGGATCCCAAGCCCACCACCTACACCCGCACCATTAAGCCAACACCAGGCATTTCTCCCAATGTCTGAGCTGTATCTTGGAGCCGGCTAGGACTTTCGGAATGAAATTTTGCATCAATAATGGGAATGTAAATATGCAGGGTTGACATATATTTTTGACCTAGATCTACTTTCTAAGGTCATGAACTAATTATTGACATTTGAACACGATTCATCACAACTCCTAATAAGGTTTGTCTGATCAGAATGCCATTGCCCTCTCTGGATAGCCCAGAGTAAGGCGCATTTATGCTTGATTTACATCATACCCCTCCGAGTTAAAGGTCAAGGTCAAATGGTGGTCTAAAAAAAAATGAGAATTTTTTTTTGGTCATCCCTCAATTTTGTCAATGCAGAATCTCAAAGACTGTTTGGTTTTCCAAGATGTTCTCACATCATAACCGGATACCTGCACTGTTGAGCACCTGATATTTGATTTGTGTGCTTGACCTACTTTTTTGGATTGTGACGTAATTAAATAAACCACCTTTTTGATCATAACTTGAATAATTTTCCTCTGATTTTCAAAACGTTGAGTTTTACGGATAGATTGTAGATGGGGCCAAATTTCTTAGTTTACGCTCTCTCCCTGAATGTTGAAAATCAAGGTCATATTGTGGGGCGAACAAAAGATGGGCATCATTGCATCGCCTTTAGCTCTTCTGGCTACTTATGCAACTGTTTAGCCAGAAGAGCCTTTAAACTTTTTTAATTGCTCCTGGCTTCTCCCATAACTGTTTTGTGTGCAACAGACAGATTGATGGGTGGCAGACATCTCCTGCTGGTCAGAATGTGTGCAGCAATACCTGGTGTGGCACTTGCTTCCTGGTACCCCAACAGTAATGAGGTCTGATCTCGACTTGATGTCTTGTAGGGTTTCACCCTTCCACTCTGGGAAGGAGTTTCTGCTCCATGCCGTCGGGTATCATGGGGACCTATTCCTATTGAGGAGTGGTCAACTTGTATGACTGCATTCTGACCCTTCAAGGTTAGGTTGTGTGTGTGTGTGTTTAATTGAGCATATACTTCAGCCTTGGAGCTGAGGTGCATCTTTATGCTCATAAGACAGTCTTGTTGGCCTGTGTACTTTGACCGTGCAGTCAAGGTGCCCATCCCAAGCTGTTTATTTATTATTATTTTTGAACCTTAAAAAAAAGAAGGCCACCCTCATAAGGTTAGGTTCAACAAGCCTGAAAGATGTGTGTGTGGATAGTCCCTCTCTCAGGTGGACAAGTTGATAAAACTTAGAATTATATCCTCTTTCTGGTATTGACGCGGTACAAATCTATGGAGATGTAAGGGGCTGTAGCTCTGCTGAGCTCACGTCCAATACGTAGAGCCTCTGCAACTGCTTAGCCAAAAGAGCCTTTAAAAAAAAAAAAAAAAATATATATATATATATATATATATATATATATATATATATATATATATATATATATATATATATATATATATATACACACTAGCGTCGGTACTCGAGGGCGGGAGTGCCATCTCGGCCCATCTTCTGTAGGCAATTCAACGTAGTGTTGTTTTCTCGGACACACTGTACACCTAAAAATATTTTGGGGACATACTGTAATCATCTTTGGCTTTACTTGTCAACACCGTAGTTTTTTTTTTTTTTTTGTGCTATAAAATGCAAAAATTCTAAAATTTATACAGTGCTAATTTTTTTTTTTCTGGGACACACCTGAACGTTATTTTTGGGACGTACGATAATGATATTTTGCCTTTCTTGACCACACTAAAGTTTTTGTGATGTTAAACACCAGGTGATCAATTTTTAAGTTTTCGTCACATGCAGTGAAAGCTCTCAAATCAGAAATTCCAAACTTCGAACTCCAAAATATTTTTATTCAAAAAAAGAAATAATTGATTAATGCGTCGTCTGCTTAATACTGATTCTCAGGTGCTGGTGTGATGGGAACGTTCGAGAAGGAGTTCACCATCAAGAACTGTATTTGGGCAGGTGCATGTGCATGGGACTCAGTGACAGAACCAACATTAAAAAATGCATGGCATAACATGCTCACCATGTTCGATGACACTGAGCAAGCCGAAGACTTTGAAAGTTTTAAACTTTCAAGTGAGAAGGTTTACGCAGCGGAATTGATACGTCGTGCAAATTCCATGAACACTGAATTGGTCAACGACTTGCATGAAGATGACACCGTGGAGTGGATGAATTGCTACAGTGAAGCACCTGTGGTCTACCAGATGACAGATGGAGAGATTGCTGATTAACTGCAATGACGACGGTGATGGTGTCGGTGAAGAATAAAAGCAGATGACCATTGATCAGGGAATAAATCTTGGAGAACGGTAAAAAGCTTCTGTACGCAGTGAGATGAATTTTATCTCTCAACAATAAATCATGAAGGAGAAACCAAACTTCATGAAATAAATTAATCTGCAGGAAATTATTAAGAGGGCAATAAAGCATTGTAAACAAACTTTAAGTGGTAGTTCAACCTCTTCACACAAAGCCTGTGTCTTCCCCGAACCCTCATTCTTCCCCATATCCCTTATTTGTCAAACTCTCCCTCTATCTTGTCCTTCAACCGTGCTGTTGGTGTCCCCCTCCCCCCAAACACCCCTAACCCTCTACTATTCCTTTTGTTCTGTTGTATCCTGATCCATTCAGTCTTGTAGCTCTTCCATGAACCTTCACTTCGTACACACAAAAATAAATAAATAATGTTTCATGTTCTAAAATCCGAAAAATTCTGTAATCCGAATATTGTTCGGTCCCAAGGAATTCAGATCTGAGAGTTTTCACTGCATATGCAGGGGTGCAAATTAACATTTTTATCCACCGGCCAGCAGGGCCAGTGACTAGAAATAGTTACTACCGGCCCGAATTTCTACCGGCCCGATAAAATAAAGACAAAAGTCACAAATTTGAGATCAAACACTTTTAATATACTCGCATGAGTGAGTTTGATGAGTGAGGTTGGTTGGATGAGTGAGTTTAATGGAGGAGGTTGGGTGGATGAATGAATTTGATGAGTGAGTTTAATGGAGGAGGTTTGCAGAATGAGTGAGTTGGATGGATGGATGAGTGAGTTTGATGAGTGGGGTGGGGGTGGGGGGATGATGGAGGAGGTTGTGGGTGATGGGGGGGATGATGGAGGAGGTTGTGGGTGATGGGGGAGGGAGGGACCTTTTTTGTGTGGGTGATGGGGGGGCAGGGGGGTTGTGAGTTGTGCTGGGGGGGCATTTTTGTGGGTGATGGACAATGGTGGGGGTACAACTCATCCATCCAACATCACATATAAACTCACTCATCCACCCAAATTCACTCATTTAACCAACCTGGACATGAGAAAATGCGTCCAAACCGTCAAATCTCGTGCAATCACGCACGATTTGGAACGAGATGAAAACAGACAAAATGGCCGCCGCAGAATTACCGGTGATTTCTACGGATTTCTGCAGACAAAAACAGTAGTTCTAGTTGAGAAAACTAGTAGAGAAGCTAGTGCAAATTGTACAAAATAACAGGAATCACCGGTGATTCGCCAGCCGGGCAGGTAAGGCAGTGTTGTTTACCTGCCCAGCACAAAAGTTAGGCGCCATTACGCTACTGTGCAAAGGTTTGTTATTCCAATGATGATCATAATTTAGGGTAAATTCATCAAATTATCAGTGACGAGGAGCACCTGCTCCATACAGGAGCGGTCAGGGGGGTTATGCTATTATTCTTATTCAAATGTCTATTTCAAAATACCTCTCGCTGCGTAGTTCAAAATACCTCGCTGCATTGGATAACGTGGGGACGGGAATACTGTATTGTAAAAGGTAGGGACTTGTAATACCTGCTGACACCTGGAGGCGGCGCTACACGATGCACATTTACCTAGAGAATTTGCGTCCCCTCCCTCATCCATGACCACTGGCAAAGATAAAAACACCCCGATGCACTAATTGGGATCATGCTGATTCTATGTAGCAAGTCGGGATGCAATCGGCCCAGAACTGTTGGAGGAGTAGCGCAACAAACACACCGTTCTGTAAATTGTAGTAAGGATAACAGTCATATGTGTTGTTATTGTAAATCAAGTCTTTATAAATGTTTGTAAAACAAGCTGCTCAATTAAATAACAAGAACAGTCATTTTATTGGATCAGTCAATTGTTTGTGTGTCCACCTTTCGCTTTATTGAGTGCCATCACTCTTTTATCCATGGTTCCTGTATGTGACTGATGCAGAGAGGTGGGTTGGCCGTTACAGCTGCTACAGCAAGACGTGAAGGCCTAGAGAGGAGGAGAGCGCCCGAGATTGGCAGGAAGAGTTATTTTCTCAAAGCAACGAGGGCTTTGAGGGGGAGCGACAGTTGCGCCGAATTGCGCCAGAGTGCTCCGATAACTCGACTTCTAGACTCCTGCACAGCTTGCCTCTGGGTTTGAATCGACCTCTCGGTATTGCTTGTACTGTGCAGTATTCCCTGTACTGTATCCTTGTTGAGTGCACGAACGGGCCTAAGATAAGAACAGTAAAGATATCTGCAAAGTTTTGGTTTGTTTGAGGACGGTCAGGGTTAAAATGGGATTATTTACTGATTAATTTATATTTGTTCATTGCATCATAGTTAATTTTTCATGTAGTCCTTCTGCCATGCCATTTAATTGTTAAATAAATGTACCTGATTTTGGGGTTGGATTCTGCTCGTTGTGATCTCGTTTGATGATTTCGGTATCGTTGCGTGAGTTGGCTCGGAGCGCTCGTGATCTGTGGTTGCTTGGCCAGATTAAGAACACCGCGAGCTCCGATTGGCGCATCACTCGGTTAAATACATGGTCCCAACTCGTATTCCATCCATCCATCCAATGGTACCATACTCTGTACAGAGCAGTGATGTTGCCTTAAGCAGTCTCCTTAGCGATTGGGCACAATCCTAGATGGGTTGCCACTCCGACACAGGATACCAGCAAGCTGGCACTCATTTTGCCGACCTCGGAAGGATGACAGGCTGAGTTGACCGCACCTGGTATTAATTCAACGGCCGAGTGGGATTTGAACACCAGGCATCAATTGGTTTTGTAACGTTACAAATAGGTCCCAGAACTTGCTCAGGGCTGTGGACGTAGCTGGTGGTTGCAGTCATTTTGACCCGACCCGCAGAACTTTAACCGGGCTCCCGTACCAAGCCCTTGGCTTCTCCAAGACGCGTAGCAAAGAAAAAGGTTTTTAATTTATTTATATCCTAAAAGGTAACTATGATATTAAGTTGACTTTCACAGAAATTTGAATTATTATCTACTTGTAGTGGATGCATCTAACTTCCCACAAATGCTTAATGGGGGAATAGAACCACAAAAGTGAAAATAACCCAAACTTTCGCACAGCACATTATTTAATGACGTTTTGTTTTATTTTGAGGTGAACCACTTTGCTGGCGGTGAGGCCGGTTAAGGCAATCGTACAATCGCAAAGACGCCCATTGACGTCTTCGTCACAAATACGGGCGACACTGTGGACATGTCATTATAGACATTGGAATTTTGCGCATTTGCTTGTGGTCTATTTTACATGACCCTGCAGGCGGTTATGTGAAGGATAAGTGTTTCTGTGTCTATCGATGTTAACTGGTTATATAGGTTATATATATATATGAGGGACAATACACTCCATTTTGTGCCGTGGGTTTTATTTTGAATACCTCTTCACACTTTGTAATTGCGCTATTACTAATCTGTGTCCCATTGTACGATGTTGTTTTCTATATCTTGATTATTTTGGAATGTTGATAACTTGCAAAGAATAAAAATGAAACTGCGAGTCAGTACAATTGTCTTTATCAGTTCCGTTTCCGTGCGTTTCCTTCTTTACAGGCTTGGAGTGCCGGTTAAAAGCATTAATGCGGCGCACGGACTTGGTGCACAGGGCTGTAGGTGAGTCCATAAAGAGCCGTGCACATATCTGTCCCTGAAGGTCACGCAAATCGACAGAGCAGGTTGCACGCTGCCTCGCAACGCAATACTGTGCACCTAACAGGCAATTGCCTTCCACAAGTGGTATTACGCGGACCTCACACCTCACGGAATTTACAGCTATCATGCGTCAGCTTCGATTTCCATCCTCGCTGTTTACCACTTCTCTGAGTAGTCTTTTCACACACACAGACACAGCGTTAATATAACGTATCGGCGTTTCAATGAAACGGCAGTATTAAAATCGTACCATTATTAACAGTGTGTGTGTGTTCATCTCATCTTAATCCCAAAACACTTTTTTAAATGTATGAGAACGTCCCCCATCCCAACAGCCTGCTCCCCCTCAGGCTTTTCACGAAGCAGACGATGCATCGTTGGTCAAATAATGTTATAAGCTTGTTTTCTAATGTTGTTATCAAATTTTACTCATATCGATTGTTTCAAAACCTTTCCTTAAGTTCATTATCTTTCGTTTCCTGCTGATGATGAAATGCGTACGAATCGGTAATCATTGCTTATATTCGAGTAAAAATTTGCAAGGCATTTGTAATTGATTTATTTACATGTAAATTTAGACCACTTGTCGTTTTTTTTGTTGTTTTTTTGTTTGCCGTCCTAAAAAAAAAAAAATCGTAAAATTAACGGTGGTTTGCGCATTTACGCAATTCAGCGTTTCGTTCGTTTCTTATTGTTATAATGCATGGTTATATATTTCATTGAACTGATGCCGAAAATAATCTTTCGAACGAGAACTCTTGAACAATCGAAGGCGTTATATATATATATATATATATATATATATATATATATATATATATATATATATATATATATATATATATATATATATATATATATATATATATATATATATATATATATATATTCATACTTTCTGGAAACCCTGCATCAAACGCACCTTCTTTTGATTGATTCTACTGATATTTGAATTTCCTTTAAAATCTGGAATAAATCAAATTGATGGTGATGTCAAACCGACAAATTAAGCTATGATGTAAATTGTTTTTGTTCTTTTGCAGGAAAGTTTAGAAATGGCGTGCCCAGCTTTCCAGCCGCTGCTCCTGGCTCCGGTGGAAGGCGAAAAGTATCCGGTCAAGCTGCGAAAAGCAGTGCGTCCATATGGATACAAGAGGGTCAACGGCGTGGAGGTTTCAAGCGGTGTGCTGCTGGGTTACCTAATCATCGAAGGCAAGCAAATGTTTCCGCTGTCTCAGGTTCATACCCTCCTGCTGTGCAGCACGCCACGAACAACTGTGCACAAGCGCATGGATCATCTGAATGTCACCAAGTATCAGTGTGAATTGGACGAATTGCGGCAGCTCAAGGACATGGATTCCATCACATTTCACTCTGCTAAATGCACCTTAATCTCGCAGGATGATGTTCAAGCACTTTACACCTCGTGTAAGACGGAGCCCATCCTTAGAACGAAACGCCGCAGGAGAAAGTTGCCTGACAGCCAAACTTCTTCGGATAAATCGAAGACACAATTTCAAGACTTTGTATCAACGTCCTTTGGTGAAAATGGCAAGGATCCAAAAAATCACAATGGTTGTTGGTCTACAGATCGTAGTGTTGGATCTTTATATTCCAGACATTTGCCACAGGGTGACGAGGTTCAGAAAGAGCACGATGTGATTCGGAATGGTTTTGATTGTGATCGTCATAATGGCATTTCGTTTTATGATGAGGATTTGAAGCACTTTGCTGCCGGTGAGGAGGTGAAGCACTTTCCTAGTGGTGCATTGAGATGTGAAGTGAATCGTACACTCACGGACAGTTTGGGAAAATCCTGGAATGATGCTACGGTGGTCCCATCATCTTCACTGAGGACAACTGTTGAGGAAGTAAACGGCGAGCTTGAAAGATCAAAGTTTGATGCTGGGGTCTCTTTCAGAAAAGTGAGGTGTCTGCAGGGTAATGACAATGAAACGGTATCTTGTAATACAAAGGATCACTTCTACCAGTGCTGCAACAACAAACGGTTTTCCATAATCACCAATGATGCTGCTGACCAAACCGAGGCAACCTCCCTCTTTAGCCCTTCGGCCACAAACTTGGACTGCAAGAAAAAGAACGGAATGTGTACTGATTGCAAAGAAGATGCGAGTTGGGATTGCAACACAGAGATTGGGATGACAGCACATCAGCAGCGTAGTCCTTCTCGCAAACTCATCTGTAGAGACATTGATGGGACATTATTGAGCACTTCATGGCGACCCCAACGCGAGAACAGTAACGGCAGTGGAGATCAGCAATACTCGCAACAGTTACTGAATCAAGACTTTGCAGACCTACGACATAAGCACTGCACATACTTGGAATCAAACCCACAGAATGGTTTGGAATCTAGGCAGGAACATGAGAACCAGTGGTCTGGAAGGGCTCACCGTAGCTCCATTGTCATCAGGCGGGTAGATGAGAAGCTATGGACTGTGGAGCCGGTTAGAGTTAAACCAAATGTACAGCTTCACAAAGACCTTGAAGCACTGAGCTCGGCATCTGAGGGAAAAGCAGCACTGCCCAAGGACGGTCAGCCGAAAGTGCAACAAATGAAACATGCTTTTCGAACAAGTTTGAAGAGTAACTTTTTGGCGACTGGTTCGACGCATGACCTCCGCGTCCTGCCCTGCAGACTCGCAGCTGCAGAAACGGTTCGTTGCAGAATGAGGCAGTTACGAGTTGAGCCTCGAAGTCCACGGGGACGGTTAAAGCGGCTACACAGCCTTGCGGATAGACCCAAAAACCCACCGTGCTTGTCACACGTGAAAGTCTCTCGGAATAGTGGATCTGCGAGAAAGCGTGGGAATAACAGGCAGGGCAGTATGAAAAGCACTTTGAAGAATTTGCATTTAAATGGGATGTTGCGGAAAAAGCGCGGCAACCGCAAGGAAGCGCCAGCAGCAGCAGCAGTAGCTCCGGTGGCAGGGTGTCTGGACGATGTCCGTCAGAGAAACGTGTGTGACGATAGAGGCCGATCGAGGCGCAACCCTGGGTTGTCCGGTCCTGCAACATTCGGTATCCTCAACTGCTTCCCGACACAAGCATCTCTGACTGTGGGGATGGACGGAGATCTGAGTCCTGCCTTCACCATGAGCGCCGCCCGCCTGCATGATGCACTGCCCAACTGGAACTGGTGTCTCGGTAGACCAGTGATCGCACCACCACCCAGCCTCAAGTTCAGGCGTTTTACGAACTGGGATGCGTAGTCTTGGTCGAGAGAAACCATTGTCTTGAGACCAAATTGGAATGCTCTGTTTTTTGTTTTTCCCGTGGTATGGGCAATCATGCTCATCAAAACTATGCCAAACCGATTTTAGCTAACTCTCTTTTTTTTTTTTGTTAACATCTAACACTTCTTTCATATCCCCAGTGGTTTCTCACTAACCTGCTCGTGCCTCCTCCCATCGACTTGGGGATCAGATGAGGTGGAAGGGGGGGGGGCATCCATAATTCGCCTTTAGGAATTGCACTATATAACGCAATAAAGTTTAATTTACAAAGTGTGCCCGAATGCTGAGATATTTATTTCATTCAACTTTTGAAGCATCAATCATCTCGTCAGTGTTGCGATGCACATCCACTAGTTGCTGTGACCGTGAGCGAACCATGAAGTAACTGCATTGGGAGCTGCCGGAACTATGCTGCCGCATATCTGCAACATTGTCCTGGCCTCTTAAGTTGATAAATTTACCTGGTACGATGCACCGTTGTTGCACGTGTTCTGCATAACTAAGACGGGTAAGTACGATGTTCGAAATGATTTGTGGATGCCTGGTTTTGAAAAGTCATAACTATTGTGTCACGGCTTCATCACGTTGCTCTCATTGTCGGTCTTTAATATGCAAAACCTGTGCTTGCAGACATGTGTAGGATTGATTGCCCGTCGACGCCGTGGACACGCCAAAGCATAGTTCTGGTATCGTGCACGGTGTCACACAACTCTCATCGGGATACACCTTTCTGGTACACTGTATAACGCAATTTGTGTTTTAATAGCTGAGGTACTGGTGCGCAGTGGCATTTATCGGTTGTTGGAATACTTTTCGATCGGATCCTGGGTCATGCCATGAGTGCATTTTGTGAAGGCGTCTTTATTCGCCGCGACTGCATATTTATTATTACCTCCGCCATCGAAGGTGGACGGAGGTTATGTTTTCACCCCTGTCTGTTTCTCTGTGAGCAGGATATCTCAAAAAGTTGTGAACGGATTTGCATGAAATTTAGCGGAGAGGTTGTGTACGTGCCAAGGATGCATTGATTCAATTTTGGTGAAGATCTAGATCTGAAATTTTTTAAAAGTGATCCTTCACCATTGAGAGATGGGATGGGGCCAAAAAAATGATATACAGTAAAACATATTTCAAAACATTGTGGACTGGTTATGACAAAACTTGGTGGATGAGTTGGGTAAGTGACAAGAACGAGGCGATTTGATTTTGGTTAAGGTCAAGGTCCGGATGCAGATCCAGCCAATCGGTGGGATACAAAACGTAAACTGTTCAGTCTGGCGGAGGTTTGCACTTCACCAAGTGCCGTTCTAGTTTTGTATCATGTATTATTTTTATTTTTGGCTTGCACAGTAACATCCACTGAACTCGGCTGGCACCATGCCACCGACGTCATTTGATGGTTTGTTTTGATGAGTGCACTTGGGAGGTTGTTGGTACCGGATTATTTTATATATTCATCATAGTTATTTAATTTAAACCATTTATTCAAATTCAATGAAAACTAGATGGATACCTGCAATCACAAAGCAATCGCCAAGAGTAAGCCTCCACGCGATCCAATGACGGCCGTACTCTTTTCGGACCACGACATGACCTTGACCTTCACCATTTAGGGATAGAGTGTCTTCTTCTTCTTTCAGCTGCTCCCGTTAGGGGTCGCCACAGCGGATCATCCATTATGATTTGGCAAAGGTTTTACGCCGGATGCCCTTCCTGACGCAACCCTGGTCGCCTCTTACGACACAGGGATATGGTACACCTATTTTAACCGGGGTATACACCGGGCCCAGTACACTGGTACTCACTTCGCCGACCTCGGAAGGATGACAGGCTGAGTCAACCCCCTGGTGTATTAATTCAGTGGCCCAACGGGGCTTGAACTCAGGACCTTTTGGATCCCAAGCCGCTACTCTAACCACTACACCAACACCAGGCTAATTTAGGGATAGAGTGTAAATTAAGAAAATGTGTCTCAATCGACGATCTATCTATAAAACCGAATGTCACGAAAATCGGAGGAAAATTATTCAAGTTATGATCAACAAGGTGTTTTTATTTAATTGTCGCAATCTGAAAACAGGTCAAGGACACTAACCAAATATCAGGTGCACGGCATCAGTGCAGGTACACTTATGATGCAAGAACATCTTGGAAGGTCGAGCGGTCTGATATATTCTACATTGGCAAAAAAAACCGCGTTTTATTTATTTATTTATTTATTTTTTCAGACCGTCAGTTAATGTTGACCTTTAACTTGGAGGGGTGTGATGTCTCTAGGCTATCTAGACAGGGCAATTTCGTTGGGGGAGGGGGGGGTCTAAGAAACTCTGAGGTACCATTAAAACTTGGCGATGCTAATTGTAGAAACAAACCCTGGAACAGCTAAATTAGCCTGCCACCCCTCCTGCCTGACGTCGATGAGAGTAATGTCTATAAAAGCATGATGATGTAGCTCTAATCTGAGAAGATGAGGGTTCCTTTAAAGATTTTGAGGATGCAATTTCTCTCTAAGCGAGGCAAGTCTCATGTTCTCACCTTGTGTGTCTACCTCTTTGATCAGCAACTGGAATAAGCTAACCCCCTTGAACTTCTGTGTCTCACCATCGGTCACGCCCTTTCCTTGGCAGCCGACAAATGATATCAAAGCTGAACACCAAGGCCAACCTCAGACTGGGTATCTCTGCACACCAACCCCAAGACCTTCCTTGGTAAATCTAAACTCAGTCTACAAGGCCTTTGTTTGTAGCTCATCAGAGTACAACTCGCAGTACGCTTCCTTCTGGTCTCGTGCCTCCGCTGCACACCTGCATCTGCTGTATGCTGTGTAATTGAGGGCTCTCAACATCATTAGCATGTCCCACAAAGAAGCAGAGGTACAGGACTTGTCAGGTTACCGGGTTCTGTTTAATGTTGCACCCCCCCCCCCCCACCCGGTCTTGCTTCCCAAGCTCTTTCAACCCAACACCTTTCACCAGCTCACTCAGGACGTACATGTTCTTCCCATAACTGCCTCGTTAACTTTTTAAAATCCAGGCTTACTGCTCACCTCCACTCCTCTTGATCCTTTCTCTCACCTGTGGAACCCCTCCCTAACTCGATACAATCGCACACACTCTTCCCTCCAGGGTTTCACGATGGTGACACACCCCAATTTCTCCTGTCATCTTCCACCACCACCGGGTGATCGTTTCTATCCCCCTTAATTATCTGCACACCAACCCTTGCCTCTCCTTTCTTATCCTCCACGACATTGCTAATTCCACAAACCTACATTTTGTACGGAAAAGGTGAACACTTGCTGGGGCAAGTGTGGTGAGTGGAGACCCCAGGAGCTGAAGCCATTATGTTGATGCAGGGAACTATTGCTTTGACTTGCACATGATTGCAGGCCATCAGATAATGAGATGTGCTTGTTTTGTGGGTTTTAAGTCTGGCCGTCCTGCCTGTATTTCTTTGTACTTGTTAACTTGGCTGTCGACATGACATAGCTGTCCTGTTTGTAATCATGTCGGCATGAAAAGAATTGTTGATTCTTGGATAAAAAAATCTAAACGAGAGCAAATTCGATAGCACACCATAACAAATCCCTACGCTTCCCACTTCAAGCAAAGTTGAATGATGGCAAAAAAAGTTCCACCAGGTGTGTGCTCAGTTACCAAGCAGGTAGCCAAACCAGCCGTTCCTTACCGACGGTTCCGAATGGAGTGCTTGCTTGAGTGCTTAAGCCATCCCGGGAATGAACCAATACAAAATTTTGAGTTGAAAACATTTCCACGGTTTGACCCCTGTGACCTCAAGTCCCCACCTCCTGGGGGTAAATTCCCAGAAATCGTTACATATTTCATAGGTTTCCTCATCTTGATTGCATAGGCCGAGTGCTGTTCTCGTTACCTCCTCCAACAAAAGTGGATGGAGGATATGTTTTCACGTCTGTCTGTCTGTCTGTCTGTCTGTCTGTCTGTCTGTCTGCTTGTTTGTGAACAAAATATCTCAAAGTTGTGGATGGATTCGGACGAAACTTGGTGGATGATTTGGCGAGGTGACAAAACAAGCAGATTAAATTTTAGTTCAGCTCCGAATCCAGATTCGACCCATCAGTGGGATACAAAACCTGAACTGATCTCCCTGGTGGAGGTATGCGCTCTACCCAGTGCCCTTGCAGTTTTAAAATGTGCCCGTTTGTGCATTTTTTGGTTTTTGACCTTTTGACCCTGCCCTAGGGAGCGGGGCCAAAATGATACCGCTCGTGCATCTTCTTGCCACGTGGTGATCATAACTATGCCAAGTTTGGGGAATTTCTTCACAACCGTTTAGGAGGGGAGGGGGAGGTCGCGTGATGGACGAAGGAAGCCGATTCCAGTATATAGAAGGGCACAAGTGTGCCTGCCGGTGGGGTGGTGGAGGAGAGGTTATTGCACGAGTTGGAGATGGATTGCTTTATGAAAAGGGATACAAGAACGTGATTGGAGACCGACTCAGGGAGGGGATTCCACCGATCAGGAAAAAGAGTGGAGGTGAGTGGTAAGGATGAATTGTTGGGTGAATGTGGATAACCAGAAGGCACCAAAGGAGTGGTGTGAGCAGAAGGGATAGCTTAAGCCTGGTATTGGTTTAACAGTTAAGGTGGTTAGCTTAAGATTTTAGGGTCTTGAGTTTGAGCCCCTGGTTTTTTACCGTTGAATTAACACCAGGGGTTGACCATGACCGTCATCCTTCCCAGGTCGGCAAAATGAGTGTCAGCTTACTGGTAACAGGGGCACTGCATCAGCGGTATAACGGTGCTTCCAAAAAATGATGCAACCAGCATCCACAAGCTGCATGCGAAACAACGAGGGATAGATTTTTGGATGTCATACATGAGTGAAGGAGTGGAGGTGGGCAGTCGGGAGGGATGGCTGGATCAATGTGTGCTACCTTGAGTTGTTGCTCATGCCTTGAAGGGCAAATGATCGAGTAGGGCGAGTGGATTATGGCAAGACCGAGATACTGAAGCGGGAGAACACTTTGTCCAATTTGTTTGGAAGTACTGCGCATCCTCTTGAGTGGTAATAAAAAAATGACCGTTTTTACAGCCATTTTTCCCTGCTGTGCAGGGGTTGGGCTTTTTCTTGAGGCAATGTTTTTTATGGCTGGATGCCCTTCCTGATGCCAACCCTGGTCGCCTCTTACGACACACAGGGATATGGTACACCTATTCTAACCGGGGCATACACCGGGACCAGTACACTGGTACTCACTTCGCCGACCTCGGAAGGATGACAGGCTGAGTCAACCCCCTGGTGTTAATTCAGCAGCCAACGGAGTTGAACTCAGGACCCTGGGATCCCAAGCCACCACCCGAACCACCCTGGGATCCCAAGCCACCACCCGAACCACTAAGCCAACACCAGGCTATTATATCCTCTTGAGTGATACCAATAATTACCCTCTGTGCTTTGGATTTCACACCGGAGGGATGAAGTGCGGAATCGGTGCACAGAGAGCCAATAAGAGTTGTTCGATTTGCGGCCTGCTCACCTTTCTTCCTCTTCCACCCGGAATCGAATCCGAAGAGGTGGTGGCGGGGGGGTGCTGCATCTCGGAACACCCCCCTACCCCCCACAACTAAAGGATGGAAACGGAATAAAAGCTGCCTGGCTCTTCTGCCAATCTGTCCTGCATTAAACTTGTGCACTTTAAAACCATAGCCGTGTCTTTCGAAAAGAGCAGGCCCTTGTGTTTCAGTGTATGTGTCTGCACAGCCCACGTAGATTAATTAAATAGGGTGGGGGAAAAAGTTCATGATATAAAGTGTAATCGAATGTGATGGCAGTAACGGGTTCTCTAACAAGGAAACTTCAATGCGAGGGCCATGAGGGACCGTTGAACCCGCGCAACGGTTGCCAACCTATGGTTGTTGTCGATGCTCTTATCTTTTTCTTTTTTTTTAATGCTGAGTGTCAAGCAAGGAGGCAGCACGTGCACCGTTTTTAAAGTCTTCGGTATGACTTGGCCGGGGTTTAACCTCCCGACCTCCCAGACGCGGGATGTCGTCCTGTGCAACCACAAGGCCGACGAATCAGTGTGGAGACTTTTATTAAGTAGGCCTATATTATCCACGTGGTTCGTAATATGGTTAATTAAGTTATCCTATAGTTGCTTTCTTCATGGCATTCTCTTTATTTAACCCTCTTCCTATGCCTACTTTCTTGAGTTGGCAGTTTTAAGAGAGAAGTTGAAAGCAACCTATTAGGCGGTGTATGTCTGTTTGCCTGTTCATTTACTTTTCTTTTTTAATTGATGCGATTTATTTATACAATCCAAAATACGTTCCGACTATTTGACTTTTACTCCACCATTTTGGTGAATATGGGCTTAAAATGTTTTTGTTTAAAAAAAAATAATGCTCTAATCGAACCAACAGAAAGAAGTATATACACCATTAAAAGGAGTCAAACGCGATGCGCTCCATACAGGGTCAAGTGACTTGAATATCGGACAGGTAGCATTTCCAAACAAATGAGAAAATAAAAATATATATAACACAAATGTTCCGATCGATGCCAACCAAGATGGGATTCATTTTATACACGATTTTCGATTTAATAAACATCTTACTTCCTGAATGTTAATTTTGCACGTTTTCCACGTTCGGTATTGCATTCTTTAAAAATCCGTCTGAACGATCTGGAACATTCATGCCAAAGTTCTTTAATAAGAGAAGTGTTTACAGATCGAACGAAAGAGGGGAAAATCTGATATTCAACTTCAAATGGAAGGAAAGATTTGTGAACTGGGCGGAGCTTAATAACCTGACGTCATCGGGGCTTTGAGCAAATCGCGAGCGACCAGCGAAGGTGTCTTGACGTCACGTCCTGTTAGCTGCACCCGAGCGGGATCGTGTCCCGGCGAGGGATTGCCCTGCCCTGCCCTGCCCTGCCCTGCCCTGCCCTGCCCTGCCCTGCCCTGCCCTGCCGTGAGGTAAGAAGACGTTTAATGGTGCACTACAACGAGACGGACACGTGTAACGTCCTCCGACGGTCTTTCCGGGATCTTGTGGTGGTTCCCATGTAACCGGCACAGTCGTCACCCTGACGGAAGGTTCGAGGCGTTTCGTCATCCGTGTCACTTTGTCACTGACTGTGACTATTGGTAGCGAGCGAGCCATTGAGATTTATCGAGTCGGGTTCGATTCCCGAGTCGGATCCAGACTTCGCATTATTTTTAAAAATGGTGTCTGTGTGCATTATCAGTTAGGGGGTGCTGCATCGTAGAGCACGCCATCCTTCCGATAAGCATGTTAGCTGGTTTTCTTCGCTTTCATGAAAAGGTTCGAATAGATTAGAACCTCTTTAACAGTAGTTAAAGTAGTATCACACCTGAGGGGTCCATGAGAGTATGGGTATACTGAGGAGAAAGCATGAGGTGACTGTGGGCACCAGATTTGAAGGATTGGAGGGAGGGGCATGAGAACACTACAGGCATAGGGAGTTGGCTCCACGAACCAGTGAATAATGGGACACAGACACATGCGCAGACACACACAGACACACGTTGCATTATTCGTTAGCATAGTACCGTGGTGCTTATGTCGCCGACCTCGGAAGGATGACTGGCTGAGTCAACCCCACCTGGTATTAATTCAGCAGCCGACAGGGCTCGAACTTGGGTCCATAGTAAGTCCTAAGAACTCGGGACCAAATTGTGTAATTCTGGCTGCCACATCATGCGTCTGATCAGGTTGAAATTTAAAGCCTGTATTCCCCATCACTACGAGATTATAATTGTGAAACTTCGTGTCGATTGATTAAGCTGTTCAAGAGAATTTTTTTTAATTTTATTTGTTAATTTAAAGATTTTTGCTCAATCAAATATGGCTGCCAGACCATATGACCTGTGACATCATATGTGTGAACATTTTTTTTTTCCTCAGGGATAGGTGGTCATGTGTAAAGTTTCACCTCTATCTGTTCAGTCACTTCAGAGAAGATTTTTGAAGGTTTTATTTTTAAAAGAATATGGTTGCCCAATCGCATGACCGATGACGTCATCAATTGTTTTTTCTGTGGACAATTTTATCCCCAGATGACTCAATTTTTCATACTCATCAGATGTCGCGTTTTGCATATGCAATTATGACGTCACAACGAAGGCACCTGTGATGTCATTTAAAAAAAAAATCGCACTCATTTTCCATCAGGAGTACTTGCTATGTGCCGAGTTTCAATTTTCTCCTCGGTGTGGTTTCAGAGATGCAGAGGTCCAAAGTTTTTCTGTTTTTCCAACATGGCTGACATACCACTTGACTTGTGACATCACAATTGTCATTCAAACATTCTGCATGAGGAGTCACTCCTCTGGTGAAAATTTCATCTTGATCTAACAAGCGGTTGCGGAGAAAAACAAAGTTCTGTGCGGATACACAAATGAAAAATCATTCAAAGAGCGACACTCGGCGAAACGGAAGGGCACTTGGGAGAGCACATACCTCCGCGAGACTCTCTCCCTCTATCGAGTGCAGCCTGTGGCTGCTGGTTGCATCATTGGTTGGGACGTGGCTATACCGCTAATGCAGTGTCCCCCTTACCAGTGCACTGGTGCTCATTTTGCCGACCTCAGAAGGATGACAGGCTGAGTCAACCTCCTGGTGTGTTTCAATTCAGCGGCCAACAGGGCTTGAACTCAGGACCCTAGGATCCCAAGCCGCCACCCTAACCACTAAGCCAACACCAGGCTTACTGCGCCAGACTGAACAATTTACGTTTTGTATCCCACTGATAGGCCAGACCTGAATCCGGACCTAACCCAAAATCGAATTAGCTTGTTCTTATGACCCAACCAACTCATCCGCCAAGTTTTGTAATAACTCGTCCACAATTTTAGAGATATCATGCTACATGTAATTTTGGCTCGATCTCTCAATGGTAAAGAATCGCTTAAAAAATATTCTCGTATCCAGATTGGAATCTCAATGGTAAAGAATCAATTGGGGCCTGTCGCAGCTAAGTGAGAGCCACTTCGTTCCAAAACTGACCAAAAATGAACTTCATGAAATTATCAAATCATTAACTATTCCATAAACTGGAGCATATATGGAACACAAGGCAAAAAACAGTTTATCAATTCAGACAAACACAACTCAGGAAAGGAACCAGACTGATAAACATTTAAATATCATGGACACTTACTATGACAATCCGTTCCACTTGTTAGGCCAGGATGTCGCGACACGATAGTATCAAATTTTGGCAAATTTTCATATTTCTCGATGGACATGAATAAAAAATTAAATTTTCTTCCCTCCAAATGGTTGTCAGATAAATATTTTAGCATTATTGCTCATAGACTTGTGAAGTCAGTCTGATTCATCTATTTTATCTATTTTAATGTCCAAATACTTAAAACATTCACTCACCTCAATATTTCAGCAATAATTCCAGAATTCCATAATCGTCGCGTAATGGCGGACAAGAAAAAAATCTCCCTTTTAACTGTTGAGGGAGATTGAGGCAAACCTGTATTTTTTTTCCTGCAAAGAAGGTCATGACAGAAATGTATCATTTTGGGTAAGAGATTTTAAATTCAATGATTCAGGTAAAATTGTATTGTGTATAATATTGATTGTCACTTGATGGCGGACAAATTTGAAATTTTGAAACGCGTGGTCACTGAGCGGTATTTAATCAAAATATGTCTATAATATTTGTAAAATTAGATAATATGGTTGTTGTTGGTAAAATGAGCCTCATCTCAGCCACTTTCAGCACACTTCACAGAATAGCACAGGCACTTTTATTTTTTCATCCCTGAATAGGCATTCAAAATGAAACTAGGATAAATTTCACTCTATCACACGCCACTCAGCCAATTTTTGATCGATTTCCAAACTGTAATATGTTCTGGAAAGGAAAGTTCACTCTTTCTGTTGAAATAAACTTTTCAAAACCAAGTTCCAATGACGATTATCAGATACATTAAACAACATCCGAAAATCTAAAAACGAAACTGGAAATATGACTGCTTTTTCAGTTGATAGCATTTAACGTACATGAATCTTAGGATCCTGACATCTGACGGTCATTAAAGTATACATTTTTTTTTTTTAATAGATTTTCCAATGCTCTGACTGTGAGGGTTTCAAGAAGGCTAGTTTACTCATAGTTGTGTTTATTTACTGTTCTTTAAATACAAGCATTGGAACAGGGTGGCTCCCACTTAGCTGCGACAGGCCATAGTCCTTTTGACACACCCAACCGGTCCACAAAGTTTCTACAGAATCCATCCATAATCTTTTGAGATATTACACTTTATATCGTTTTTGGCCTAATTTCTCAATGGTGAAGAATCACTTATTAAAAATTCTCACATCCGCTTCCGGATTCGGATTTCCACCAAAATTGAGTGCTGCTGTCCTTGGCCGGTCAACTGCATACACAAAAAAAAAATTCAGAACGATTGCTTGAAAACTGTGGCCAAAAATTGTGCAACAGACCAACAGACTTGGCAAAAAAAAATTTTCACCAAATAACAAGCAAATGGACCCAAATGCAATAACCTCTTCCTCCGACAAGGGAAATGATAGCTGATGGTAAGAATGGGGTAAGTACTTGAAGATTCGTAAAATCATAGGTTAAGGTAATACGTTGAGGATATTACACAGGCAAGATGAACCCATTGATGACCTGCATCTTTAATAATTGTTTACTTGCTTGAACATTTATTTTTTGTGAATTGTTTGAACATAGACTACCATAAAAAAAAAAAAACGTTCAGTTATTGCACCAAAACATCATTCATACAGGATGTTTTAATGTTTCTCCAGTTCTTATAGAAAGTCCACACACCCTTTCAAAACTTCTCACCTTTTGTTGCCTTGTAGCCTGGAATTAAATTCCATTAAATTAGACTTTTTTTTTCACCTTTATTTACATGTCGTAACCCACAACTTTTTAAGTGAAAAACAAATTCTACAAATTTCAGAATATGAATTGGGAATACAAAACTAAAATATCTTGGTTGGATAAGTGTCCACCCACCTTTTATAATAGCATTTGTAAACTCGAAGGGCACTTGGTGGAGCACTACCTATGCCCTGTAATGCCTGATCCAGGAGAACATATCGAGCCCATTACATTTTTGAACGAGAGGGGGAGCACTCGGTAGAGTGCAAAACCTCCGCCGCCAATACTGCTGGGTCACTTAAGTGAACCTGATATCCTATTCATTGTAGGCTAAAACGGATCAGACTCTACTGAACCACGATTGAATAAACTAAACTAGATTGATGCGCATGTAGAAATGCCAAAAAGATTAAATCGAAATGTTTTTTGAAAAAAAAAAAGTTGCAAATTTTTTTTTTCTCTCTAACAATTTTTTTGGGGTTGGAAATCACTTAAAACATGTAGAAATGCAAAAAAAAAAAATTCAAATATTTTTCAAATAAAATCGAAATTTTTTTTGAAAAAAAGTTGCAATTTTTTTTTTTCTCTAACAAATTTATTTATTTTTTGTTGGAAATCACTTTAAACATGTAGAAATGCAAAAACAAAAATTCAAATATTTTTTTTCAAAATGCCCGCCATAGCGGCCATATTGGACTTTAGACCAAGTCCAAAATCTAATGGCATGATCCTTGGACCATACCTAATCCCCCCACCAAGTTTCGTCGAAATCTGTACAGGAGTTTTTCCGTAATACTGTTCACAAACAAACAAACAAACAGACGGGTGAAAACGGTAACCTCCGTCCATCATCGATGGCGGAGGTTAAATATCATGCTATATCGTACTACATCGTTTTTGGCCCAATCTCTCAATGGTGAAGAATCACTTAAAAAGTCGAGTGGCCATATCCGTATCTTCATCAAAATCAAATCGGTTCGTCCTTGTCACACACTGAATCTGTCCACAAAAGTTCATCTGGATCCGTCCACAACTTTTTGAGATATCCTGCACACAAACAAACTGACAGAGGGATGAAAACATAACCTCCTTCATCTTCAGTGACGGAGGTAATTTGCTCAAGTGTAACCAATTCCCTTCAAAATTGCACAAGTTAATTGGACTCCACCTGCGTTAAACTGTCGTGATTCTGATAATTACCTCCACACTGAAGGTGAAGGAAGTTAAAGTTATGTGAGGCATGAGCACCACCACATCGGGGGGAGCAAGCAGTACTCTATCAGCCTGTGGAGGAAAGCTTTGCAAGTGGTTAGAAGCTCAGGTGTGCCAAGGAAGGACTTTGCACCATGTGGGATGCCGAGTTTGTGACTGGCTTTGAAGACCAGCTTGGAGATGTGGCTTTCCCAGAAAAGATTGTGGCAGATAGTGAGATCCAAAAGCCTTGAATGAAGGGATTTCTTCAAGGGGATTGTTGAGAAATTCGATAGGGGAGGGGGGGTTCCCAGATGGTCCTGCCGGAGAGACATGGTGAGGGTGAGATTTGTAATCCTACGTCGTACTGACTGTTTTTGCTGGATGGAGCAAAATGCAGGTAAATCCTGGAGGAAAAGCTGCCCTCTGCTAGACAGCTGAAATTGGGACAGAAGTTCACCTTTAAGCATGACGACCTGAAGCACACAGCCAAAGCGACACTGGATTGGCTAAGGAACAAAAACATGCATGTCCTTGAGTGGCCCAGTCAGAGCCTTGACCGAAATCCAATCAAAAATCTGTGGCATGACTTGAAATTTGCTGTCCTTCAACAGTCAGGGTACAACTTGACTGAGCTTGAACAGTTTTGTACAGAGTATGGTCCTAATGGATGGATGGATGGATGGATGGATGGAAGGTGTGCAAAGTTGGGAGAGACCTATCCCTCGCAGCAGACTTGCAGCTGTAATTGCTGTCACAGGTGCTTCCACCAAGTATTAACTCAGGGTTAAGGAATAGATTTTAGCCGCGTCAGGGTGCACCGCCTTTTCTGTGCCGTGCAAAGGTGGACACTTATCCAACCAAGATATTGTTGTTTTGTGTTTTTAATTAATTATCTGAAATTTGTAGATTTTTTTTTATTTTTTTATTTGGAACTTGTGGGTTACGATGTGTATATAAAGGTGGCAAAAGTCTGATTTGATGAAATTTAATTTGAGGCGATAAGGTAACAGAAGGTTATAATTTTGAAAGGGGGTGTATACTTTCTATAGGCACTGTATTTTAAAGTGCAGTATTTATTGAGCCAGGCTGCACTGTAAAGATTTATATCATGGAAAGTAATGGTGCTGATAGAGAGCACCTGTTGTTTAAAATGGTCCATGTTGTTAACACACCTTAAAATACAGCTGTCTTCCTGGAAGCTTGTAATCCATTGGTTGATTCTAATCGTTGGGCTGCAACAAGTTTTTATTTATTTTATTTTATTTTATCATATTTTGTTGAGTCAGGGTGCAGGTATCATAACTTGTCAGGGTGCAGGCATTATGCACTCTCAGTGCCGTGTCAATACGTAGATACTGTAGGTTGTCTTGGTCCTGGTACAATACACTCTCGGTGCCGTGTAGGGATGGATATGCGGTACGCTCGGTGCCGCGTCGGGGTGCAGGTATCGTGTACACTTGTTGCCACATTGGGGTGCAGGTACTGCATGTGCTTGGTGCCACGTCAGGGTGCATTTGCCGTACGCACTCTGTGCAGCTTTGGGATCTTGTTGTGTACGGCAACTTGGCTGCCAGGTAGCTATCATTTTGTTTGGGCATGACTACACTGTTGATGTTGTGCCCCTAAAACAGTACACCTGGTACTCATTCTGCTGACCTCAGAAGATGACAGGTTGAGTCAACCACACCTGGTGTTAATTCAGCGACAAACGGGGCTCAAACTCAGGACCCTAAGAACCCAAGCAAGCAATCCATCCATCCATTGGGACCATAATCTGTGCAGAGCGTTGTTGCTGCTTCAGCAGTCTCCTTGGCTCTTGGGCACAAACCTGGACAGGTTGCCACTCTGACACAGGATACCAGCAAGCTGGCACTCATTTTGCCAACCTCGGAACGATGATAGGCAGAGTCAACCCCACCTGGTATTAATTAAACAGATAATTGGGATTTGAACTCGGGATCCTAAGATCCCAAGCCCACCACCCTAACCACGAAGCCAATACCAGGCTTAGCTTTTGGATGCAGGTACTGTACAATACACTCTCGGTGCTGCGTTTGGGTGCAGACACCGTACGCTCTATGTCACACCGGGGTGCAGGTACCCACCACTTGGCGCTGTGCTGGGGTGCAGGTACCCTCTGCTCAGTACTGCATGGGATGTGGGTGGTTGTGAATTGCATTTGATGTAATCTTTTGTTACCTTTTTTTCCTTTTCTGATTTTCAACTGAAAGAGTTGGAACAGCCATGCAGACCCGTAAGGCAGCCAGTCGCAGAGCTGCAGAGAATCAAGAACTCCCGATTGATCCTTTGTCTCCGAAGGTAATTCCTTTGATTTTACACTTTCACTACTGCATTCTACACCTGCTCACCGTAATAATTACCGAATTACTCATTCTCAAACAAGACGCACTGACCAACTTTTGGTGGTTTTGCACGAAGTCGAGACTCAGGTCTGAGTGGGGAATTCATAACTGAATCGTGCATATGCTGAGACTAAGTAAGCATTTGATAATTGCCTCATTTGTATGTGAATGGTGGGGAATGGCAACTGTCAATTCTCGATTTAAACATGGCAATAATGGTGTGATGCAGGAATGGAAGTTTTGTTTTTGTCAATTGACAACATGCATAACTATCAAAACTGTAATAATAAATAGGTGGGGGTGGGGTGGGGTTACTCTTCACTCTTACTCACCCCCTCCCTTCTGACCCCCAAAAATATATTTCTTCCTGTTTTGATTTTGCATGTTATGAGTAACTGAAAATGATTTTTCATTCCTCAGTCCCCGCCCCCCCCCCCACCTTTCCTCACCCCATTACTTAACATGTTAAAATCTAAATGCGATACACCCAGTCTCATGCAATGGTCAGGTAGATCCATGGTGTAATGGTAAACACTGGACTATGACTCGAATGACCTGAGTTTGTCTCAGTAGGACCTCACATATTGGGGTTTAGGTTGTCAGGGGTTTGGGTTGAATGCTTCCTTTCCCACCATTGAGCAAGTGTGCATTCCTCTGGGCATCTATGTTCTTCACACAGTTCCCCAGAATGCCTTTGGTGACACATGACAAGCTGGCAGGCAAGGCAGGCCTCTTTGTGAAAGTCATATTGGTGGTTTTAACCAAATGATCGAAAACAGTTAAAGAATGAAGAACACAGACCACACCAAGCAACCAGTGTTTGCTTAAACTCAAAAAAAGATCATGTCTCTCCATTGAGGAAGATCTTGGTCTTGCAATGATACAGAGCTCTGTATGAAATAAACAAGTTTCTTCTTCTTCGTACGTATGCAGCACAAGGTTGTGCGGTAGCCTCATTGGCTGAGGGCACGGCTGTGTTGCTGATGCAATGCCCTCTGCTGGTTAGGGCAAGAATTTGAAATTTTGCCATGCTGCCGGCGATAGATCACCTCCTCTTCGCAAAGGACATCATGGGATCTTTAACATCCACCAACGAATCCTGGCAGATGGGACGTCCATCTGAAGGACGGCTCACACATTGATGAAACACCCTGCCTGTGAACGGCATGACAGTTTAGTCAAAAAATCGGGCAGTCAAAAAATTTCAGCCCGATCCATCAAAAACTGTATGACTAGTATGCAATTATGTAGCGACCACCCATGTTGCCTTCCGGCTTGTATGTTTGTTTGTATGTAATGGACATCCCTGGAGGCCAGAGGAGTCAACCTATTTTGATGAAACTTGGCAGGTAAGCATACCAGGATCTATTTGTATGCTTTTGAGCACCGTTGCTATGGACACCACCGTTGCCGAGCAACGGGACTTTGAAATTTTTTAAAAATCATAAAAAAATAATTTTTTTCAAAAATCGGCTTCCAGTCTTTTATGCGATCTATAATCAACCTCTTTGTCAAAAGTTTTTCAGCCCGCTCCGTCAAAAACTGTATGACTAGTATGCAATTATGTAGCGACCACCCATGTCACCTACCGGCTTGTGTATATGTATATGTATATATATATATATGTATATGTATATGTGTATATATATATATATATATATATATATATATATATATATATATATATATATATATATATATATATATATATATATATATATATATATATATATATAGTGTTGTTGTGGTTTCCTGCCCGTCGGCGTGCGGGCGACCGCTTCTAGCCAATGGCGGCCACTCTCGCCCACCGAACAGGCAAACCTAGTCGCAGCTTTCAGATCAACGCCAAAATCCAGCTGCGGGTGTATCTTTAATCACACCGAAAATCAGCCAGCTATTCTGTCCGCGCGCGACAGGGTCCGATCGCCGAATTGTCGATTTACCTAATTATGCGCGTAGACAGAAATGCCGGGGATTTACACCTCGACGGGTCCTGCTTGGAAACGAGCCACTAAGCAGCTCGCTTCGTTTGCGATTTGCCGAGCAGTGTATATCGCCAGGCTCCGCCGGATCCGATTCTTTTATCGGTTATTAAGAACCAACTATATTCCGAACTCAATTATGGCAGTTCAATTTAGGGAAGAGGACGCAATGAGCAGGTGAGCATTCACACAAGGACATTTATTACACACATAACACATATGCAGTCATGCAGTCATGTATGTAATTAATACAATGGGGGTAAGGGACAGGACACGAGTAAGAGAAAGAACTACAACCGTTGGTCTATTTATTATGTACACTTATTACAATTCTACTTCAGGACATGGCGCCACGACATTCATTCAAAGAAAAACCCCAGGAAAGGCAAGAACTGGGCTGCGTGGGCCTTTACTAGTTCACGGAGCTGTGAAGACCGCAGGAGCTCCGAGAGGCCGCGCTGGTTACCTGCCACCTTCCTGGTGACTTGCTGGGCGCTCCACGACGTCCAGTCCACACGGCAGCTGGCGTGACCGCGGCTCGGCCCAGGCCTCGTCGCGCGGCCTGGTCGATCGGCCCTAGTCGACAACGCCTCAGAGGAACGAACAAACCTTTGCTCTTTCAGAGTTGATGCTCTCTTAAGAGCCCGCCCGTTCATCAGCGTCGTTCGGACTGTCCCGGGGCCCGATCTCCTTGGACCGTTTGCAGCTGGTTGGCGACTCCTCTTCGGCTGCGCTCCAGCGACCCACAGTTTGGCACGGCACGGCAGGTTGCGCTCCAGGCTCCCCCGACTGCCCTTCACTGGACTCGAACCCCGGCTCCAGGCTTCCGCTCTCTGCAGCTCCCCGACAGACACCGTATGCTCTATGTCGAGTGCTGTCAATTCTCGATTTAAACATGGTAATAATGGTGTGATGTCCAACAACTCGCTTGGCGTCTCTGCGCGCCTTTATATGGAGTCCGTGAGTGAGGTCTGATCTTTCACCTCTCACCCTTCACCCCTCGCTGGCTCCGCCCCTTTTGATCTTTTGATCCGATTTCGACACAAAGCTCTGAGAGAGCGGACATGGTAGAAATCATCAGCTCCCACGGACGTTGCAGAGATCGGCCCTCGCCCCAACTAGGGAGTCCCCGTGTCTGGTGGCAGAGATGTTGTTCGTTCAGGACGCTGTTGCCGGTAACAAGATGGCGGCGTTCGTAAAGATGAAGGTGAGGCGATGTTTGTGGCGTAGGTGGTGAGGAGATGTCGTGGTTGTCGTCGTGGAGATGGTTGATGAGAGCGATGTTTTCGTTGTGGAGCGGTTTGATGAGCTGCTGTCGAGGAGATGTTGTGGAGATGTGGTTTAGGAGATGGCGAGGAGATGTCGTTGTGGAGAAGGTGGTTGTTGTGAAGCGGTTGGTCCAAAATGAAGATAGCAAAAGAAAAACACTACCTCAAAGTTCACAGCCCGGGTACACGAATAAATCTCTTTAGACCTTGGTGGGGAAATCTAATCTAAACACACACTTGTCAACATAACTGATCTCTGGGAAACCTGTATGGTGTTCTGTGAATTTCCACAACCGTAACTATATGTATATGTATGTGTGTATGTATGTATGTATGTATGTATGTATATATATATATATATATATATATATATATATATATATATATATATGTATATATATATATATATATATATATGTATATATGTATATATATATATATATATATATATATATATGTATATATATATATATATATATATATATATATATATATATATATATATATATATATATATATATATATATATATATATATACATGCTTTGGGCCTCGGGGGTGCTTCGTTGCATGTGACGCTCACAAAAGTCAGTTGTGACCATCAGGAGGCGATGGTCACTTGATGCTCTCGTTATCTACTCAAACATATCACTTCCTCCAACAATTATCCATTGGTAGCTATAATGACCACGAACACGTGGTTTGTTTTTCAGTCCCAAGGCGAAGGCCATACTCATTGGTTGAAATATCAGACCTGAGCCTTGCCTTTGTGTGAGACTAACAAAAGTTGGTTGTTGCTCCTATTCTGTGAATCGTGACCCTTTTCAAGTACAATCATTTTTGCTGATTCAATGGATGTGTCGTCATAATGTCCTTCAAATTTTTGTTTTTGCAGAGCCAGGTTTCGCATATTGATGGCATTGAGTTTAAACACTTGAACGATTTGTGCTACAATGAGCTGGAAATGCTCCCTCAATGTGGTTCACCGAAGCGAACGGGAAAAGGGCTGTCGAGAGATTGCAAAAGCATTTCTTTGCTCATCCTCCTCTACGTCCTGCAGGTACATACTTCACTTTTTATAACACTCTTGTGCATTGAATTCTCACCTCAACTAAGATCCATATGATAGAGGGAGGAAGATGTGGAATCTTTTCAAAGATTAGTTATGAGAATCGTCGATATCGTTAATAACAAGGAACTGATGCTCCAGGTCCCCCTCCTTTTGTGTGGTATGAGGAATATATCTGTGTAATATGAAATCTAAATTTTCAACGGTTTTTGAAATATCGCGTACACAAGCAAAGTTACCGAGATGGTTGCCATGGCAACACAATTCAACCAATCCCGGCCGTGATTTAATCAGGTTGAGATGTCACGAGGAATATATATCTGCAATATGAAAGCTAAATGTTCAATGTTTTTTTTGAAATATCGCATACACAAAAGTACATGGACAGACGATCGGCCGGACGGCGCTCATTTTAATGTCCCCCGTTTCTGACCTTCTCGGAGGGCCAGTGGACAACTAGAATGGCACTCGGTACAGTTCATACCTCCGTCAAGCTGAACAGCTTACGTTTGGTAGCCCACCGATAGGTTGGATCTGCATCCACACCTGAACCAAAATCGAATCGGTTTGTTCTTATCACCTACCCAACTGATTCAGTCAGGTCAAGCCAGATTCGATCTGCGACTTGCTTACAGGTACCATGTAAACCTGTACTAACCCGTTTCGTGGTCGAGTTGCCAGCGACTAAACTGTCTCCCCATTGTCGGTTTGCCAGCGACTAAACTGTCTCCCCCACCAAGTTTTGTGGTGAGGAGGGTATATAGATATGAACACCCAGCAGAATTAAAAACAAAACCTGTTGAAGGGCGGAGGAGCTCCTTGTAAGCCAACAGCCATCCATTTGTAGTGTCCAACTGTGTCTGCGGCTGTCCTGAATTGAGTGACTTTTTTTTTTTTTTTTTTAGGAGGTTGGTGGCAGGATTTGTACTCTGGTCACTGTAAAACACTTCATTCTGAAAAACCAACAAATGGGAGTACATCCTCTGCTGCTGCACTCCGCAGGGCAGCTCACCGGATGACGGGATTGGGGCAAAACCTTTGGGACCCCCATTCCTTGAGAGGAAGAAAACCATGGGGTAAACCTCTCGGGTCAGATTGCGGTGGTGTGGTGCTGAGGTGTTGTCCACCAGACGGTGGTCTCCTTGGGTTAACTTGAGGCGGTCCCTTTGGGTGGGTGCCTGGAATGTCCTATCTCGAAGAGAGGATGATCACCTGTCTCTGTCATCTGAGCTCAAGCATTTGAACATAGGTATGACAGCACTTTCTGTGGTTCGGAGACTGTATCGTGGCGAGATCATGGTGGGTGGTTACACCTCCAATTCATCTGGTCACTGATGGTAACCATGCCCAAGGAGTTGTGGTGCTGGTGGTGGTGGTGTTTCCTTGGTCTCTGTATATGCTCGATTGAGATGAGTGATCTCACTGTGAAGGACGTATTCTATGCCGCCCTCAAGTCTGTGGTTGATCAATGCCCGAGGCGAGATACTCTTCTCGTCTTGGGAGATTTAAGTGCATCGACTGGAACTGATAGGGATG
Source organism: Eptatretus burgeri (assembly GCF_056783735.1). Classification (NCBI taxonomy): domain Eukaryota; kingdom Metazoa; phylum Chordata; class Myxini; order Myxiniformes; family Myxinidae; genus Eptatretus; species Eptatretus burgeri. Next base: position 43,449,430 of record NC_140970.1, on the reverse strand, counting down.
GTTATGAGACACATGTTGGTCCCCATGGGTCTGGAACTGTGAACCAGAACAGTACTAACTTCTGTGACTTTGCAAGAAGTCATGATACCTGGGGTGGCTGGTTCATGGTTTCAGTGAACCACAGGCTCATCGCTGCATTTGGTATTCCAACCCTGGTGGTGTGGCAAAGGAGAATCACCATGTGCTCGTTTATAGTCGTTGGAGTCTGATCCAGGACTGCATGGTTTACTGTTGTGTTCAGTCCTCAATACCGACCACAGGCTTGTTGTCGCAATTCTGAAGTTACAGCTCAAATCCGGGAGAATGGTACCATCCCAGCCTTGGTTGGATGTTGGCAAGCCCAAGGATGAGAGGGTAGCTGAGGAGTTTGCAAACAGGCTGAGTGGGGATTTCGAGGGTCTGGGTGCTTTTGTGGCATGCCTTCAAGACCACCGTTCTTGATTTTGCCAGTGGATGTCTTGAAACTCACCGTAGGGCGAAGAAGAATTTTGTGTCTCAAGGGACACTGGATACGATTGACCAGAGTTGTTGGGTCAGGCTTATTGGCAGAGCTGAGGCATAAAACTGTACGTACACCAAGGGTAGACAAGGAGGCCTATGTGCAAGGAATTTGTAAGGGGGTGAAGTGATTCTCATACCTGAATTTGCGCATTGCGTTCCTCTGTTCCCATCCCTCGGTGTACTGCAGTTAGAGAGGAGGATGGTGGGCTCTTGATAGAGGGGTCCGAAGTGAAGGCCCGCTGGGCCGGTTACTTTGAGCGGTTGTACCATGCTGATCCACCTGCTGTCATGCTGGATGTCAGGGGTGTTACTATCCCTCTTGCTGACCCTCCAATGAACTGTTATCCACCTTCGTTTGTGGAAACACAGGCTGTGGTGAACCACTTGAAATAGTGTGAAGCTCCTGGTAACTGGGGCATCCTTGCTGAACTTCTCAAGGCTGGTTGAAATGCTGTACTCGTGTCATTGCATGCAGTTCTGTGCTCTGCTTGGAACATAGGAATCATCCCAACTGACTGGAAGTGGGCCTTGTCCCTCTCTGGAAAGGGAAGGGGTGATGCTGCTCTCAGTGCCAGGCAAGGTCTTTGTTCAGATAATTATTAATGGGGTTCACCACCATCTGCTTGAGCATCAGCGTCCAGAGCAGTCGGGTTTACACCAAAGCGATCAACGACTGACCGTATCCTAGCTCCTCAGGTCCTCACCGAACGCAGATGAGAGTTTGGGCAGGGGCTGCTTGCAGTGTATGTTTATCTCTGTAAAGCGTTTGTAGTGAATCAGGATGCCCTCTGGAGGATTCTTGGTCTTTGTGGGGTGCCACCAAAAATGATCAATCTGATGTCTGAGCTATACTCTGGTACTGAGAGTGCTGTGAGATGTGGTGATACAATCTCTGACTTATTTCCAGTTGTTACTGGAGTTCGTCCTGGTTGTCTGCTAGCCCCCAAAGTTTCACTGCTTGTATGGACTGGATTCTGGGGAGGATGTCGGAGAGGTCCACCTGTGGTTCATCGTTTAGGAATGTCAAGATCTCTGACCTTTATATTGCAGAAGATGCAGTCATATTTGTGGAGACTCTAGATATCCTTTTGGGGGTCCTCGAGGTGCTGATTGAGGAGTCGGAGCCACTGGGATTACGGGCAGGTTTCCTGTGTCAAAACTAAGATCCAGGCTTTCATTGACATCTTGGATGCTGCTATCTTGTCTGTACCTGTTTGTGGTGAGGATGTTTATGTCACTGAGAGATTCACTTACCTTGGCAGATATTCATGTCTCTGCTGGCTGTGAGCCAGAGGTCAATAGATGTCTCACTGGATCATGGGGTGTGGCGCTGCTGGTGCCAGTGCAGGAGGATGAAAGTCTGAGTCTTTAGGTCCTTGGTACTTCCAGTCTTGCTCTACGGATGTGAGATTTGGACTCTGACTAGGGATCTGAGATGGATACTTAATTCCTTTGGTACCAGGTCTCTTCGGAGAATCGTTGGCTATCGCGAGTCAGTCTTTGTGTCCAGCGAGCAGTTGTTATAATTGAATTAAATGAGATTTGTTTCCTGTATATTCCATGAGCTTCAACTTTGGCTGTAGGACACGTGACTCTTTTTGCTGATGCTGATCCTGCTCACCAGATACTCTCAGCGAGGGAGCCTCATGAGTGGAGGAGGCCAATGGGCCGACCACGTGCCTCGTGGTTGCAACAGGTTGATCAGCATCTCAAGGAGATTGGGATTGGCCATGCATCTACCTGGGGAATTGCCAGATGGAGGCCCTCTGGAGTACCAGCAGAAAGTGGATGCAGCAACACGCTGCTGCGGCGCATGCTCCCATACCTGACCTGACCTGACCTGACCCAAATGATTCACCAAGTTTTGTCATAATCCATCTCCAACTGTTTAAGATGTCATGCTATAAATCGTGTTTAGCCCTATCTCTCAGTTGTGAAGAATCACTTTAAAATTTTACTATCTAGATCTGGATTCAGATCTTCACCTAAATAGAAAATCCATTTGTTCTTTTTACACACCCAACCTGTCCAACAGCCAGGATCGCGCAGATCCAGCTGAGGGTGAATTTCCCCGGTAGTTTGACGACGTGGGTATTTAAGTATATTGAAATTGGCAATTGACCCTACCCCACGTGGTCGACCTATTGGCGATCTTCGGTCTGATAAGGGACCCGTGACCTTTTGGATTTATCTGAAAGGTACGACCTAAATTCTGGGTGCTCGGTGGAGCCGACTCTACTGCTCCCCCAAGCGGCCGTGCTCACCACCGAAACCCGGCGCCACAACAATATATCATTCTTTGCCCCATTTCTCAATGATGAAGAATAAAAAAAAGGAATAATAAAAAAAAACTTGGATCTGTATCCGGATCTTCACCAAAATTGAAGCGATTAGTACTTGTTACATCCCCAACGTTTCTACCAAATGTTTTTGTTTTTATTTATTTATTTTCCGATTCAGTCCATGACTTTTTGAGGTATCCTGCTCATAGACAAACAGATAAAGGTGAAATGCCTTCGGTTGAGGAGGTAGATGCCCTGGATGATACTTATTTGCTGATTGACATTATATATATATATATATATATATATATATATATATATATATATATATATATATATATATATATATATATATATATATATATATATATATATATATATATACATGGCTGCAAAAGTAGGTATACTGGTATGTATACTCCTTACTGTATACCTACTTTTGCAGCGCTATGTATATGTATATGTATATATATATATATATGTATATATATATATATATATATATATATATGTATATATATATATATATATGTGTATATATATATGTGTATATATATATATATATATATATATGTATATATATATATATGTATATGTATATATATATATATATATATGTATATATATATATATGTATGTATATGTATATATATATATATATGTATATATACATTGACTTTGCCGTTCTGATGAAAGCATTTTAGTAAGTACAAGTAATAAAAAAAACATTTAAAACTATGAGAGGGTTCATAGAACACAATACCCCACGCAGTGTTTAAGTTTCTACAGGATGGTCTCGCCGTTCACGTGAGTTACATTCTTGAAAATTCCTTTGAACCACAAATCCGAAAACTTGAGGGGTAAAGGGGAAAATAGGGTTGGCGACTTCAACTTTAAAATTTAGCCAAACTGAACCTTTATTTAACATTTTGTGTGATTTATTTTCATGAATAAGAGTTATTAAGGACTTAAAATGAGGTTTATGTTCTTGAGTTAAGATCATGAAACTTTCCTTTAATAATAATAATGACTAGCATGTAAGACCCATCACTTTACCGACGGGAATACTAATTTTTGCGTAATTACGAAAAAATATATTTTTAAATCATAATAAAATTGAGAATGTGAAAAATACAATTTGTCGTCGTGTATATATATATGTATATGTATATGTGTATATGTATATATATATATATATATATATATATATATATGTATATGTATATGTGTATATGTATATATATATATATATATATATATATATATATATATATATATATACCGGCCTAGTGAAGCGAGTAGGAGTGGTGTGTTAATGAGCTATTCACCACAGCCTTTTTAGATTCTGAATAATGTACAACACAGAAAGAGGAAGACCAAAATGGGGAAAAAAATTCTCGCCCTCCCCCTCCTCCTCTCTTCCTCCTTTTGATCAAACTGTCTGGGGTACGTATTAGGCATGGGCCATGCCAGGAAACACATGCATGAGGAGTGTTTATGTGCAGCACGTTATTTGCTGCGTGTCTGTATATATATGTGTGTGTGTTGCTTTGCTGCACGCTTACGTGCATGCTCTGCTGGGAGGACAACTGTCGATGGACTCGCACAGGCAGGCACACCCCGAGCTCCTTTTATATTTTAGATTGGATGTACAATTATAACACTTGTTCGCTAGCAACCTGATTGGCTCCATTATAGTTATTGGTTTATTAGAACCCAGTTAACCAGTTAACTCCACCCATTTATGTATGATTGGCCCTCGGGCAATTGTCAGGCTGATTGACAGGCATGGTACTTCCCACCCCTCGTTTCCCTTCCCATTCCAGTTAAGCAGTTATGCTTATTTTTCATGGAATCCTTTCAAGTTCTGAACATTTTTAGTCATGGACCTTGCCACTATAAAATACAGTGGATTAGTGTTTAAACAAAGTCCGCAGCTTGAGCAAATTTTGAGTTGGTCTGAAAATAAGAAGAATTACAAAATGGCTATTTTGAGTCAGTCAGTTTTGTAGCTCAAGGATGTTGTCCAAAAGTTTCATGAGTTATTACCACTGGAGGTGAAGGAGGTTATGTTTTCACCCCTTTGTTTGTCTTGTTTGTTTGTCTGTGCACAGGATATCTCAAAAAGTTGCGGATGGATCCAGATGAAATGTTGTGGACAGGTTGGGTGTGTGACAAGGACGAACTGATGAGATTTTGGTGAAGATCTGGATCCGGATCCGGATACTAGAATTTAAGTGATTCTTCACCATTGAGAGATGGGGCCAAAAACGATGTATAGCACAATATCTCAAAAATGTAATGGCCCCAATATGTTCTTGTGAATCGAGCATTATGGGGTGGAGGTATATGCTCTACCGTGTGTCCTAGTTGAATGTGACATCCTCCACAGACTGGTTGGTACTATTTAGGTTGATAACTTTGCATCTTCGTAGATTTTTTTTTCTTAAAGATTTGTTGTATTAAACCTATGGAGTATCCGTGCCATCCATACATATAGAAAGTCTAGTGACTTCCTGATAACATGCCAGCAATTGAGAATCATTTGGAAGTTAGTCATGTTGGGGTCCAGGAGGATGGAAAAATTTTGGAAACCTGGGTTTGAAAGTTTACAGATTGGGTCAGACCTGTAAAGTTGCAGAATTTTTTGCAATGTTATGGCTTGTTCTTGAAGAATCAACACCGACCAGCTGCCAATAATGATGGTTGAATTTTCCAGATTAGGAAAAGAGTTGGAATGGATGGTTTCGAGTTGATAGATGTTGGAGGAAAAATGGATAAATATTGAGTCGTCATCATTTGGTGGACCATACACCAGAATGACAAACATGAATAGAGGGTTAGGAATGGTACATGTCAACGGTGGACAGTGAGGAATATAGTTCTAGACACAGACACCACAGGAATCTGAGAGGTCCTGTGAGAGGAACGATTGTGTTCAGCGTACAATGTCCGGAGCTGCAGCAGCAACCTGAATGGAAAGGTCAGAAAAATGAGAACTATTGTTTATAGTCTGGTCGGGAATTGTACACAGGCAAGACAGATCAAAGATATGTACTATTCCTTTCACAATCCTGCCAGATTGGAATCCAATTATGGGTATGTCTACTTATTGTAAAATGCAGGTGTAACTTGTGTATGATGTATTTATTTACTTATTTGCAGGGCATCCCTCTGGGCCTGGCAACCAGCATCCCACTGTTGTTGCAGAGCCGCCGAATCAGCTACAGCGAGCAGGCTCTCTTCAGCCTCGTCTTTTGGCCCTTCAGCCTGAAGCTCTTGTGGGCACCGCTCGTCGATTCCATTTTCAGCCGCAGATTCGGCCGGCGCAAGTCGTGGCTTGTTCCGACACAGTATTTGCTGGGGATCTTCATGCTGTTTCTTGCCAGAAACATAGATGCATTACTCGAGGCCAAAAACATTGTTGCGATCACTGCCTTTTTCTTTATCTTAGAGTTGCTTGCGGCAACACAGGACATAGTGGTCGATGGCTGGGCACTCACCATGTTATCAAAGGTCTGGGGTCTGATTACTGATTTAAAAACAAACAATTTTTTTTAGTGGTTCTTTTATACTCAGCAATAATAAAATGATCCAGTTTTGCTTTGCGTATTTATGCCTTCGCTGATTAAGTCACCGGAAGCATTATGTTTTCGGCTTGTCTGTCCATCCGTACATACGGCTATCCATGATAATTTTCTGTTTTCTCTGCAACCACTTATCCGATTGACACAAAATTTTCACTTTAAGTAAAATCTAATTGCCTTGTTACACCTTTTGCATTTCCGTACACATGTAGAATGTTTTATTGATAATTATGACGCTATAGTTCATATGTGGCAGCCATGTTGGAAAAAAGGAAAAACTTTGGACCACTATCTCCGAAACCGCTCCGTGGAAAAAAGAATTGAAACTTGGCACATATCAAGTACTCTGCATGGGGAATAAGTGATATATATATATATATATATATATATATATATATATATATATATATATATATATATATATATATATTTTTTTTTTTTTTTTGTTGTCATAAATTGCAGACGTCAAATGCTTTATTTGATCAACATGAAAATTTTTGAGTCATCTTCGGCTAAATTGTATTGGGGGTGGGGGGGGGTGATTGATGACTTCATTGGTCATGTGATTCGATAGCCGTATTTTTACGTGGGTGGAAGCATATCTGGTGATGTCGAAGAGTGCCCCTCTTGGTTTTCATGAGAACAGCTCTTGTCAAGGAACTTTGAAATACTATAGGTTCGGTGAAGGACATGCAGGCCATTGGTGCCACAGTTTTGTCAGGGTAAATGGCTGAGGGTCCCTGGTGTTGTTTCAGGAGAACGTTGGTTTTGCTTCAACCTGCAACTCCATTGGTCACACAGCCGGGTATTTCCTCGGCAACGTGCTATTCCTCGCGCTGGAGTCTGCCAGTTTCTGCAATCGGTATCTCCGCACAGAGCCTTCGGATGTTGGAATCGTCACTCTGGCCGGTGAGACGGTAAAATATAAATGCTTCTCTCAAAGTTCACCGATGGTGTCATTCACCAATCTCATAACTGAACCATTTTCAGATTTCCTGCACTTCTGGGGTGCTGTGTTTGTGGTCACCACCACATTTGTGGCAATCTTCAAAAGCGAGGCCTGGACATTCGAGAAGGGACCGGTGGCAGGCCATGGGGTGCTCGCCACTTACCAGCAGCTCTTGTCTATTCTCAAACTGCGCTCGGTCCAGCTGTACTGCCTCATGATGCTCACCTGTAAAGTATGTGGTTCAGGATTGAGACTTGGATGCCAGTTTTCTCTTCCTTGTTGTAAAGGGAAAATCATTTCTTTGAGATGGATTTGATTGTCTGATGCGTGCAGGCAATATGTTATTGGTTATTACCTCGTGCACGTGAAGCAAAAAGCGAGGTTAAGCAATTGGTTCATGTCCGTTCGTCTCTCTGTATTTTCAGTTTATGATCGAGGAACAACTTATTTGAATTGAATTATATTTTGAACATGAATCGAAATGTGAATGGTTAGACCAGTTTGTCATTTTACCCTACCTTGGCTCAGAATTTGGCCTGATCACACATGCACAGAGATAATACTTTTACTCTGCTTCTCTTGGCAGTCAAATAAAATTGAAAATCATTCCCAACAGGAAACCTACTGTTTTTAAGGATGTCAAAATGGACACACATGACCGACACAAATAACTAATGCTCCGTGATAGATAAGGTGGTGTAATGGACACTGCGGAAAATAGCGGTACAATCAAATTAATTTGTTTATACGACTTTTGCAATCTTTATTTTATTTAAATTTAATTGTATATTGTCAGACCCTGCCTGCTGTTTGTGGGGGACACGTTCCTGAAAAATTCCGTGAATGTTGGGGCATTGTAAAAAAAAAAAAAAAAGATTAAATATATATATTTTTTTACTTTATCAAGACTGATGGAAGTGTGATTACACTGAACAAATCAGGAGAAATGGAAAACAGCAGCAGCAGGGCAAAGGGAGAAAGTCGAGTCCCTTTATAGAGAGAGTGGCGACATAGAGGGTCCGGAAAAATCTAGTCACGTGATTGCGTGGAGCCATTTTGAGTCCATCGCGGACAGGATCGGATGCATACCGGGCACGTTTTTACGTACGCAGCGTTCTCATTCGTGTTTCACATCGATTTTACGACAAAATGACAGGTTGTTGCGCCTTTGGGTGCACAAATAGAACGGAGAAGGGATTCAAGATGTATAGATTTCCATCAGATGCTAAAAGATGGAAAATCTGGGAGAACAGAGTCAGTCATGTTGGATGGAAAGCAACTTCTTGGTCAGTTCTCTGCCAGGTGAGTGTGATGGTGGTAATGGTCCCATATGCATATATTTGTGTGCTGCGAGTGAGACTGGCCTTTGATTTGGCTTTCCAGGCTTGTTATCCATTGCTCGTGGATTAATTAGCACTTGAAGGGGAAGGCATATTTATTTAAAATTAAGTTTGAGTTGGAGTTTTCGAGCTAGATCAATTAATATAGGGTCGAGATAATGTCTCCAAAGTCAGACTCATAGTCAAAGTCAAAGTCAAACTAAAGTCAAAACAAAGACGAATGAACGGAGAACGGATCCGGGCTAACACTGCCCACTCTTCAAAGGCAGGGTTAGGGTCAAAAGCAACCCTAATTCTGACCCTAATCGTAACCCTAACCCTAAATCTAACCCTAACCCTAAACCCCAACCCGAGCTTTTAAGAGTAGGTTATACCAAAGATTTAAAATCTATTGGTGTGGGTGTAGACTGCCAGATCTCAGGATACTAAATAGGTCGACACCCCATAGAAGCATAGAAGGTAGCCCATCTAACTTCTGAGTGTAGAATGGTCGGGACTGGCTTTTACCTTTTGGAAGGGGGGGCATGGGGGGCATGAGGGGGGAGGGGCATGCATTGAATGTATGTATTTGTCTCTGTTGATTTGAATGTGTGAGGACATTAACTTGTGTTTGTGTGTGTGACTTTCAATTTATAATTTGTATGCGTGTGCATTAGTACATGCATGCATGTATGTGTGTGTGTGTGATTGTAAATATGTAATTTGTATTTGTGTGTGTGTTTGTGTGTGTGTGTGTGTGTGTGTGTGTGTGTGTGTGTGTGTGTGTGTGTGTGTGTGTGTGTGTGTGTGTGTGTGTGTGTGTGTGTGTGAATGAGGAGGCCAGGTGGGGTGGGATAATCTATTTTTGGTGGGATTAATATACTGTATGATCGGCAACATGCAGCAAAGTTTAGATTAATAATTTAAATATGAAAATAAAACAAACACAAATATATACCCACACACGATAAACAAGGTCAAACAACTGCAGAAATACAAAGATAACTCTTAACATTGTATTGTACATGTACATGTATAAACAGGGAGGTGAGAGTTCGAGTCTCGCTCTCGCCTCCCTGAAATTAAAATGAGGCTGAAATAAGCAGCACGTGTACTTGTCTAGTTCATTCCTTCTTTGTCATGGTTCGAAATGTCTGTGACTGTTAAATCACGAGCTCTGTGAATTTCTTCTTTATCATATATGGCTCTTAGTTGTCATAAATCTTCTATTTTGTCATCTTCACATAATTTGTTCATTATCAACATGGAAAAGACCATTCCCATCTCTCATACATAGAGAACATCATGTAATACACGGTTCGATGCATGAGCGCCGTTCGACGACTCCGCACTGAATGGACTCAAAATGGTGTCAAATTGTTAGTTGTCGCTACTCTCTCTATAAAGGGACTCTAGGAGAAAGTAGACAGAGACTGCCAAGCAAGGAATGCAGGTAACGATGATGGGTAAGGGAAAACACAAAGGGTGGACAATATGGATGCATATGCAAATATGTGTTTGACCATTTTGTGATTGTGTCAAGGTCTGAGGAGAGGGAAGAGGCTGATATGTCTGTCAGAAGGATGAGGGTTGTCATGGCAGAGAGAGAAATCAGCAAAGAGATAAAGAGGATTTTCCAGAGTCATTGAGATAATTGATGAAGATTTGGAATAATATGGGGCCGAGAACACTGCCTCGGGGTACTCCAGCCTTGACAGGAAGAGGAGATGAAAGGGTTCCATTGATCGCTACACATCTACAAGAGTGGAGGAAGTCGGGAATCCAAGAGTGGTGTAGTCCTTGGATTCCATAGGCAGACAGTTTGGCGAGCAAGGCAGGATGCCAGACTGTATCAAAAGCTTGAGATTTGTCCAGAGAGACCGTCCTGATCTCATGTCTGTAATTGAGGGCCTCCACCATTATTGAGAGAGTAGAAGCAGCATGTCCAAGGTGGAGTGACTGGGTCTGAATCCGAATTGATGATCTGTGGTGAGGCCTTTGGAGAAAAGTAATTATTTTATATCAACTGCGATGATGGATTCCATGACGTTGCTGATGATTAGAAATGCAGTAGGCTAATTGGGCTGTAGTTGAGGGGATATGTTTTTGCACCTTTTTGTCATGTTTGCTGATGTGATGATAGCTGATTTACAATTTCTTAGGCAGATATAGGAGACCAGTCCTGAAGTGTTGAAAAATAAAAATGCGAATGTCGAAGCAGGTCACACTTTATGATCAGCGAATATGCGGGGTCCGCGAACAGTGAATCCACAAATAGTGAGGTCTCACAGCATTTCAAGACTAGAACACAAATTGCCTGCCATAATATTTCCAAAAACCTCTAGTTTTGCAGTACTGTACTTCAATTTTAACAAGAGTGAGAATTGCTTTGCAATACACGTCCCTTACCGGTCACAATTAAGAAGAAGAAACCATATAACCCACCATGTTTGAGTCTCTTCGGCAAAATAAAAGGAAAAGCAATTTTCATTTTCTGATATTGCTTGTAGAAGAGAAACCAATAAAGACAATTCGGATAACAAACCAGAGATAAAAATTAGTTTTCCTTCACGCACGCTTGAGCTGGAGAAAATGAAAGTGAAAACCAAAATGAAGAAGAGGAAACACCTTTCTAACCCTCCTTGTTTTGTTCGTTTCTCAGCTTTGCCTATTTCGTATTAACAATAACCCGATGTACATACATGAAGCAAAAACATGCGTCTGGCTCATGTGCATATGTAAGACATCGTGGTTATATACTTGGTATCATTGCAATTGCACTGGGCCATGAACTAACATCCCGGCCTGGGGCCTACCAATCTGTACTACTCTTCTGGTGAAAGCCTTTTTTTATTTATAAAAAAACAATTTTTTTTTCTTTCTTTTAGCTACACATGAACCTCAAACCAAAGGCTGTAGTACATGGTCACAACAAACACACGCACCCCAACCCCGAAGGGTTAGAATGCATGGCCATACATGGACTAATCCTCAAAAGGAGTGAGTCCCCCATCCACATCTTAGCCAAAAGACCGGTGCTGCTTCATGCAATGGCGGCGTATTATTTTATTGGGGTGAAGTCAGGCCAGCTGTCTAGCCAATGGGTGTAAAGCAATGGGGTGGAGTCAGGGTAGCTGAACACTGACCCATGTATAAGATGTAATATTCTCCAAGTTTAAAAAGGGCAAAACTGAAAAATTGATGAAACGTCCTGAAACTCGAACTTGTTCTCTAACTTGTAATGAGGCCATGTACCAAGTTTCATTTGAATATGTTAAAGGGTATTCGGAAAAAAAAGTCTGAAAAATTACAGGTGGGCCGGCTGGACAGGTAGAGAGCAAACCTATAGTCCCCTCTGTTGAAACTGGCAGGACACTAATAAAGATTCATTGCGGTGGTGTATAAGGGTGGTGTTTGGGAATGTTTCTCCACTACTTCAATAGCACCAACCTTTTAGATTTTCTTTAACGATCATTAAAATCATTATTCTATTAAAATTGAAGTAACATTGTGTGGTTTATCATGTTATATGAACTCTTGAGTTATTATTGGTTTTATGTTTGTTTAAAAAAAAAAATATATATATATTTGGAATTTATTTCAAAAGTGATTATATTGCCTTGACGACATACAGAAACTTAAGTACAAGTTTGAACTTGAATGGCATTTGGGTTTTTGTTTCGGGGATGGTGAAAATCTGTTATTTTTGCAAATGCATTTCCTTTGGGGTAGAGGGAGAGTTGGGTAGGGTAGCATAAGAGGTTCTAAGGAGTGGGGCTGGGTAGCTGGGGGAGGGAGGAGGTGTTCTTTCTTTGGCCTCACCATCCTGCCACACCACGCCGGAGAACATCCGGTCATTTGTTTGTACTGGTGTGGCTTTATGTTTTTTTCCGGAAGGGTGTTCTGAACGGTGAACTGGTATATTTTCTGTTTGTTTTGAATTCCTTGAATGTAAAGGATGTACATTGCTTTCATTCAAAATATTTTGGAAACGTAACTTTTATTTTATTCCAGAGACACGAGATGTTTTTGCAGGGTATGTTGGAAGGAGAAATATTTTGCACATGTATTGTACCAGTATGTGGATGCCTACTTGTGTCATCATAAATGCCTCATCTTGGCATTGCTCTTATGGCTGTGTACCATTATGCCATGTGATTAATAATGATACACTTTGTAAGAATACAAAACTCTTCAATGGACGCACAGTTTCACGTCCTTGCTGTTTCTCCAATCCCAATTGCAGGTGGGATTTGCGGCAGCAGACAATGTGACAGGATTAAAACTCGTGGAGAGCGGAGTCCCCAAGGCGCAGCTCGCTATGCTCGCTGTACCACTAGTCCCTCTGCAAGTGATCTTACCCCTGGTGATTATCCGATACACGGCGGGACCTCGACCACTTCACATCTTCTCTGCGGCTATACCATTTAGGTGAGCACGAAGGTTTTGTTCCAAAGTTTTTGGGCTGAGTGTCATCCATCCAAGAACCTCCACAGGAGTGCAAAACAATCACATGTAAATACGAGGGAATTTGGTTTGTGTGGAAGTCTTGAATGTGAAATTTGAGGTGCATGGAAGACCTCGAGTTTAATCGACATGTTGGGTTTGACTAACTTAGAAACGGCATGACATTTTAAATTTGAATTGGTGCAGGAATTGAAAGAACATTTCCTCTCAACTCTTGGCTCATGATGGAGGGAAGCCAGATTAAAAATCGTATATAACCTATGTTTTTGTCCATTGTTTCTGGATGTCCTAATTTGTGGAAAAGTACAGGTCTTACCTTTTGTTATGCAGATATATATATATATATATATATATATATATATATATATATATATATATATATATATATATATATATATATATATATATATATATATATTTTTTTTTATTATATATATATATATATATATATATATATTTATTATTTTATATATATATATATATATATATATATATATATATATATATATATATATATATATATATATATATATGTTACGAATTTGGGAATTCGATTGCACACAACATACAGGTTCCTTTCGTCAGCTATGTCGATAAGTGCTTGTTCCCGAGATAGCTCACCTTTCATTGTTTAAATGTTCAGAAATCGATTAGATGCGCTGCGGATCGATTTAATAGTCAGGGAAAGAACAATGGAGACGTCCCTCCCCCTCTTCTGCGAAGAGCAAGAAGAAACCTGCCGTCCCGTGACTCATGATGTCAACAACTCCCTCCCACCCGTGGCTGAACGGGGGGATGGATCACGAGGGCATGAGTCGCGTCGGACGTGGAGGGGGGGGGGCGGAGAAGGATAAGAGGAGATCATTTTCTTTTGTTCAGGGCAGAGTTGGAGAAGGGTGTTGAGGGGAGTCGTTCAGCAGACCGTCGGGCCCTGCTTGGCTTGCGTTAGGGTTGAGGCCTTCGGAAGCTTTTTGCTTCGGCTGGCTCAGTGAGCTTCGGCTGAGGCCTGGCTCAGGAGGAGGCTTTTTGGAGGCTCTTTGCTTTGACGGTTCCGTGAGCTTCGGCTTCTGCTTGGCTCGGGAGAGCTTTTTGCTTCAAGCTGCCCTGTTTGGAAGGAAGTTAAGCCGGTCGCTCGGCTCGAGCTGTGAGTGGTGGCTTCTTCTTTTTTGTTCTCCATTTTGGTTCCCGGCTTGGTGCGACTCATCGACCTCTTCGTGGACGTGGTTCCTCGGGGAAACGATGCATCGACGGGAAGGTTCGGCGCCTCGTCTCACCAGCACGTGTTGAGAAGCATGGGAGGTGGTTCCTCGGGGAAGCGACGCATCGACGGGAAGGATCGGTGCCTCATCTCACCAGCACGTGTTGAGAAGTGCGGGAGGATTCGCGGTAGCTCGGGAAGGATCGTGGCTCGGCGATTGGATCCAGCTCGCTCTCGCTGGAGCCCGGATCTGAACAACTTGAAGACCACACGAGGTGGAGAGGTTCGAGATAGGTTCTGGGTTTCAGCTCACCTGTCCTCCGAGCTGGAGCCCGTTATTAAAGGCCTCTGCCACCATTTCGTGTGTGTGTGTGTGTGTGTGTGTGTGTGTGTGTGTGTGTGTGTGTGTGTGTGTGTGTGTGTGTGTGTGTGTGTGTGTGTGTGTGTGTGTGTGTGTACGTGTGTGTGTGTACGTGTGTACGTGTGTACGTGTGTCCGTGTGTCCGTGAGCCCGTCTAATAAGTAGGAACTGCTGTTAAGTGCAAGTGACTGTACATAATAAGTAGACGGTTGTAGTTATTTTGTCGTGCTTTTGTTGCTTGTATAATTGCATACGTGTTTTGCCTTGTTTAATTGCATACGTGCTTTATTATAATAAATGTCCTTGTGTGAATGTAAACCTGTTCGTTGCGTCCATTCCCTCATTGAACTGCCCCATCTTGCACTCGGAATATAGTTGGTTTTTAAATCGCCGATAAATAGAATCGGGTCCGGCGAGGTCTGGCGATTAATACCCGCTCGGTTATCCCAGAACGGAACGGACCGCTTCAGCGGTTCGTGTCCAAGCAGGCCTTCGCCGAGGTACGGTCCCTCGGTAGGTTACCTGCGCGGGTACTTAGGTGTATCGATATTCGGCGATTGACCCTATTTGGCGCGGGTAGAATACGGACTGGGCCGTGGTGGGATTAAAAACCCACCCGTGACTGGTTTCTGGCGTTGTTCCAGAAAGTCACGACTGGATTGTCCGTTCGGTGGGTGAAGCGACCGCTATTGGTGAGACGCGGTCGATCGCACGCCGGCGGGCGGAAGTCTACAACACTGGTGTCGAGGAGTGAGATTCAAATTCATTCCCCTCCAAACTAAATTAACGGGAATCGGGTCAGGGGTGTGTAAAGCGACCTTCGGTTCCCATTAAATTGTGGGCTTTAAATTTATTCCGAGAAGCAAGATGGCGGTTCAAGGCGAACGGGAGCAGGGGGTAATGAATTTAGAAATGTTAGAATCTATGGCTCAGGACGAAATGACCATGCAGGACACTCCCATCATGCAGGTTGACTATTCCCCGCAAATAAATGCAGAGTCTGCAGTGGCGGGGGCCGCGGTGTATGACACCCCCCTCCCCTCCCCTCCTCCGTCAAAATCCCTCCTCGGTCCCAGCGGATCTGTGCCCGATAATGGCGAAGCGACTGCCACCGGGCCACCTGACATGGGCCAGCTATTAGGAATATTGCTGGCAAAAATAGATGGAAACGCACTCGAGGTGAAAAACGAAATGAAAGAAATGCGGGGTGAAATGCAGCGCATGGGGCTGGATCTTCAGGCTGGGCAAAGGGCACTAAAGAAAGAATTTGAGGAAGCAAAAAGCAAAATGGCGAAGGAGATCGCCACGATACGAGGGGAGGTGAATGAGTTGAAAGGGAGTGTAAAAGGTGTGTGGTCCGCGATGGAGGTGGGTAAGAAGGATGTGACAGGTGAAATAATAACGGTTGGACAGGAGGTAGACAAGTTAGGACAAGCGATGAAAAAGGTCAAGGAAGGACAAGACCAACTAAGGCGGGAAACGAAGAAGGAATTGGAGGCCGTAAAAAAGAAGAGTGCAAAACGAGACACAAAGAGATGACTGAAATGGTCAAAGAGATGGGATGGAAGGCCGAGATAGAGACGCAGGGAATGGGAGTGCGACTGGACAGACATATAAAAGAGACAGAAGAAGAAGTTAAATTGGTAAAAGGTGGATTGGTAGAGACTCAAGGGGAGGTAGAGAAGGTTAAGAACGACTTGGAAAAAGCAAAAGACGTGCAAACACGAATGGAGGGGAAGGTAGAGGATATGAAGGCAGAGCTGGTGGACTGTGTTAAGACCCGGTGTAAGAGGTAGGATGGCCTCCTTATGGAACAGAGGGAGAGAATACGCTCCCTCGAGGCAGATCGTAACCAGGTGGGGCTGGTGTCACTGAACGAGGTAAGGGGCTTGCATGCCGAGTTTGGGGGGGGGGCAGAGGCCATGGGGTCTCTTGGCCTAATGCGGGTCCCCGGTATGACTGTTCCTGTGAGTATGCAGAATGCGAGTCTGATGGCATGGGGGAGTAAGCAGGACGGTGCGGAGCATGCACCGACGCAGACGGGGGTAGTAAACTCCCCGGGCGAATGGCTCGGGCTCTGCGGGGATAGGGCACCATTGGAATCTGGGGGGTCCGTCCCTCCATGTGTCCCTCAGGGACTGGGAGGTGGGGTTCGGACCTCGAAAGGCCAGAAGGTGCCACTGCCTCCGTATGAATGGAAGACGGACCTAAGGGCGTATTTGGCCCAGTTTCACTGCGTGGCCAGGGGCAACAACTGGGACTAGGTGCAGGGCGCGGCACAGCTCACGGCGGCACTGCGCGGTGCAGCATCCGAGGTCTTGACCACGATACCCTTGGAAGGGGCAACACTGGCAGACCTCTATTCGGCCCTAAATAACCGGTTTGGTATGGAACAGCAGAGCGAGCTTGTTAAGGTTCAGCTCAGTGGGCGCAAACGACACCCCCATGAGACGATGGGAGAATTGGCGCACGATATTCGCCGCGAGGTGGGGATCGCACACGCGAATCTGGCGCCGGAGTACTGGGAGGAGCTCGCCCTGGACCATTTTGTCCGGGCGCTTGCGGGCACTGATGTTGGGTCAATACTGACCACATGGAGCCCGGAGAACCTCCAGAAGGCGGCTGACACTGCAGCCCGTTGGGAGGCATCAAGGTCGCCGGCTGGAGGGGCTGGGCGACATGCAGTGGCAATCCGGCAGGTGGGCCCCGTGGACGACAGTGCGCTGGAGCCGGGGCGACCCTGGGCGACCAGGCGCGGTTGGAAAAGATGGTCCAAGGCCTGATCAACCGTCGGCTCGAGAGATCTAGGGAGAAGCGGTCGGGCCCAGGAAGGGCGGGGGATGAGCCATCAGGGGGTACCCCAATTAGAAATGAAAGGGGGTATAATTCGAGCTACCGGAGGCACGGACCTTAGCAGTGGATGTGTTATAACTGTGGCGGGAGGGACCACCTGCAGCGGGAGTGTAACGCCCTGCGCAAGGAAGAACAACGGCCCCCCGGATCACCAACTCGGCCCGGGCCGATCGGAGTAGCCAGAGCTGGAACAGCTGCTCCCGCAGAGGCGCAAGGCTCACAGAGCCTTGCTGCGAGTACACGAGCCTAGCCAAGGGTAGAAGACCCCCCTGAGGGGGGCATAGGAAGTACTAGTTTGGGGGATGGGTTAGCGGTAGTTAGACTGGCTTCTTGGGGCAGGGACAAGGCCTCATGGAGCCCATGGAATGGATTAGTTGGAGGGATTTCAGTTTAGATTGAGGAAATGGGAATTGTTGGATTTTTGGTGACACGGACAGACATGGAAATGTGTAGTGGAGACGTAGCTTAGCAACGTAGAGTAAATGGAACATGCATGAGTTTTAAGGGATGACGAGGGAGCACAAGTTAGTTAGGGGATTTAATTAGGAAGGATGGCAGTATAGAGTGTTGGTGTGAGTTGTGAAATGGAAAGTGTGTGAGGAAGAGTGTGGGACAGCGGGCCCAAGTGTGTGAGTGGAGCGAATGTGGTATGCATGGTGCGATGGCTGATTGGGGGGAGGAGTGATTCCCACCTAAGAGACCCCGGGGTCAGTTTAATGTTAGTTAGTGGGTACTTAAATTTACTAAAAGGAGGTCGTTTTGTTGTTAGTGTCGAGAGAAGGCACGAACCCCTTTTGGAGGGGTGCAGGAGTTCATGGACTGGCTGAGAGCGTGGCTGTGGAAAGTTGAGTATTTGTTAGTGGGCACCCCGGGCACTGGACTGAGGGCACTGAGGGCACTGAGGGCAAGTCCCAACTTTATAATGGACACCAACACAGGTGACGGGAATCGTGGTTTTTAGAACCGATAGTTTTAAAGTGAGGCGTTTTTGGAAAGCCCCGGGGTAGTTTCAGGTTAATGAGTGTTAGGGTAGATAGGAGATGTACCCCTTCACACCATCCATCCCTTCGCTCGTTGTAGGCCGCTGGACTCACCTTGGTCGATCGCTGAAATCTGAGGAAGCCATTCTGAGGCTTGAATTGGGCCTCGAGACAGGACGCTAGTCTCTCCCTATTCCCCTCCAGAGAGTAAACGTAGGGGTTGGGAGTAGGCTAGGTGGACATGCTAGGCTAGCCGGACAATGAGGGTAAAGGGGGCTTGGGAGACAATTATAAAAGGGAAATAAAAATAAAGAGGGCCAAAATTTTGTTTGTTTTGTGGCAAATTAAGGGAGTGGGTATGGACAGAGACGGACAAAGGTGATAGAGTGGGGGGAGACAGTAGGCTCGGTCCGAGCCCGCATTCAGAGCGGCCGGCACCACCGTACTCCCTCCAGACCTGATGGAACCACACCAGAGGCCGGCCAGCTTCATTGCCGGCCTGTTGTGCTGCAGCCGCCTGTTCTGCATGGACTTGCCTTGCCATGCCTCGTTTGCCTGCCTCTGCCATGACCCCATGCCTGCGAGCCCTTGTTTGCGTTTGCCCCTGTGTCCTTCCATCCCCATGTGCGCCAGGACCATCCAGTTTTGCAAGGACTGCCCTGCAGGCAGCCCGTGCATCCATCATGCTCATTTGTGTTTTGCGACCATCTCCATCCATTCCCCTGCATCAATGGACTTTGAAACGACTTTTACCTTCTCCCCTTTCACAGATCACAAGTCCTGGGCCATGGTAATGGATAAGTTGAGTGGAAATTGTAAATACGTGGAACCCCACCTGCATGTTTGTTTTAGCGCCGGCATTTTTAGTTAAGTTGTCCGAATGAGTCTGAGAGTTTGTTTAGTTAGTTACGCAGCGCATTAGGTTATTTGTTTTTGGGACACGTATAAAGAAATGTCGCACTCAGGGATCCGAAGGTAGAACGTACTAGGGGAAAACGTACACATGCTGGTCACATGAAAATTTCGCGACTCGGGACGAGTCTGTAAAAAGGGGAGGTGTTGGTGTTACGAATTTGGGAATTCGATTGCACACAACATACAGGTTCCTTAAGTCAGCTATGTCGATAAGTGCTTGTTCCTGAGATAGCTCACCTTTCATTATTTAAATGTTCAGAAATCGATTAGATGCGCTGCGGATCGATTTAATAGTAAGGGAACGAACAATGGAGACATCCCTCCACCTCTTCGGCGAAGAGCAAGAAGAACCCTGCCGTCCCGTGACTCATGATGTCAACAACTCCCTCCCACCCGTGGCTGAACGGGGGGATGGATCATGAGGGCATGAGTCCCGCCGGACGTGGAGGAGGCGGGGTGGGGGGGGCGGAGAAGGATAAGAGGAGATCTTTTTCTTTTGTTCAGGGCAGAGTTGGAGAAGGGAGTTGAGGGTAGTCGTTCAGCAGACCGTCGGGTCCTGCGGCTTACGTTAGGGTTGAGGCCTTCGGAAGCTTTTTGCTTCGGCTGGCTCAGTGAGCTTTGGCTGAGGGCTGGCTCGGGAGGAGGCTTTTTGGAGGCTCTTTGCTTTGACGGTTCCGTGAGCTTCGGCTTCTGCTTGGCTCGGGAGAGCTTTTTGCTTCAAGCTGCCCTGTTTGGAAGGAAGTTAAACCAGTCGCTCGGCTCGAGCTGCGAGTGGTGGCTTCTTCTTTTTGGTTCGTGGAGCTCTTTGTTCTCCATTTTGGTTTCCGGCTTGGTGCGACTCATCGACCTCTTCGTGGAGGTGGTGCCTCGGGGAAGCAATGCATCGACGGGAAGGTTCGGCGCCTCGTCTCACCAGCACGTGTTGAGAAGCGCGGGAGGTGGTTCCTCGGGGAAGCGACGCATCGATGGGAAGGATCGGCGCCTCGTCTCACCAGCACGTGTTGAGAAGCGCGGGAGGATTCACGGGAGCCCGGGAAGGATTGCGGCTCGGCGATTGGATCCAGCTCGCTCTCGCTGGAGCCCGGATTCGAACAACTTGAAGACCACACGTGGTGGAGAGGTTCGAGATAGGTTCTGGGTTTCTGCTCACCTGTCCGAGCTGGAGCCCGTTATTAAAGGCCTCTGCCACCATTTCTTGGGTGTGTGTTTGTGCGTACGTGTGTCCGTGGGCCCGTGTAATAAGTAGGAACTGCTGTTCAGTGCAAGTGACTGTACATAATAAGTGGACGGTTGTAGTTCTTTTGTCGTGCTTTTGTTTCTTGTAAAATTGCATACGTGCTTTATTATAATAAATGTCCTTGTGTGAATGTAAACCTGTTTATTGCGTCCATTTCCTCATTGAACTGCCCCATCTTGCACTCAAAATATAGTTGGTTTTTAAATAGCCGATAAATAGAATCGGGTCTGGCTTGGTCTGGCGATAATACCCGCTCGGTTATCCCAGAACGGAACGGACCGCTTAAGCGGTTCGTATCCAAGCAGGCCTTCGCCGAGGTACGGTCCCTCGGTAGGTTAACTGCGCGGGTACTTAGGTGTATCGATATTCGGCGATTGACCCTATTTCATGCGGGTAGAATACGGACTGAGCCGTGGTGGGATTAAAAACCCACCCGTGACTGGTTTCTGGTGTTGTTCCAGAAAGTCACGACTGGATTATCCGTTCAGTAGGCGAAGCGACCGCTATTGGTTAGACGCGGTCATTCGCACGCCGGCGGGCCGAAGTCTACAACAATATATATATATATATATATATATATATATATATATATATATATATATATATATATATATATATATATATATATATATATATATATATATATATATATATATATATATATATGATTTTTCGGTCAGCTCGCTGACCTAATAAAACCGTTCAATGTCTCTCTGTGTCCGTCCATCCGTCAATTTTTATTTTTCTATCTCCTCCTGGACGTCTTGGCAGATTGAGTTGTAACTTGACACAATATTACTAGTTGCTCTCTTTAGATCGTCTGAGCCCTTTTTCGCATTTTCACCTCTAGGTCAAGGTTACAGGGTCAAGTGCAAAATGACCGATTGGTCAAATGGCCTATAAGGAAGCATCGGATGGCTATAATTCATTATTGGTTTCATAGGGATTATTAAGAAGATTAAATTCGACCAACTAGTTTCTTGTTACTTCTGTCATCTGGCCCTGTTTATTGGGCAACACGAGGTCCGCTGACTTCAACACGGCTTCGCGTGGTTATTTTAAGTTCAATTTAAATTCTGTTTTCACTTTTCATAGTCGTGAATGTTGATTAACACTTGGTTGCATCAAGTTTTCTGAAAATTGAATGTTTATATCCTCAGTCTGTGTGGAATGCATTGCAGCGAGGGGAAGCTCTCATTGGGCTTCCATCCGTTTCCATGCCATATAACGAGGCTGTCTTAAGTTCTTGTTGATTTCTGTTTTCACTTTTGGGACCTTCTGGTGTCACTACACGTTTAATGAAGATAATTTTTGTGCAAATCCACTCAGAAACACTTTTCATGAGGAAAATATATTGTTGTGGTAGAGGAAATTCGCAAACCACCATTCAGGTCCCGTAGGTGAGATATCTCTGTAAGTACATGTGTAGTTAGCCCCAAACCCGTTGTTTAGAGGGAATAAATGTGATTCATTCGGGCTGCGACCCTTTGAGATAGCCGTTTTTCTGTTCTATCTTTATTTTGAACCAACCACATCTCAACCGCCATCACACAACAACCACCAACCGCAACGCCGCTTCACAACAACAACGCCAACAGCCACGACCTTGACCTTCACAACTCGCTCCCGCAAACATTGCATCACCACCATTCCAAGCATCACCGTGGCCATGGACCACCACTTTAAACCCTCCACCACCTTCGCCTCTCCTTCTGCGGCCATTCCCGCACCACTTGTGAACGCCGAGCGTCAGGCTGTCCTGGCCTCGTGCGGGACGCGCGCCGAGCCGCGGGTGCAAAGAGCGGCCTTTCCGAGGGGAAGTCGGATCAGGAATGATACACGCCCACTTCCGATCCCTCCAATCATTAAGCGTGGGGCGATTTGGCCCCGCCTCCAGGCGCGTCGGAGTAGAATCGATATATGCAAATTCGAGGATCAGGGGAGGTCCAATGGGCGAGCGTGGCTCTGCCCCCGAGCTCATCCTGATCCGGGAATTTGCATATGGATTCTCCTGCCGTACTATAAAGCGCCGAACGCGGGGCGAATTCAGTCAGTTTTGTTTTGGTTCGGAAGCAGTTGGAGGCAGTCGCAGTTTTGGGCTCGGGCGAGTTGGAGAGGTGTGGTGGCGGCGGAGTGTGGCAGCAGCAGTCAAGACGGGTCTGGAGGAGAGTCGGAGTCTGTCGGGGAGCTGCAGAGAGGGGAAGCCGGGAACGCGGTCGAGGTCGCAGTGGAGTCGCTCGTCGCGGGACCCAAGCAAGCCAGCTATCCTCTTTCCCCAGAGCATCAACAAAACCCCCTCTGTTTCCCCCCGCGCTGAGATAGTGCGAAAAGGGGGCCCCGTTCCCACCCCATTCCAAGCAGTGCCAACGAAACCCGCGGAGGAGCGCGGAGTCGGGGCACCGCCGCGGCATTTGCGGCTCATCACAAGACGGGTAGGCTCCACCCGGTCTCGCGGGCCACAGCCCCGTCGGTCCCCTTGTCGTTGAGGGTGGCCCTTCTTTCTTTTGCTTTTGAGTATATGTGTTGTCGGCGCCGTCTGTAAAGTAAAACTGTGTAAGTGTTTCCCTGTGCTCGCGTAGTCGGTAGTAGATCTGCATTGTTGTGTTCCTTTTGTTACATTTGCTTTTGGTGCATAATTGTTGTAATTGTATATGTGTGCTTTCCGTTTGCCGTGGAATAAATGTGCCTTATGTTGAACTGTTTTTCCCGTTTTGCTTCGTCTTTTCTTTAATTGAATCTCCATCTTACTTCACGTAAAGGGTTGGTAGTGGGCTAAATACGCCCGGTAATTAATCGGAACCGTCGAGGTTGACGATAACACCGCTCGGTTATCCCGATAGTACGGAACGGGTCGCTTAAGTGGCCCGTGTCCGGGGTCGACCTGCGGCGAGGTGCGATCGCCCGGTCTACCCTCCGTGTGGGTACTTAGGTAGGTCGAATTTGGCGAACAACCCTATCCCACGCGGGGGGCCGATTGGCACGATCGTGGTAAGGCCGAAAGGCCCACCCGTGACTAGTTCCCGGCGTTAGTCCGAGAGGGTCACGACGGAATTGTCCGTCCGGTGGGCGAAGTGCCGCGATTCGAGTTACGTGGCCGCTCGCACGCCGGTGGGCGCGAATTTGCAACACTGGTGTCAGGTCGTGGGACACAAACCCATCCCCCTCCTTGCGGCACTGGTGTCGGAGAGCGGGAAAACGGGCTCTCCTGTCTCCAGCTAAATTCACGGCAATCGGTCCAGGGGTGAGAGGAGCGACCCCTGATTCCCTCCAAATTACGAGCGATTCAAATTAACCCTTTACGAGAAATAAGATGGCGTCTCAAGGCGAGCGGGAGCCGGGGGTATTAGAAATGGATTTAGAATGTGTAGAATCCATGGTCCAGGATGAAATCCCTGTGCAGGAAATGTTGGTTGTGCAGGAACACGAACTCACCCAACTGAACCCAGAGCCCGAAATAGGTGCGGCCGCGGTGTATGAAACCTCCCCTCCACCTCTTCGCCAAAACCCCCCGATCCTTGCCGAATCGGCTCACCCAAGCGCACCCGACATGGCCCAGCTATGCGCCATGCTGGCGGCAATGACAGCGAGGATGGATACAAACACAAATGAAATGAAAAACGAAATAAAAGGCATGAACAAGCAAATGAACGAAGTGAAGACGAAAATGGATACAAATACGAACGAAATAAAAGGCATGAACAAAAAGATGGATACAAACACAAACGAAATGAAGGCAAATTTGAAGGAAGAAATGAAAGAACTGCGGGGTGAGACGCAGAACATGGGCCGAAGCCTGCAGGTGGGCATGAAGGCAGTGACCAGGGAGCTTAAAATGGCGACTCCACGTGTGGGAGCGAACGAGCTGGGAGGGTGTGCAACGGCTGTCAGGCCCGTGGTGGAGGCGGGTGACAAAGTAATTCGGGGGACGTGTTGGGCGAGAAGTGTGAAGGTGACGGAGAAAGCGACAGTGACGGAGATGTGCACAAGGGAGATAACAAGGGAAGAGACTGAAATAATAGTTGAGACAAGGGAGATAACGGAAGAGACGGAAATAATAGAGACACGGGAGACGGGAACGATAGAGGAGAGACTGCATGATAATGACGGGGTTAGAGACGCACACACACACACGGAGGTAGTGGAGGATAATGAGAGGGAGCTGGCGGACTGTGTAGGGACCCGGTGTGAGCAGCTGGATGGCCTCCTCCAGGACGAGGGGAGGGAGTATGCCCCCCTGAGGCGAATCACGACCAGGTGGGTTCGGTCATGCTTTGCGAGGTTGAGGGGACGAGTGCTGTGAAGGGGTGCACGCCGAGCTTGGGGGGTATAGAGGCCCCGGAGACCCTTGTGGGGACGCGAATCCCCGGTGTGTGTGGTGCAAGGTGTGAGTGCGTCCCCGTGTGTGGAAGTGACCCCGTGTGTGAGTGATGTGGTGGCAAGTGTGCCGAAGGGCGTGCTTCCCAGCACGCCGTGTGTGGATGAGGCACCGCGGGTGAGTGCCCCCGCGTGTGTGAGTGATATGGTGTGTGCAAGGGAGATGGCACGAGTGAGTGAGCAGCCGAGTGTGAGGGAGACAGCGTGTGCAAGGTCGCTGTGTGTAATGGAGATGTCGGTTGGCATGTGTGAACATGCAGCCGCGTCTCCCGGGGTGATTGTGATGGAATGGAGAGTGAGTGTCGTGGCATGCAGGTGTGCGTGGGTTGAATGGCGACGGAGACTGCGACAGAGGGACAAAAGCCGAGTAGCGGCTGTAGATGTTTTGAGCACCGCGCCGGGTTCACCCAGCAGTGAGCACGCGGTCCGTGCTGTGAAACGCACGAGGCCCCCACGTGCTCGTTTGCGGGAGTGAAGCCCGGTCCGGAAACGAGCGTGGTGAATGTTGCCGATCCCGCGACGGACAAAGTTTAGGCAGGATTTCGGATTTGGACCGGACGGGTTCTCCACGCGGGCGTGTGTGTTCAGCTCCAACGGGCAGAGCACATGTGTTCGCGTGGGGAACCCCTCGAGACGTGGGGCTTGTGTTTTTTTTTTATGCGCACGGTGACGTCATGGCTGCACGTGGGGTTGGAATCCGGCAGGAGGGTGAATCCCTGCCGGATGGTACCGTCCAAGAGGGACGATGGACGCGAACAGCTGCCATGACGTCACGCCAAAGGTGCGTGGCTGTGAGTTGCCGCGCTGGTGCTGCGCAATAAAAAAAAAAAAGCAAGCCTCGCTTTCGGGTGAACAGGATCCCCTGGGCAAGGGGTGGAAGACTCCCTTACCTGGGCACAGGATGACACTAGTTAGGGAGAAGGGTTAGCTTAGATAGACCGGCTCCATGGGGCAGGGGTAAGGCCTCATGGGGCCCATGGAATGGATTAGTTCGAGCGATTGTAGCCAGATTTAGGATGGGAAAATGGGAATAGATTTGGAGACAGTGACAGACTTTGGATGTGTAGAAGGGATGTAGTTTAGCTACGTAGATTAAAAGGAACGTGCTGTAGTGTAAGGGATGACGTGGGAGCACAAGTTAGTTAGGGGAGGTAGTTAGAAGGATGGCAGAGTTCAGCGGTGTGTGTGTTGAAGGGTTGGTGAGTTGTGTTGTGCTTGGTGAGTGAGTGAGGCCAGCGGGTCTGTGTGAGTGGAGCGAATGGGGAATGCATGGTGCGATGAGTGATTGGGGGGAGGAGTGACTCCCGCCCAAGGGACCCCGGGGTCAGTGTAGAGAGAGTTAGTTGGGTTCGTCAAATTAACAAAAATGGAAGTCGTTTTGCTGTTGGTGGGAGTGTAGGCTCGAAACCTGTTTGGAGGGGTGCAGGAGCCCTGTTGACGGGCTGGGAGCATGGCTGCGAAAGGTGAGTATCGCTGAGTGGGTACCCCGGGCACCAGGCTAGTCGGCCGTGGTAGGCCAAGGGCCCGTGGGGGGCCGGTATAGCGTATTGGGCACGGGTGCGCCCGCTTGCTGCGGGGGCGCCGTTAGCCGCGTGGGCAGTGTTGTGGGCACGGGTGACCCTCGGAAAGGGGCCCGGGAAGCCAGCCTGCCACGTGTGCGTTTCAGGGGAGGTGCCATGGGGGGCACTCCCCGGTGTTTAGGGAGCTGGTAGGCTCGGAGGCAGTGTAGTGCCCGGGGGTGCCATCGTCGGGGAATCGGCAGAGGGTTGTGCCTGCCAAGGGGAGCCACGCGTCCCAGCCATGAGACCGTGTGAGGGCACGGAAATAAAATTGCGGGGCGAGGCCCGAAATTGTGAGGACACCAACACAGGCGACGGGAATCTGGGTTTATAGAACGAATAGTTTAAGCGAGAGGCGCTTGTTGAAAGCCCTGGGGTAATTTAAGAGTTAATGGTTAGGGTAGATTAGGAGATGTACCCCTCCGCACCATCCATCCCCTCGCTCTCGTTGTGGGCCGCTGGACCCACTTTGTGTTATCGATCGCTGAACTCTGGGGAGGCCATTCTGAGGCTTCGTTGGGCCTCGACACAGGACGCTAGCCCTCCCTTATTCCCCTCCGGGAAGGGAACGTAGGGGTTAGGAGTAGGCTAGGTGACAGGATAGGTTAGCCGAACAAGGACAGTAAAGGGGGTTCGGGGACGATTTATAGTGGGGAAGTAAACATAAAAACAACAAAAAATAAGTTGGGGCAAAATTGGTTTTGGACAAATTAAGGGAGTGGGTAGGTACAGTGACAGGCAAAGGCGATAGGTGGGAGGGAGACAGTAGGCAGGTCCGAGCCCGCCTTCCGAGTGGCCAGCACCACCGCACTCCCTCCACCAACCTCCACTGAACGGCAAAGGCTGGCCAGCTTCATCTGCTGGCTGTGTTGCTGCAGGGCCTGTGCCGGCCCACCTCGTCTGCCAGCTGTTGTTTTGCTGCAAGGCCTGTGCCGGCCGGATCGTCTGCAGCTGCTGTGCTTCAAGGCCTGTGCCGGCCAGTTCGTCTGCCGGCTGTGTTTGCCTGCAGCGGCCTTGTTCTGCAGGCTGTGTTGCCTGCTGCCTTTGCCATGCCATGCCCACTGCCCCTGTTCACCAGCCCCCGTTCAATTTTGCTTCCCCCCCCCTGTTCATTTCCATGTGCGCCAGGATCAAAGCAACAGTTTGCAAGCTGCAAGAACTGCCCTGTTGGCAGCTACAACACGGGCCTGCAGTGGCGGCCCGTGCACCGTGTTTGCGTCCATCCATTAATCCATCCATCCATCCATCCATCCATCCGTTGTGCTCATTGCGTGTGCCACTTGAGCTGGCACGGAGACTGCGTTTGTGCAGCCCATGCACCGTTGTGGTTCACTGGGTTCATTTTAAAAAGGGAAGGCCTTGGACTGCGTGTGAGCAGCTGGCCATGTTCCCTGTCACCTGCATTGTTTGAGCTCGAGACTGCATGCGAGCAGCCTGGCTCCCTGCTAACTGCTTTCTTTTTGCAGAGTCCATTGATCCTGGGCCATGGTTTAGTGTAAAATTTGTAAGTTAAGGTTGAGATGTACTTTACATTTGAGTGCGCCCTCGGCATGTCTGTCTTAGCGCCGGCAATTTTATTTAAGTCGTCCGTGTGAGTGGGTTTGTTTAGTAAGTTACTCAGCCCTCAGGTTATTTATTTTGGGGACACGAATACCATGAATGTGTCGCACTCAGGGATCCGTAGGTAAAACGTACTAGGGGAGAACTACACATGATGGCACACGAAAATTTGACGACTCGGGACGAGTCTGTAAAAAGGGGAGGGGGTAGTGTTGTGGTTGAGGAAATTCGCAAACCACAATTCAGGTCCTGTCGGTGAGATATCTCTGTAAGTACATGTGTAGTTAGCCCCAAACCCGTTGTTTAGAGGGAATAAATGTGATTCATTCGGGCTGTGACCCTTTAAGATAGCCGTTTTTCTGTTCTATCTTTATTTTGAACCAACCACGTCTGAACCGCCATCACACAACAACCACCAACCGCAACGCAGCTTCACAACAACAACAACAACGCCAACAGCCACGACCTTGACCTTCACAACTCGCTCCCGCAAACATCGCATCACCACCATTCCAAGCGTCACCGTGGCCATGGACCACCACTTTAAACCCTCCACCACCTTCGCCTCTCCTTCTGCGGCCATTCCCGCACCACTTGTGAACGCCGAGCGTCAGGCTGTCCTGGCCTCATGCGGGACGCGCGCCAAGCCGCGGGTGCAAAGAGCGGCCTTTCCGAGGGAAAGTCGGATCAGGAATGATACACGCCCACTTCTGATCCCTCCAATCATTAAGCGCGGGGCGATTTGGCCCCGCCTCCAGGCGCGTCGGAGTAGAATCGATATATGCAAATTCGAGGATCAGGGGAGGTTCATGCCCACTTTTCCTCCGTCCAATGGGCGAGCGTGGTTCCGCCCCCGAGCTCATCCTGATCCGGAATTTGCATATGGATTCTCCTGCCGTACTATAAAGCACAGAGCGTGGGGCGAATTCAGTCAGTTTTGTTTTGGGTCGGAAGCAGTTGGAGGCAGTCACAGTTTTGGGCTCGGGCGAGTTGGAGAGGTGTGGCGGCAGCGGAGTGTGGCAGCAGCAGTCAAGACGGGTCTGGAGGAGAGTCGGAGTCTGTCGGGGTTCGGAGTCTGTCGGGGAGCTGCAGAGAGGGGAAGCCGGGAACGCGGTCGAGGTCGCAGTGGAGTCGCTCGTCGCGGGACCCAAGCAAGCCAGCTATCTTCTTTCCCCAGAGCATCAACAAAACCCCCCCTGTTTCCCCCCGCGCTGAGATAGTGCGAAAAGGGGGCCCCGTTCCCACCCCATTCCAAGCAGTGCCAACGAAACCCGCGGAGGAGCGCGGAGTCGGGGCACCGCCGCGGCATTTGCGGCTCATCACAAGACGGGTAGGCTCCACCCGGTCTCGCGGGCCACAGCCCCGTCGGTCCCCTTGTCGTTGAGGGTGGCCCTTCTTTCTTTTGCTTTTGAGTATATGTGTTGTCGGCGCCGTCTGTAAAGTAAAACTGTGTAAGTGTTGCCGTATGCTCGCGTAGTCGGTAGTAGATCTGCATTGTTGTGTTCCTTTTGTTACATTTGCTTTTGGTGCATAATTGTTGTAATTGTATATGTGTGCTTTCCGTTTGCCGTGGAATAAATGTGCCTTATGTTGAACTGTTTTTCCCGTTTTGCTTCGTCTTTTCTTTAATTGAATCTCCATCTTACTTCACGTAAAGGGTTGGTAGTGGGCTAAATACGCCCGATAATTAATCGGAACCGTCGTGGTTGACGATAACACCGCTCGGTTATCCCGATACTACTGAACGGGTCGCTTAAGTGGCCCGTGTCCTGGGTCGACCTGCGGCGAGGTGCGATCGCCCGGTCTACCCTCCGTGTGGGTACTTAGGTCGGTCGAATTTGGCGAACAACCCTATCCCACGCGGGGGGCTGATTGGCACGATCGTGGTGAGGCCGAAAGGCCCACCCGTGACTAGTTCCCGGCGTTAGTCCGAGAGGGTCACGACGGAATTGTCCGTCCGGTGGGCGACGTGCCGCGATTCGAGTTACGTGGCCGCTCGCACGCCGGCGGGCGCGAATTCGCAACAATATTGAATTCAAATAACCGTGAGATTGGAAGGGACACCACATTGCTTTCTCTTCGCTGCTTCTTCTTGTAACCTGGCCTCCTGAGGGACTGCTTATTCATAGCGTCTGTGAGATTAATGTTTATATTTTAGATGGTTTGTGGATATGCTCCACAAGTATCTGAAAGAATTCCGGTGAAAAACGGACGTTTTAAGATTTTGTTTGGACATTTCATCAGACGGCGAGCTGGCTGGTCACGTGACGCCGCGCAGAAGTGCAGGCAGCGAGTGATTGAGCTTCTCTGTGGCCCGAGGGTCCTTTTTAGTTGGGGTCCAGCTGTGTCCTGGATACAGCCATTAAATGCACACATTTAGAGTATTTCTTTCACAGCTATGAACATGGGTTTGAAAATTGTATAATGATGTTGGGAATGATTCCTAGAATATGGAGATTTTTGCTTTGAGCAGCCTCGTGCGTTTATTTTAAATTCAATTTGAATTCTGTTTTCACTTTCCGTCGTCGTGAAGGTTGATTAACACTCGGTTGCATCAAGTTTTGTATCCGAGCTGACCGTCATACCCGCTCGGGTGTATTTTTATTTTATGCTGTGTGTATGTGCCATGTCACAGGCTGCTCATGGGTTTGGTGTTTGCATTGCTGGTGTGGTTGACTCCATACGTCAAGACAGACAGCGGTTTCCCCATCCATTATTACATGGCCTTGCTTATCAGCTATACTTTGCATCAGGTTTGAGTTTAACATTCTGTTAGTATGATTTAATAGTGCTTCTTATTTGTACAGTTCAATGGTGCCTCCTGCCTGTATGATTTCTCGTGCCTATATGGTTCATGTGGAAGAAAAAACAAAAATTGAGATGATCCTTGTGAAATTCTCACTGTTGGACCCCTAGAAACCAGACCAAGACCATTCTGTAAACTCGGAAATCCACATCTGTCTGCCTTTTTTGTGTCTGTCTCTCAACAGGTACAATGTTACCAAAGCAAGTCCATTTCAAGGATAACGCTGGCTGGTTTGCCATTGCCTTCCCACCAGAAATCAAGGCAGGAATTAATAATTTGTTCAAGGTTCTAGTGATGATTCGCAGACTCCCTGCAAAAGACATTGTGATCTTTATCGTCCACCAACTAATGGTTGCAGACACCCAACTTAATGTCCATCCAAAGGACAACCTACTTATTGATGCAGCGCACTGCCTGTGAAGCACCCATCCAATAGCTTGTGGTTGGATTGCGAATCGAACACTCAACAGCTCAAAGATAAATATGCTACCTCTGCACTATCCTCTCGGATCTTCTTGTTCGAAGTATTGCAACACGATGGAGTGTACAGCGCAAGATACGGTCCTATTGTACAATCTATCCCACCAAAAGATAACTGTCAAACAATCAGAATTTGTAAATATCAGCTCTGCCATCATCACTGCAGTTTCAAGAAAATGTTCCTATCTCTGGTCTTCTGCTGAATAATACAAAACACTGCCAATGTATTCTGTTAGATTCCTCTAATAAAAGTGGGTCCACCTCACACTAGTGGGGAAGCTTTGACTGTTGGCAAGCAAGCCCATTCATATTGAAGGAGGAAGTGGCCACAACACTGGAGAAAATGGGGTGCATCAGTGCTCCATAATCAACAAAATGCATTTCTTTTGACAGAGAAAGAAATTGTAAACCTAGTTTTGACTTTGATGCACTTTACCATTCAACTAATTGGATTCGCAATATATGTCAGATATCCCTTATTGTTGGGGTGTGTGTGTGTGTGTGTGTGTGTGTGTGTGTCTGTGTGTGTCTGTGTGTGTCTGTGTGTGTGTGTGTGTGTGTGTGAGTGTATGTGTGTGTGTGTGTGTGTGTGTGTGTGTGTGTGTGTCTGTGTGTGTCTGTGTGTGTCTGTGTGTGTGTGTGACGTGAGGCTCCACAGCACGAACCAGTGAACCGATTTCGATGAAACTTTGCCAACAGGTGCCATATGGGGTGGGAATGTGCGCGTTTGAATTTAGTTGCCTAGCAACCACCCGTTGTTGTGCAGCGGCCGAAAAACCGCGTACATTATTTTCAATACTTGTCCTTCAGTTTTGAATGTAGAGAAATGAGACTTCGGAATTAAACACTTCGAGATATTTAGAAAATTTTACTCTAGCCGATTTTTGATTGAGGTTTTATTTTTCAAATGGTAGTCCTTCAAAAATCGGGTGTCTATTTACCGTCATTTTTTATGAGGGGCTTAGGAAAGTGGGCGGAGCTTAGGGAAAGTGGATGTGGTTGATTAAAAGTGGGAGTGGCATAGGAAAGTGGGCATGGCTTATGAAAAATATTGTGTGGCTCAGGAGGTGTGGTCAAACAATAGCATTGAGAGAAGTTTATCGGGGTGTGTGTGTGTGTGTGTGTGTGTGTGTGTGTGTGTGTGTGTGTGTGTGTGTGTGTGTGTGTGTGTGTGTGTGTGTGTGTGTGTGTGTGTGTGTGCGTGCGCGCGACGTGAGGCTCCACAGCACGAACCAGTGAACCGATTTCGATGAAACTTTGCCAACAGGTGCCATATGGGGTGGGAATGTGCGCGTTTGAATTTAGTTGCCTAGCAACCACCCGCGGCCGAAAAACCGCGTACATTATTTTCAATACTTGTCCTTCAGTTTTGAATGTAGAGAAATGAGACTTCGGAATTAAACACTTCGAGATATTTAGAAAATTTTACTCTTGCCGATTTTTGATTGAGGTTTTATTTTTCAAATGGTAGTCCTTCAAAAATCGGGTGTCTATTTAGCGTCATTTTTATGAGGGGCTTAGGAAAGTGGGCGGAGCTTAGGGAAAGTGGATGTGGTTGATTAAAAGTGGGATGGCGTAGGAAAGTGGGCATGGCTTATGAAAAATATTGTGTGGCTCAGGAGGTGTGGTCAAACAATAGCATTGAGAGAAGTTTATCGGGTTGTGTGTGTGTGTGTGTGTGTGTGTGTGTGTGTGTGTGTGTGTGTGTGTGTGTGTGTGTGTGTGTGTGTGTGTGTGTGTGTGTGTGTGTGTGTGTGTGTGTGTGTGTGTGTGTGTCTGCAACGCGAGGCTCCCCAGCACAAACCAGAAAACCGATTATTTTTCAAATGGTAGTCCTTCAAAAATAGGGTGTCTATTTACTGGCATTTTTTATGAGGAGTGCCAGTTGGCAAAATACGCAATAGGAAAAATCTTGCCAGGCAGAGGAACAATTGTATGTGAACCAACAATACGTCTTGGCAATTAATCTTCATCAGTGGATCGGTCAGAATGAAAAGCATCGTATCCAGCGCTTCGATCCAAGCGAATCCCTCGTCGCCTACTGGCTTGTCTAGTCATCTTTGTTATGAAAGGCAAATTGATATGGGTTGGAATGCACTTTTTCCAGAGTGGCTTTGATGCACGCATGCACGCACGCACACACACCCGGTCAAAAGTTTTAGAACACCCCAATTTTTCCAGTTTTTACTGAAATTTAAGCAGTTCAAGTCCAGTGAATAACCTGAAATTGTACAAAACTAAGCAGTAAACTGCCAGAGGTTGAAAAAAAAGTTAAGGTTACCAAAAACTGAAAAATAATGTAAATTTCAGAGTTGTTAAAAAGGGCCCTTTTCAGGGAACAAGTAATGGGTTAGCAACTGCAGCTGTTTTGCAGCAATGGAAGTAAATTAAGCCTTCAAAGTTGATGCAAACAATTCCAACAGGTGTCCGAACTTTTGTTGATTCGTTATAAACCCTCTGTCTGTATAAAAGCAGTGTTCGAACAGACTGTGTTGCTACACCCTCTGAAGCATTATTTGGACAATATTGCACTGCAGGAAGTAGTATATTGCTATCATAATGGCGAAAAAATGACAATCAACAAAGGAAAACAGACAGACCATATAACCCTTAAAAGTGTAGGTCTTTCTTTTTGAGAAATTTCAAAGAAGCCAAGGTGTCAGTGAGTTCAGTTTCCCACACCATCAAAAGGCACTTGGAAACTGGAGGAAACTCTGCCAGGAAGAGGTCTGGCAGACCCAAGGCAACAACACCATCAGAAGACAAGTTTCTGAGAGTCAACAGCTTGCGTGACAGGTGGCTCACAGGACAGCAGCTTCAAGCACAGCTTAACACTGGTCGAAGTAAGGAAGTCTCAGTTTCAACTGTGAAGAGAAGAATTTGAGCTGCAGGTTTGACAGGTCGAGTGGCAGTAAGAAAGCCATTGCTAAGACTGCAAAATAGGAAAAAGAGGCTTGCTTGGGCCATGAAGCACCACCAGTGGACTACTGAAAACTGGAAGAAGGTCTTATGGACCAATGAATCAAAATTTAAAATCTTCGGTTCATCACACAGGTTTTCTACGCCGTCACGTAGGCAAAAAGATGGTTCCTCAGTGTGTGACACCAGCTGTCAAACATGGAGGAGGAAGAGTGATGATCTGGAGCTCTTTTGCTGGATCCAGAGTCAGCAGCTTGCACAGAGTGACTGGCACCCTGAACAAAAAGGGCTACCACAGCATTTTACAGTGCCATGCAATACCCTCTGGTCTCCGCTGAGTTGGTCAGGGGTTCATCCTACAGCAAGATAATGACTCAAAACACACCTCCAGGCTATGAAGAACTACCTTAGAAGAAAACAACAAGACTGTACGCTTCAAATCATGAAATGGCCAGCACAGTCTCCAGACTTAAACCCCATCGAGCTGTTTTGGGATGAACTGGACAGAAGGGTGAAAAAAAGGAACCTACAAGTGCAACACATTTGTGGGAACCTCTGCAACAGTGTTGGGAAGATCTTTCCGAACAATATTTGATTTCCATTGTCGAAAGAATGCCACGAGTATGTTCGGCTGTTACATCTGCAAAAGGTGGCTGGCTACTTTGATGAGTCAAAAATTTCTATGAAATTTTGTTCAACAAAACGATTCCATGATTTCTTTTTTTATCTGCAATTGTTTCTTTTTTCTATGCTTTAAGAGTACATTGAAACATTAAACTGCTCTTAAATTTCAGTAAAAACTGGGAAAATGGGGGTGTTCTAAAACTTTAGACCGGTGTGTGTGTGTGTGTGTGTGTGTGTGTGTGTGTGTGTGTGTGTTTGTGTGTTTGTGTGTTTGTGTGTTTGTGTGTTTGTGTGTTTGTGTGTTTGTGTGTTTGTGTGTTTGTGTGTTTGTGTGTTTGTGTGTTTGTGTGTTTGTATATGTATTAAACAAGATTAGGTCAACTATCATTTAAAATTTTTCAGTTATCCTGATTAAGTTAATTTAAAAGGCAAATTGATTTTAACTTGAAACGCACACTCCCTTGGGGGAAGGGGGGGTGGGGGTCATGGAATTTATTATCCTTATTATTCGCCCCCCTCCCCCACACAGCAGGAGACTGTGTCTGTCTGTCTGTCTGTCTAACGTTTTTACCATTTGAGTTTTTGTCTTCAAATGTTCAACAAACCTTTATGATGAGAATATGGAGAAAATAATTTGGGTCAAAATGTGAAAGGGCAAAGTTGAAGTAACTAAAAATAGCCCTTATTAACCCTGACTCAGATGTGATGAGGCTGGGTCAGATGTGATGAGCATTGAATGCCTCAAGGACGTTTGGTTTCCTCCATTTGGTGTTAAACAACAGCATCGACTGTCTAAAAAAGTAATCATACGTAGGACAGAATTGACTTAAATAGTTTGTGGTTATAATATTTTTTGCTTCCGGTTGGTGTGCCCCAAAAAACACCATGATAAGCTATCTGCACACCTTAAAATGGGGTTCGTCTAAGGGGGAAAACTCTCCTGGGAAGGGGGGCAAATTAAGTTGCTACAACCTCCCTCGTGTGACCCCATAACCCTGGCAAGTTTGGTTGAGATTGGATAAGTAATGACCGAATGTATTACAGACAGATGCCTCACTGCATATTTTAGTGTGATGGAAGTTGACAGAATAATACAAAATTTCCAGTGGATTTGTATGCCACCAGTACAGCATAGTGTGTACATCCTTTCATGGTGCATTTCCTTCATTCTTGCTTCCACAGATCTCGCTGTACAGCATGTTTGTCTCTCAGATGGCCTTCAATGCCAAAGTGAGTGACCCCACTATCGGTGGTACATACATGACACTGCTCAACACTGTGTGTAATCTTGGCTCCAACTGGCCCGGCACGCTCGTTCTCTGGCTTGTTGATCCTCTGAGCAGCAGTGCTTGCAAGGG
This sequence comes from Eptatretus burgeri, assembly GCF_056783735.1. Lineage (NCBI taxonomy): Eukaryota > Metazoa > Chordata > Myxini > Myxiniformes > Myxinidae > Eptatretus > Eptatretus burgeri. The sequence goes on along the minus strand of NC_140970.1, from coordinate 43,413,101 downwards.
AGCCACCGGTTCAACAGAGCTTTCATGCTCGACAGCACAGCAGGCACAGGTATGAACTCTGGGACGACCAATTATTATTACCTCCGCCACCGAAGGTGAAAGGAGGTTTTGTTTTCACCCCTGTCTGTGTCTTTGTTACTTGTGAAAATAGAAGTTTTTCAAGTATATTGGTTGGTCTTGTGCGTTATTCTGTCTGTCTGTCTGTTTATTTGTCTTTTTTTGTTGTGTTTTATTGCCAACAGGTCACAATTTTAAACCGATCTTCACAAAACTTCACCACATAGTAGAGTTCGCGATAAGCAAGAAGCATATTGTTTTTAAGGTCAGCGTAGGCCTTAGGTCACCAACTTTGTCAAATTTCTAAAATCCTCACTTTTCATCCAATTGACGAGAAATTTTAAGACTAGTTGCATATTTGTTCATTTGAATTCAACCATCAATTGTTTTTGAGTTCAACATCGGCCAAAGGTCAACGACTTTGAGATTCCTAAAATCCTCAATTTTCATCTGATTGACTTGAAATTTCAAGTCGATGAATTCGATAAACAAGTAATTTTGAGGTCAAATGAATTCAACGAACTGATTCGATTTTGGTGAAGACCCGGATCTGGGTCCAGCTACGAGAATTTTTTTGATTTTAAAGTGATTCTTCACCATTGAGAGATGGGGCTTAAAACAACATATAGTACGATATCTCAAAAATGTATTTGGCCTTATATGCTCAACTGGATGAGGCATTGCGTGGGGAGGTATGCGCTCTACCGAGTGCCCAGCAAGTTATTGTTTTATTACACACTCCAGATTCATGGAAGAGAAAATGTTACAAAAATAATTGGTTCTCTAAAAAAATTTTTATTGCAGGAGGAGGCCATTAGGCTCATCAAACCTGTGCAATGGTTGTTTGTTTGTGCTCGATCCTTTGTAAAATGCTGAGCATACTCGGGACCATTTACATAAGACACACAAATGACAGATTTTTTTTTTTTCAACCTCTTGTCCCAAAGTTATCTGTACAAACCGGATATTTCTTCTGGTCTTGCCATTTATGTCAAGCAAACAGTGTGTTGTGTTTGGTATTTCATGTTGATCAGCTAGTGCATTCTGTGGCTCCAACAAAAGGGTTGATGCCATAAATGTCCGCTTCTCCTTGGTTCCAATGACGTTTAGCATACCGCAATCAATGTCCTGTTCATTTTGTCGGCTCGCAAACAACCAGTCTTTCCATCCATTGGGACCATACTCTGTGCAGAGCGTTGGTGCTGCCTAAGCAGTCTCCTTGGCTATTGGGCACAATCCTGGATGGGTCGCCGCTCCGACACATGATACCAGCAAGCTGGCACTCATTTTGCTGACCGGAAGAATGACAGGCAGTCAACCCCACCTGGTATTAATTCAACAGCCAGGTGGGATTTGAACTCAGGATCCTAGGATCACAAGCCCACCATAACCATTAAGCCAACACCAGGCATAACCAGTCTTTGCAGATGGGGTAATTCCACTGCAATTTGCGGAATGTATTTTAGTACAACTTGTAATGTGCTTTGCCTACATATTTACATTGAGAGCATTGAGGGTAGTGAGGTAACTGTGTACCCAGCCTCGTACCGACAAGGCAGGCCTTGTTATCCTGCATCGCCATCACCGCAGGGCTCTGGAAACTCGATTTTTATCTTGATATCCTGTGCTATTTCACGAACTAGGTACTGAAACGGCAGCTTGTGATTGAGCAGCTTACTGGGCTTCTGGTAGCAACTGATCTCGTGCAGTGCCACAGTTCCAGGCGAGTAACAATGCGGTTTTATTTATTTATTTATTTATTTTCCATGTTGCTGGTGGCTGGCATGCTTTTCCTTGGTATCTTGGTTACCAATTGCTTTTGTGGTGCCTTTCCACCAGTCGACTTGTGGGCGATCTGCTTCGTATCACTTTCTACACCCGCAGGCCTCTGATGTTTGTTGGATTTTAATTTTATTTTATTAAACGCCCTAAAACCTTCTCAGACAAATCCAGAGTAGAACCAACAGGTTTTTTTCAACTCATTTTGGCCAGCGGTTTCGGAGTACATGGAAGTCAAACGAACAAGAACGGCACTCCATTGAACACATATCTCCACCAGACTGAACAATTTATGATTTGTATCCCACTCATGGGCCGAATCTGCATCTGGATCTGAGCCAATATCTCATCTATTTGTCCTTGTCACCCACCCAAGCTGTCCTCAAAGTTTCATCTGAATCAGTCCATAACGTTTTGAGATATCTTGCTCAAAGACATACAAATCTTCCCTCCTCTCTCCTTGTCAGGTCAGGCCCCATCAGATCTGTGACTTTGCTCCAGGTACCATGTAAACCTGTTTCATTAACCTGTTTCATTGTTGAGTTGTCTGCGAGTAAACCTTCTCCCCCACCAAGTTTTTTTTTTTTTTTTTTTTTTTTTTTTTTTTTTTGCTGGTGAGGAGGGTGTATGGACATGGACACCCAGCAGAACTAAAAACAAAACCTGTCAAAGGGTGGAGGAGCTCCTTGTGAGCCAACGGCCATCTTTATCTGATGGCCAATTGCGTCTGTGGTCGTCGTCTTGCAGTGGACAACCTTTCCTTGGAGGTTGGTGGCAGGATTTGCACTCTGGCCACCGTAAAAACCCTTCATTCTACAAAACATTCAAACAGTATTTTTGAAATCTGAAAACCCACTCCGTGGGAGGGTTATCTGCAAGTATAAACTCTCATCTTGGTGTTTCACATGAAATGCAAGACGACAATGTGTGAGCCATTCCTTGGATGGAGGTTAAGCTTTGTGTTCCATCTGCCAGAGTTAGTTGATGGATATTAGACCCCACGTTGTCCTTTCCAAAGAGTAGTTGAGTTATCGCCATTACTCTCACCAAATTCCAAATTCCTACCTCGACTGACTGCAAAGGCAATGGCAAGCCACACAGTATAACCGTAACCTTACCCAGGGCTGGATTAACCTTTTGTGGGCCTGGTGCCAAACAAATGTGTGGGCCTCCATTTGGGGAGCCATTGTGAAAGACAGGAGATTGACACAGAAGTTGTCTCTGACATGGCACATCCGCATACAAGTTTTATTTACAAGTTTAAGTTACATACGTAGGTGGCGGCCACTCAGGTACCAGCAATGGTCACCCTAGGGCAGTAGTATTTACACAAGTGTACATAAAATAAACAAATGGAAAAAATATAAATAAAATGGTAGATAAAAACAGCCTGCCATTTGCTGATCCACTAAGTTTCATACATATTGTTACGAATTCCGCCCGCCCGGCGTGCGATCGGCCACGTAACTCAAATCGCGACGCATCGCCCACCGGAACGGACAATTCAGTCATGACCCTCTTGGAACTACCGCCAAGGAGCTAGCCACGGGTGGGGGTTTAACCTCACCACAACCCAGTCCGCATTCTACCCGCGCGAAATAGGGTGAATCGCCGAATGTCCATATACCTAAGTACCCGCGCGGGTAGCGTACCGAGGAGTTGTACCACGCCGCAGGTCGACTCCGGACACGAACCGCTTAAGCGGCTCGTTCCGTGCTGCAGGGATAACCGAGTGGAGTTATCGCCGACCTCGACGGTTCAGATTATTTATTGGGTGTCTACATCCACTACCAATCCCTTACGTGATGCAAGATGGAACTTTCGAACAAAGGAAAGGACGCACTGAAACGGGAAACAGTTCGACAAGCAAGTAGTTTATTATACATGCAGACAAGGCACGTATTTACAGCCATACAGTGAAAGCAAGCAAAAGAGTTACCACCGAATAAAGCAATGTACAAGCACTTATTAAGGTTTACTTAAAAGACTGGCGCCACACACACACATTTACACAACAAGCAAATAAAAGCCACCCTCACAGGCAAGGGGGCAGACAGGTCCGTGGACCAAATGTACGTGCGACCTGGGTGAGCGGCCAGGTCCACGAGACCAAAGGGGTCTTGCCCGCGCCCTCGTGGCGCGATGGCGGGCTAGTCGCAATGTCAGCGTAACGTGCCTGACTCCGTGCCCCTAGCGTAGTCGGTGAGCTCCTTTTGGCATGCGTTGCGCGGGCACGTGTTGGTCGGTCGACACCACAGTTGGGGTGGGGAACGGACGGGGTTACCGGCGCTATCTCAGCGCGGATGGGGGAAATTGTTGATTTTCGGGGTGGAGAGAGAGAATGGCAGACGCTCCGTCCCTCTAGCGGGACCTTGGGACTGCACCGACTCTGGCGAACTCTCGCCCCTGAGCCCTCTTCCGCGTCCCTGCTTCACTCCGCGACTCGTCCCTCGACCCAGCAACGACAACCTCAACGACGACCTTCAGCTTCACTCGACCATCCCAGCCAGCACAGCACCGCACAGCTCAGCACAACCCAACACTTGTGAGTCGCCTTGTGCTCGCGTATTTATAGACCGGGGGAGGAGCGTGTATGCTAATTCGCGGATCAAAACGCGCTTGGAGGCGGGGCCACGCCACCCGACGTTTAGCCATTGGTCGGGCAAAAAGGGGCGTGAGCCTCTCCTGATCCGATTTCCCTCTTCCAAAGGCATCCATTTGTACTCGCGGCTCGACGCGTTCGGCGACAATCACCGAACGGGCCCTGCACAGCACGACATTCGGTATTGGCAGGTGGTGTGGTTGATGGTTGTGGGGGGTTTGCTGTGGTGGTTTGGTTGTTGGCGGGCATCATTTGAGAATGGCGGTGAAGCGATGTTTGCGGGGTGTAGTTGTGGAGGTAAAGAGGCGAAAGTGGTGGTGTTTGAGTTGTTGGCGGGCTTCGTTTGAGAATGGTGGTGAAGCGATGTTTGCGGGGTGGAGTTGTGGAGGTAAAGAGGCGAAGGTGGTGGTGTTTGAGTTGTTGGCGGGCTGATTGGTCCAAAATAACAATAGAGAAAGAAAAATGGCTAACTCAAAGCGTCGCAGCCCGGATGAATCGCACATATTCCCTCTAAACAACGGGTGTGGACTAACTACACATTAACTTATCGATATATCTAACCTGAGGACCTTTCTGGTGTATTACAAATTTCCACAGCCGTAACAATATTCTTGCATGAAATGCTACAAGTATTCTTTCTTGAAACGTATCACGATGTGTACACTTGGGCTGGCAGAATGTCCTAGACGTACGTACGCACACTCGCCTTGGTTTGATTCCTGACCCAGCTATAAACTGTCAGTCCAGTGTTTCACAGGCAAGGTGATTCATTAGTGTGTGCCGTCCCTCGGATGGACGTCCTGTCTGCCGGCATTAGTTGGTGGAAATTAAGGATCCCATGGTGCCCTTTGTGAATAGTAGGCGAACTACCATTGGCACCAATTCCAAATTCCTGCCCTAACTAATCGAATGCTAGGCCTGACCAGTGGGTTCATGAATACTTGGGCCAAGTTTCCTCTGGCCGACTCCACAAAGGTGGGATAATGGTGGCCGTTGAAGATCTTGATGTGTACACTTTAAAATATATTGGTCGCTATGGGTCCCTTCTGATTGTTGGTCTGGGGCCATTGTAAACCCGGCACTGACTAATACCCCCTGCCAAGCAACTGCTTTATGAGCAACAAAGCTATTGAAACATTAAAACTGCTTTATTGGAACATTGATTGTAGTCATGAGGATGATCTCATAATCGGAGCATTTTTTTTCCTTGGGTCATTCAGGCATTTGTGTGTGTGTGTTTGTGCACACAGCTGTGCACAGAGGTCGGAGGGAGATGTGAAACAATTGTGGATGGCTATTACATCGAGTCGGTCTTTTGCGCCCTGCTCGGTTTGCTGTGGTGGTGGTTCGTTTCACTGCGATTACTGGGACTTCAGCATCTTGGCTTGTCTGCTTGGAAAACCAAACCACAACAGTGATGCAAGAAACCTCTGGTTATCCACAACTTCCCTCCTCTCTCTCTCTCCCCTATTGGAGTTTTTCTCCACGTTCCATCACGCATTGCACCACTGTTACTTGCATTGGAGAGGCACTTTGAACTTTTGTGCCCATAGAACCATCCACCAAGTGGAGAATGTGACTTTCGACAGTTGTTTGAACTCTCAACAAGTCTCACTTTCAAAGTGGACCTTACAGTTCAAGATGTTGGAAACAGAATCTTGAACTTTTCTATTAAGCTTTGCATTGTGAGGTTCGTACTGGCAAATAACTGCAGACGTTTAACTGTTGCACTAAAACGTAGCAGTGATGTAAGGAAGATGTTAAAACTGTACAGAGGGAAACTCATTTTCTGGAAATTATTTCATCATCGATATCTACCAACCCGTTATTTATTTTTTAATTAAATGAAGGAAAACATTTCTCATCGGTTAGGTTGCTGTGAAGGTACAATGAATAGTGTAATTGTGGCTGTCAGTTCAAAGTGAAAGGGAAGAGTTGAATGAAAGAAGGGAATTGTTTCACTTGAAAGGATCCAAGTGGGTCCTTTCCCCCTTTCTGCCCCCCCCCACACCCCACCCAAGAAATGAATGGATGTGGATGAGCATGGCCTTTCAAAGTGATCGACATGTTGGTTGGTTAATCGTTTAAATATTAACTTGTTGCATTCCATTTTAAATTCCTCTTTTATTCAGCAGAGAATAATTCAACAACAGTTCAATTAGAAAACAACAAAGGAAACCAGGATTACCTGTTTGCTTATTATTTGAAGAATCCTATAAAATGTTTGCCTCTTCCCCAGTCTAAAGGCCCGGTCACACCTTGACGTTTTAGCCAACGTATGCCGATTTTTGAATTTTTTTTCTAAAACGCTGGCACACGTTGAATACGGTATGGGTAAGTTTTGATAACATTGAGAGCATGCTGAAAAACACTGCCATACGTCGTTGTACGTTGGCTTTAAACGTTGTACTTTTCGGTTGTCCTCAAATTTTTTTTCATGCTTGAAATTTCACGACGTATGCCGGCGTATGACTCACACGTTCCGCTACGCTGGCCACAAGTTGTATGCACGGTCTGCGATCGTTGACAGACGTCAACACATGCTACTTTTAAGTTAATCATAAGTTGAGACACGCCGAGGTAATGTTTAGCGTATCCGAAACTTATTTCTAACCTATGATTAACGTGTTGTTGGCACGTTACGCGATCGTTGCCACACATCGACAGACGTTACTTTTAAGTTACTCATAGGCTGAAAGACGTCGGTATAATGGATCGTCCTTGCGTCAGCGTCCACGGCCACGGCCAGGACACTTATTTGCAGCATTCTTCAAACTTTTCTTTGGCATGACGAGGATGTTCACACTTCGATGTCTAGCTTGGCTATGATTCCAATTGTCCATCGGCAGCGTCTACTTAAAATAGTCGAGTTTGAGCGTTTTAACACATTCAGAAGAAACGCTTCAAATTTCAAAACCCCAGCGTCAAAAAACAAAGGCGAGTGACAGCAATTTAAATCGTTCATTGTAAACAATGAAAATGGCTGAGTGGTACCGTTTAAAAGTCATTGAGTGTAAAAAAACAATTGTTGAGCGCAAGCGTCTACTTTCAATAGTGGAGATGCAGCCATTTAAATCGTTGAGTGGCAGCCTATGAACCTACCCGTGGACACGCGGATGCAAGGAGGATCCATCATAACCCACACCCTCCCCCTCACACTCACCTACTACTGCCAACATGAACAAACTACTACTAATACTGATACTGTTACTGCTGACATGGACATCGACTCAAAAAGGACTTGAAAACACTGTTGGGTTCCCCTTTTATGAACACCATTTTTATATACCAATTCCCAAAACCGCTGGGAACACGTCTTTATATGGCAGTTGTAAGCTAGAAACACGTTAATTTATTTTTTTTGTTGACCGGAAGACGTCATTGGAATACGTCTACATACGTCGATGTGTGTTGGGACTACGTAAAGAATTGGTTCAAAGCACGTCAAACATAAGTTAGAAATAAGTTTCGCGTAAAAAAGACATTACCGCGACGTGTTTCGACTTATGAGTAGCTTATAAGTAGCCTTTGTGGACGTGTGTAAGCGTCCGCATATCGTGTGTAAAACCTATCCCCATCGCATGCGGAACGTGTGTCATACGCCGAGTACGTCGTAAAATTTTGAACATGTTTAAAATTTCTTGACGTACTCTACTTACTACGACGTATGATAGCGTACTTTAGCGTTCTACTCACGTATACCAAACTTACTCGTACCGTATTTGACGTGCCCCCAACGTTTGACACATTTTTCTTAGGTCGGCATACGCTGGCAAGATCGCCAAGGTGTGACCGCGATGTTGTCACTTCCATTTCTACGGCAGTTATGATTCGAATCGTTGTGCGTCAGCCTTTTAATAGGCTACGTCACAACATCGTCGGCGATGCGTGCAACGCGCTATGCCTAAGTTAGACTATCGTTGGGCATCGGTTGTGTAGGCCGACAACAGGTTCAGCATTCGTTGGTATAAGTTATCTATAACAACGAAACGTTCTGTGTCCATTACTAATATGTTATGCATACGACCAACTCGTTATGAATACGTCCGAATCTTAAAAAAAAAAACATCAAAAGTTTAACGTCAGCCAGCGTTTTACATACATTTTAATACGTTGCCATCGCTGGCTAAAACGTCAAGGTGTGACCGGGCCTTAAGCAAGTTGTTTACCTGTTGACCACTTCTATCCATTTATCAGGTCGTCCCTCTTTTTTAAAACGAGTCGCACCAATAGAAAAGCAGAATGTTGGAAAAATTCCATTCAAAGAGCATAAACACCCTGAGTTCAAAGTCTGATTCCTTATGCCATGGGATTTTTCTTTCATGTTAAGGAAAAGGCTCGAAGAACAGATCCCGTCATGGAAGTGAATGGGCGGTGTATTTAGAATGACAGTCATAAACAGTGTCAAGCTGAGAAGGGGACATCAAACAGGCCTACCTGCTTATGTACTTGCCTGTCAAAGTTTTGAGATTTAGATGTCAAGTCATATCTTTTGGTGATCACAAGTGCATAGCTGCCAAATAAATCACTCAAAAATTAGAACGTTGTACAATCAATCCAAAGAAGCAGTTACAATTTGTTTATACATCTTGCAGCACACCATTTACCAATGTTGTTACATTTGTCCAAAGTGCGTGCACAATTTCAATCTTTAAAGACTGGTCATAGCATTAGTAGTAATTGTATTGAGTGCAGGTACACCGATTTCCAGTCTGGTGGTAAAAATGTCAGGCCTTCATGGGAGATCGAGTAAATCGTTTTGCTCATAAAACTTTTGCGCGACATCGTAGACCATGGTGAGAGCTGGGAGTGCTTCTTGGAGCAGAGAGATCACTTCATCATCTGTGCCCGCATGCATTGCCTCGAAGAAGACCTTTCGTGAAGGCAGTGTGTAAAACGCCACAGATGCCACTTTCTGGATGAACCACGGATGGTGCTGTGCCAAGGACTCTTTGTAAGCCTCGGCGCACATGATGCTCGTCCGTCCATCTGGGGCGCTATTCTGCAGACGCTCCAAGAAAAGCCGAAGCCAAAGCAGAGCACGATGCAGGCGCAGGAATGTCCGAGTCCCGGAAGCCTCTGTGTCAGTCGACGGCACCATCTTGAAGTTGACTCGCTTGGCCGTGAGCTCCGCCCATACCATGGCCTGCATGCTCCCCGGGTCACCGGGCCCACTCTGTTTCCGGAGCCTCTCCAAGATTCCTATTTTGTTCACGGCATCGGTCGACACAAAGGAAAACACAGTCCCGAGGCTGTTCATGAACCTGAAAAGCACACACACGATGAGAGTTTGTGAGGTGGATTTATTTCATATTCAAGTTCCATTGCTTTTGCACAATGGAAATAAAATTGACCTTTTTTTTAAAGGACCAGTACAAAATCTGAATGAAAGTATTGTACTTCAGCTGCCTTGTTGAGAAATATATTTAATCCATGTTCACAAAAAAGTGTACTCATTCATTTGAGCCAACACTGATTTTGTATGTTGCAGTGTCTCAACCTTCAGCAAGACAGTTGCCTTGCATACCTTCAACTCAAACTCTTGATGGGAACCACACCCAGCAGGTCGATATGCAAAGAAACAAAACCTGATAAACACCAACAGGAAGTTGTGTGAGGTGAACCGTTGGAGCAAGTCCATAGAGGCCAATTTTTCACAAGGCCTGGACTGCACAGACATGACCCTCTATACATTAGGGCTCCCAAAATTTATGTCGTTGCCCCTCTAGCAGGCACCATTACAGATTTGGTTGCCTGAATATTTTTTTTTTCAGTTGTCCAACAAGTGTCCACAATGTTTTCCCTCATTAGACAGATATGTAAGAGACTTTCCCTCCCCCCTCCCCAATACGACCAGGATACAATTTTTCAAAATTAAACTGCACAACAAAGTCTTCCAGAAATGATGCCATAAACAGCCACATGCCAGAGGAAGAAAGTCCACCGGCACCACGCCCAGCCCAGGGTGTGGAACCGGTGCCACGCCCAGCCCAGGGTGTGGAACCGGCGCAACCACCTCCTTATCCTTCACCCCCCCCCCACCCCTGCCTGCCCCACACAACATGCATTTGCACACTGGAATGAGGTTCTATCCTTTCCTTTCATATGTAGCACATAAGTGTGGTTGCATCATTTTCTTCAGGCCATGCTGCTGATGCAGTGCCACATGTAGGTTAGAGCAGGAATTTGTAATTTCAAAGCCACAGTGCCAGCAACAGCTCACCTACTCCTCGTGCTGAACTTGGTGAGATCTTTCAACGTCCGGCAACTAATGCCGGCAGACATGACGAGGTCACCCGTTTCCTTATCATTTCAAGAAGCATATAAAACGTTTACATTTGAAGCAGGTTGCTTATCTGTTTCCCACGATTCTATCCATTTACCAGTACAGTACATCCATTTCATATAGTAAACGAGTAACACTGATAAAGTGGAATGGTGTAAACGTTCCATTAGAGGAGCATAAACACCCCAAGTTCAATCCATTGCTTATTCCATGGGATTTTTCTTCCATCTTGAAGAACGGATTAGGACAAATCCCATGAAGGAAGTGAGGGGGGGTTTGTGTATTTACAATGACCTCACACTGATGGAATGTGCAGCAACGTCTCAACCTTCAGGAAGAGGCAGTTGCCTTGCATACCGTTTGCTCATGACCTCGGGATGGAAATCACACCCACCAAGTGTCTGTGCAAAGAAATGAACATGGCTGGGATCTCTGGAACTTTCCCACAAGTCTCAATCATCATAATCATCATCATCATCCTCCTCCCTTCGTTTTCTCAATTCCATCGTTGAAACCTTTTTTTCCCCTTTTATGCACAAACTCACTCAACTGTTAACACAGTGATTCCATGGGGCTTAATATCGATATTCAACAGTGAGCATCCACAGGAAAGCCTGGAGGTATGCATGCTCGCTCCACACTGTCCAGCCATGGTTCGAATCCCGACCGGGCTATAAACTGTCATCCCGGTGATCCATCAATGTGCGTCGTCCGTCGGATGGCCGTTAAAGATCCCAATTTAGGTGGACAAATTCCTGCCCTGGCGACCACTGGGAGAGGAATGCAAAGTACCGAGTACAACCCTTGCAAGCAAACCGCTTTGGCAAAAGGACATGAGTCAGTGAGCATACACACAATTCTGTGATAATGAGCTCACTTGATTAATGCCTTCCACCCGCGCAGGTACTCATCCAAACGGAGCTCGTTGTCCTGCGAGAGACACGCCTTGAAAGTCACCAGCACGTCGTGCAGGTGGAACTCCTCGCCCTGCTCTTCCGCCATGTCGCCGTCTGGCACGAATGCTTCCTGCACGGGACGCGTCATGCGCTTCAACACAATTGCATCACGCGCAACAATGATGCCACGACGTTTGTGCATTCCGCCCAATCACCACAGACGTGCGTCTGCCGTGCAGATGATGCAGCGTCAGATTGTACACAAATGACCCCTCTAGGATTTCATCTAGTTACTGCTTATATATACAATTATACAGTACATTAAACATCTAATAATGACAAGTCTGAAGACGACGATGGTTCACGAGCGGTATTTGACGATGTAGATCGTTTCAGAAGTCAAGGATGAGACTGTGATCATTTTTGACCAAGTTATAAAAATGATCAACATGTTGTGGTACGGGTGACAGGTTATAAGCTGCAAAATGTCGAAAACCCGGTTTTGTTCAACAACTTTCAAAATTTGACCTTTGCATAATCTTTAAAGGTCACAAAACAATGTTGTGGACATTAAAATAAGGAAACAGGATACGTGCTTTAGCATATTGGAGTTCGTTTGTCGAAGGTCGAAAACCCGGTTCGATTCCCACAACTTTGAAAATTTGACCTTTGTGAACTTTAAAGGTCAAAGGTCAAGGATTATGACCTTTGGTGCAAAACTTCCTCTGGAACATTCCAGGAACAATATAACGTCATATAGGCTATATGGCATTTCGCATTCCTCGGATTATCCATACTTTGATGAAATCAGCGTAAAAACAAACTTGAAGGGGGCGCCACGGGCAAGGTGTTCGAGATAGAGCAAAATGGTTTCAACACTTTAGGTGGGGAATGACCTCAAGATTATGCATAAAAAAATATTGTCATCCTCGCTCTCAAAGTTTGGGGGGGTCATATGATTTTTATTTCAAAATTCGCAATTTTCTAAGTTCTTGACCTTGACCTTGGGACGAAAATGAAAAAAAAAAAAAAAAAATCGGACGACAAGTTTTAGATAATTCATTTTGCTATTCACATACCGAAGAACACATTCCATTCAGTCAATTCCCGAGGAGAAGATAGATTTTTAATCCGACTACCCCCTAAAAATTACTGCTATTTTTGTGGTGTGGCTCCACCCACATCGAGGAAAACACAACTCCACATTGATATCGAACACATAACCAAGTTTCATCAAGATCGGATCAAAGTCCACGGAGTTATGCTCTGGACAGACAGACAGACACACAGACATAACGAATATAGTGGTCACTCTGGCTGGCGCTCGTGAACCAATTAGGAAACTAATTTTGTAATGAACAATGTGTCAATATTTAAACAGGTCATCTTACATCGGACCGTCTCTGTCTTGCGGTTCACTGCGGTCATTTACAGTACGAGAAACAGTGTTATCGAGTGCTGTGTACAAACCGATGGACACGCCGTGCGTGTGTGTGTGTGTGTGTGTGTGTGTGTGTGTGTGTGTGTGTGTGTGTGTGTGTGTGTGTGTGTGTGTGTGTGTGTGTAGCCGTGCACAAAACCAATACACTGTACAAGTCCAACCTTTGTGGACATTTGATCCGAGCTCTTCCCGCAGCCTCGTCCTTCACCAGGAACACATTGAGGGGCCGAGCGGGACAAGGCGGGGCTTCGTTCGGGGTTCAGGGGATGTATCAAAACCGAGTCATCTGTAGGAGAGAGCCATGAACATGACGAACGGGACAGAAAAACAACATGAAACGCTCCGTGGACAACATCTCCACGTTTCACTCACACCCTCGGATCATGATGAAGCGACTCACACAGGTTGTCCTGAAGCAATTTATAGAACGTAATGACAAGGAACAGAGCACACAGGAGGAACGGACACAGCTTTCTCTCACACATGACGCGTGCCCGTGACGTCACGCCTCGTGCTCCAACCGACGCCCCGCCCATTCGTAGCCTTTGACCGCCCCTTGATCTCCACCCCATCCGGTCACGTGGCATCTCTCACGATCTTCGCGGATAAAGCGTGCCCGTGACGTCACGCCTCGTGCTCCAACCGACGCCCCGCCCATTCGTAGCCTTTGACCGCCCCTTGATCTCCACCCCATCCGGTCACGTGGCATCTCTCACGATCTTCGCGGATAAAGCGTGCCCGTGACGTCACGCCTCGTGCTCCAACCGACGCCCCGCCCATTCGTAGCCTTTGACCGCCCCTTGATCTCCACCCCACCCGGTCACGTGGCGTCCCTCACGATCTTCTCATCTCACGTCGGCCCATTGTACGAGTTTGTTTTCACTCCTTCAGGGTTGGTAGCTCCCGGAGCTCTTTACGGAGGTCATCGTGGGTTGCAAAAACGACACAGCCGGCCAAGTGTCCCCCTGGCCTAAGTGCGTGCCTTGAGATGCAGCACCCCTAATAGTCCAAAAGTTTATCTCACCTGATTGACCGACAAGACGGCACGTGAACTCGGGAATGTGACCTTGTGACGTCACGTGACACGCCTCTTGATGTGTTTACCTTGTCAAGGTACGGTCCCGTCAATGACCAACGCAAACGCAACGTTGGCAGTCGTTTACACAGTTTACATCAACCCAATGGTTCGAGAAAAACAAATTTAAGGTTAAAACAAACTTATTTTACAAGTAATAGAATCGACGATTAATTAAAAATCATAATAATAATTTTAAATTACAACACAGAACAACAATCGAAGTTTGGAGGTGCGATGCATGCCGGGATATGCTGAAGCCACGCCCCTTCTCCCATTGTGAGTTTTTTATTTTATTTTATTTACTTAATTAATTTATGTAACACCATAATTAAAGAAAAGATCCAGACAAGAATTGGGAAACTATGGACCTGTTAGTTTGACCAGTTGTGGGGAAGGTGTTTGAGACATTAATTAAGGACCAGATGAGGAACTATTTAAACAATTACAAATGAATTAAAGGTCGTCAGCATAGGTTTACCGAAGGTAGTTCCTGTTTATCAAATCTTTTGGAGTTCTATTAAGGAGTGTCTGATTGGGTGGATGAGGGAAAGGCAGTGGACCTAGTATGTCTAGACTTTAAGAAGGCATTTGATAAGGTACCACATCAGACGTTGTTAGCCAAGGTGAGGGTTTGTGGAGTGGCTGGTCAGGTGGCTAATTGGATCGGAAACTGGCTTAGTGATGGGAAGCAAAGAGTGGCTGTGAGTAGGAGGGTGTCTTGATGGGAGGATGTAAGTAGTGGGGTACCTCAGGGATCAGTACTCAGACCATTATTATTCATTATTTACATCAACGATTTGGATAATGGGGTGAAGAGAAAGCTTTCCAAATTTCCAGATTACACAAAGCTTGGAGGCAAGGTGGATATCAGAGGGGGTGGTGATCAGATTCAGGAAAGTATTGATACTTGGATAGATTTGGCAGATGGAATTTAACGTGAGCAAGTGTAAGGTGTTGGGGATGGGGAAGAACAATGAAAATAGAGATTGCAGGTTGCAAGGGGTAATTTTGGAGTGTGTCACACAGGAGAAAGATCTGGGGGTGGTAATAGATACAGGAGTAAGGAGGCAGCACAATGCCAGGCAGGTATTGGTAAAGCAAATAAGGTTTTAGGTTGTATTCGGAGGGGGATCATTTATAAATCAAGAGGTTGTGTTAACATTGTGCAGGAATTTAGTGAGGGCCACATCTCGAATGTTGTGTGCACTTTTGGTCACCACAATTCAGGGAGGACATACTGTAGATGCCATCAAGAGGATTCATCACAGGGCTACGAGATTGATTCCCGGCCTAGCTCGACTCAGCTCTGAGGAGCGGCTGAAGGAGACAGGGCTTTATTCACTAGAAGGGAGGCGGTTATAAGTAGATATGATAGAGATGTTTAAGATAATGAAAGGCACAGATAAAATAAGTGCAGATGAATTATTCAACAGAGTGTACAGTGATAGGACCAGGGTCCATAGCTTGAGAGTAAAGAAGAGGAGAATTAAGACGGTCACAAGGCAGGGGACTTTCACTCAGCGAGTAGTTCATGCATGGAAAGGTCTCCCTGGAGAGGTAGTGGCAGCTGAAACAGTCGATAAGTTTCATTTATATTTAGATAGTTACCAGGAAGTTATGGAGATAGAGAGGTACAGGGATGTTGATATGACTTTTAGGTACACTACCGGTCAAAAGTTTCAGAACACCTCCGTTTTTCCAGTTTTTACTGAAATTTAAGCAGTTTAATATTTCAATGTACTCTGAAATTAAAGCATAGAACAAATAAACAATTGCAGATAAAGAAATCATGGAATCGTTTTGTTGAACAAAATTTAATCTAAATTTTTGACTCATCAAAGTAGCCACCTTTTGCAGATGTAACAGCTGAACATACTCGTGGCATTCATTCAACAATGGAAATCAAATATTGTTCGGAAAGTACTTCCCAACACTGTTGCAGAAGTGCCCACAAATGTGTTGCACTTGTTGGTTGCTTTGTTTTCACCCTTCTGTCCAGTTCATCCCAAACCAGCTCGATGGGGTTTAAGTCTAGAGACTGCGCTGGCTATTCCATGATTTGAAGCCTACCGTCTTGTTCTTTTCTTCTAACGTAGTTCTGACATAGCCTGGAGGTATGTTTTGGGTCATTTTCTTGCTGAAGGATGAACCCCTGACCAACTAGGCGTAGACCAGAGGGTATTGCATGGTGCTGCAAACTGCTGTGATCGCCCTTTTGGTTCAGGGTACCAGTCACTCTGTGCAAGTCGCCGACTCTGGATCCAGTAAAAGAGCCCCAGATCATCACGCTTCCTCCTCCATGTTTGACAGTTGGTGTCACACACTGAGGAACCATCCTTTCGCCCACTCGACGGCGTACAAAAACCCAGCGTGATGAACTGAAGATTTCAAATTTTGATTCATCGGTCCATAAGACCTTCTTCCAGTTTTCACTTGTCCACTGGCAGTGCTTCATGGTCCAGGCAAGCCTCTTTTTCTTATTTTACCATCTTAGCAATGGCTTTCTTACTGCCACTCGACCTGTCAAACCTACAGCTTGAAGTTTCTCTTCACCGTTAAAACTGAGACTTCCTTACTTCGACCAGTGTTAAGCTGTGCTTGAAGCTGCTGTCCTGTGAGCCGCCGATCACGCAAGCTGTTGACTCTCAGAAACTTGTCCTCTGATTGTGTTGTGGCTTTGGGTCTGCCAGACCTCTTCCTGTCAGAGTTTCCTCCAGTTTCCAAGTGCCTTTTGATGGTGTAGGAAACTGTACTCACTGACACCTTGGCTTTCTTTGCAATTTCTCTGAAGGAAAGACCTACACTTTTAAGGGTTATAATGGTCTGTCTGTCTTCCTTTGTTAATTGTCTTTTTCTTGCCATTATGATGGCAATATACTATTTCCTGCAGTGCAATGTTGTCCAAATAATGCTTCAGATGGTGTAGCAACAGTCTGTTCCAACACTGCTTTTATACAGACAAAGGGTTTGTAACTAAACAACAAAAGTTGGGACACCAGCAGGAATTGTTTGCATCAACTTTCAAGGCTTAATTTACTTCCATTGCTGCAGAACAGCTGCAGTTGCTAACCCATTACTTGTTCCCTGAAAAGGGCCTTTTTTAACAACTCTGAAATTTACATTATTTTTCAGTTTTTGGTAAACTAAACTTTTTTTTAACCTCTGGCAGTTTACTGCTTTGCTTTGTACCATTTCAGGTTATTGACTGGACTTGAACTGATGAAATTTCAGGAAAAACTGAAAAATGGGGGTGTTCTAAAACTTTTGACCGGTAGTGTCGTTTGAGCATTGATGGGTGATTGTGTGCATGTTTACGGAGTGCTGTGGGGTCTTGTCAAGGTGGGTTGTATGGTTGATGTGTGTTTTCAACCAAGCCCATGCCCCCTCCCCTGAGGGGAAGAAAAAAAAAAAAACTACAAAAACAAAAAATAAATTTGAAAAACAACAACAATTATTTCATTAATTAAAAACTTTTTTTTTGTATTTTCTTCCTTGGATCTTGTGTTGATAAATTAGTATCGTGCAAGCATGATGGGCCGAATGGCCTCCACCTGTGTTAGATTTCCTTGTATTTCCTTGTTTACTGCAGAGTACTTCAAAAGGATGACTCGATGTAAAACTTGAGGTGTGCTATCTTCTCAAAACCTAAGATTAAATGTGGAACTCGAGGTTGTTTGATTTTGAGGCAGTTACGCGGTTAGAGAGGGTTGGAGGTCTTAAAATGCTTATTTGTGCTCGAGAAGCATCCTTTGGGGACTATTTAAAGGGAGTTCATATTATGGCGCTGTTCAAGGATTTCCTGTTGTGGGAATGCTCAGCAAATCGTGCGATTGAGTAAACTTGCTTTGGCTTGATGGGACGTGAAACGGCTGAAACGTGAGAGTTTTAAAGTGAGAGGAAAACACAGTTAGTGGGGATCCGGAACATGTGATGCCAATGACGTCCTCTTTTATTCCATAAAAAGGCCACCAATTGATCGGCAGTGTTGCTATATTGGGTAAGTAATGGTGCTTACCCAATACAGCATCTGCATCTCGTGTTCGTTCCTGGAACTATTTTGGAGTTGGACAGTGTTGAGATGCACTATGTAGGAATTGATCTCGGGTCCATTAATTATTTTTCCTCGTAAACACAATAGGATTATTATTTGCTGTACTGAGCAGTGATCAGTCTCAACCTTCTTGTCTTGATTGCTTGAGCTCACCCACATTTTTGAAACCCTTTTCCCCAATTTCTCCGTGAAGGTTTGGGAATGGTCCCCCCAATCCAGACAACAGTCTCCTCGCATTAACCTGAGGCGGTCCCTTCGAGTCAGTGCATGGAATGTCTTGCCTCTAAGAGATGATCACCTGTCTGTTACCATCTGAGGTTAAGCATCTGGATATCGGTATTGCAGCACTCTCTGAGGTTCGGGGAACGAATAGTGGTGAGATCATGGCTGGTGGTTAAAAATACGACTGTTTTGGTCGCTCTGATTGTTACCATGCCCAACGAGTTACTGTAGCTGTGTCCAATAAGCTGACTCCAATGATAATTGAGTTAACACCGGTCAATGAGCGTATTATGAGACTGAGAATTCGTCACTCCTAAAGTGTTGTTTCCCTGGTCTCTGTATATGTTCCAACTGAGGCGAGTGATCTCACCATGAAGGACACATTCTACGCCACGCTCGAGTCTGGTTGATCAGTGCCCAAGGCGAGATAATCTTCTAGTCTTGGAGGATTTCAATGCATCGACTGGAACTGATAGGGATGGTTATAAGACATGTGTTGGTCCCCATGGGTCCGGAACTGTGAACCAGAATAGCACTAAGTTCCTTGACTTTGCAAGAAGTTATGGACTTAGGGACTTGATATTCCAATGCTGGTGGTGCTGCAAAGGAAATTGACCATGTGCTTTTTGATGGTCGCTGGAGGATGCTCCATAACTGCAGGGTCTACCAGAGTGCTCCGTTCCTCAATACCGACCACAGGTTTTTTTGTCAAGCAACTCTGATGTTACAGCTTAAATCTGGGAGAATGGTACGATCCCAGCCTCGGCTGGATGTTTGCAAGCTCAAGGATGAGAGGATAGCTGAGGAGTTTGCGAACAGGCTGAGTGGGGATTTGGAGGGTCTGGGTGCTTTGTGGAATGCCTTCAAGACCACTGTTCTTTCTGTTGCCAGTGAATGTCTTGAAACTCACGGTAGGGCGAAGAAGAATTTTGTGTCTCAAGGGACACTGAATACCATTGACTAGAGTTGTAGGGTTAGGCTTATTGGCAGAGCTGTTCGAGGTTCGAAAGGACCGTTTACAAAACCCCCCCATCCACTTTCTCAACAATCCTCTGGAAGAAGTCTTTTCTTTCAAGCTTCTGGGTCTCACTATCTGCCATGACCTTTCCTGGGAAAGTCACATTTCCAACCTTGCCTCAAAAGCCAGTCGCCGACTGGGAATCCTCCGTCGTGCAAAGTCCTTCCTCGGCCCTCTTGAGCTCCTGACCACTTACAAAGCTTTTGTCCGTAGCCTGATGGAGTACTGCTCTCCCCTCTGGGCTGGTGCTCCTGCCTCCCACCTTTCTCGACTTCACGCTGTCGAAACCAGGGCTTTTAAGATCATTGGCATCTCCGGCAATGAAGCTGAGTCTTTGGGCCTCTCACTCAATCACCGCAGGTTGGTCGGTGGTCTTTCTGTCTTCTACCGACTCCTCTCCAGCCTTGCCCCCCGTTGCTCTCTCTGTGATTTGTCCCAACCACATTTCCACAGGTCGCTCAAGGTCCGCCAACAACCCCCTTCTGGTAAAACTACCAAAATCACGAATCACTGCTCATCTTCACTCTTTCATTCCTCTTTTTCCCGCCTTTGGAATAAACTTCCTCACTCTATTCTTTCCCATTCTTCCCTCCAGGCTTTCAAAACAGCTGTTCACCACCACCTCTTATCTTCCCCCATCCAAATCCTCGATCTTTTCTACCCCCGATAATCCACCCAAGCCCACTTCCTTCAATTCTCCTGCTTTCCTCCCTGAAAGTCCCTTTAATGTCCATCTTCCACTCGCCATGTTCCCCGTCCCATCCCCATCCCTCTCCCTTCCACAGTTCACCTGTGTCTGTTCCCCAATGTTTTGTCCCTTCCACTCCCGCCCCTCTTGTCTCATGCCTCCTTGCTGTGAGTTGTGTGTTAGCTCTCATACGAGCCTCGACCAAGGTATACAAAAAAAAAAAAAAAAAAAAAAAAAAAAAAAAAAAAAAAGCTGAGCTGTTCAGCGAGTTGAGGCATAAAACTGAACGTGAGCTGAAGGTGGACAAGGAGGCCTACGTGCAAGGAATCTGAGGGGTTAGAGCATCACCTGTGATCAAGTGATTCTTGTCCTGTTTACAGGGGAATTCTTGCATTGCATTCCTCCAAGACAGTCCCTTGGTGTACAGCAGTTATAGTGGATGGTGGTGGGCTCTTGACGGAGGAGTCCGAAGTGAAGGTTCGCTAGGCCGGTTGCTTTGAGCGGCCGTACTGAGCCAGGATGCCTCCAGCTGTTAAGTTGGACATCACAGGTGTTACTATCCCTATTGCTGACCCTCCAATCAACTGTGAACTGCCTTCGTTTGTGGAAACACAGGCTGTGGTGAACCGTTTAAAATGGGGAAACGCTCCTGGGATCTGTGGCATCCACGCTGAACTTCTCAAGGCTGGTGGAAATGTTTTACTCATGTCATTGCATGCAGTTCTGTGCTCTGCCTGGAAAACAGGCATCATCCCAACTGACTGAAAGAGGGGCCTTGTTGTCCCTCTATGGAAAGGGAAGGATGATCGCCAAGACTGCAACAACTACCGAGGGGTGACGCTGCTCTCAGTGCCGGGCAAGATCTTTGCTCGGATAATTCTTGATAAGATTCGCCACCATCTGCTTGAGCAGCAACGCCCAAAGCAGTCATGCTTTACACCAAAGAGGTCAATGATTTACCATATCATTGCTCTTCGGGTCCTCACCAAACGCAGACGAGAATTTCGGCAGGGGCTGCATGCAGTCCATGTTGATCTCTGCAAAACGTTTGATTTAGTGAATCAGGATGCCCTCTGGAGCATTCTTTGTCTTCGTGGGGGTGCCAGTAGAGGATAAATGGGGTTGCTGAGGCAGCCATTCAAATGAATGGGGGAAAGGGAAAAAAAACTTTCTGACTCGAGCCCAAAATAGGAGACTGATTTCCTCCCCCTCCCATACAAGCAAATGTATAATTGAGACTTACTGATTAAAGTACTTCTTTCCTTTCATATTTTAATTCCATTCAAGAGCAAACCAATGAATATTTGTCCATGTTCTACTTTAGGGAATAAATTAATTTTCCTATTACATTCATCACCATTGAGTATATTCACAAAGATTACTTTGGAACTTAGTTCTTGGTTTATGTTTCTTTGTTGCGCAGAGATGAAATGATAAACTTCTCTCAATGCTCTTGTTTGACCACCTCCTGAGGCACATATCATTTTGAGATTGTAGTAAACTTTTTTTCCATTGTTCAATTGATAATCATCAAAGTTTTCAGTCCATTCAAGGATTTTTTTTTTCTATACATCCTCCAACTTATTTGTAATTAAATTTATCTGCTTATTTGCTTTATCTACTTTCACCCTGGTTATTTCTTCAATAAGACATTTGATATTTCTCACATTCTTTATGTTTTCCATTTAAATACCAAGGCTGATTAATCTCCACTCTTTGGTTTGGTTATTGCTTGGTTCTATCATTTATAAATCAGTAAAAAGATGGCGGTAGCACGTTAAAATCCCCAACCCAATGTCTTAACACTTATACTTATAACCATAAGGGAGACTATTGATTCCATTCTCTAAAATATATCTTTTATCATCAAAAGCTCCTTATGCTTTCTTAGTTATCTCTTCTGTATGTAATTGATGTTTATGACTTCTTATTGTCTTCATTTTTCTGTATTCTTCCTTCTTTAAGGTTAAATCGCTGTAATAATGTTTTTAAAGTTTATTGTTTCCTTGATTATATTTTTCTTTATTCCCTTTAGCTTCTTATCACACCTTTCAATGTTATTATTATTATCAATATACGTAAAAGCATAAGACTTTGCTCTCAATCCTATAAATTCACTCATGACCTTCCCACCCAATTCATCTTTAAACTTACCAATAACCTTTTTATTATTTGATGAAAACAACACATCACCTGACTTATAATTACTTGTATCATATATATCAATATTATCAATCATATCCTCATATACATCACTTGTCTTAATTTCTAATATAAAACTATCTGTGTCCAAATATAACAATGACACATTATCCTTATACTTTGATTTTAAATTATTATAGTAATAGTCATACATTAACGACTTTGACCAGTTAAGAATTGATGTTCCTATAAAAATAGGTTTATCCATTTCAATACTCTCTTTTTTCAAATGAATAGCACAAAAGTTCTCTGAAAACACCTCTGTTCGCTCAAAACTTGGTCTATTAATGAACTTTGAAGCCTGTTTCCAAGATGGAGCAAGTCTTATGTTTTGTTGATTCCTAACATTTTCCATAGTCTTTCCAAATACAGCATTATTCATTAATTTATAAAAGTCCCTCTCAAAATCTGTTTTGGCTTCTTTTCTCCTTTTTGTATTAAAATCAATATACTTTTTTAACCAATGACTTTGTTTAAATTTGAAAATACGATGAATTTTCCTCACTGTCAACCCAGCAGATAAATATTGTCTCAAGTTCCTTTGATGCAAAACATAACTTTCTTTATCATTTAATGTAGTTAGTAGTTTTTCTGGAGATTTACCTTTTATATTGAATGACTGTTGGTAATCACTTAACCATTCTTTTCTTGGACTTTCTTTATCAGGGGCATAAGGTAGGGCTTTATGTTTGTGATGAAGTTCTTCTGGATATTTTAAATCAACCTCAAAATAATATCCAACTTCAGCCTCATCCAATTCTTTTTGAGAAGAGACAACAATATCTTGTAAAACTTTTTCATAATGTTTTTCTTTAACCCATTTAAGTTTTCCATAAGGTAAACATTGAGACATAGCCCACCCATACAAATTGTTAGCATTATAATACATCAGGTAAGAGTTGTCCTCATTCTTATTATAATCAGGAAGATATTTGTTATTTGCTTTAGCATATCTCTTGGAACATACTTGAGATATTCCTCCTCTTTTAGCCTTCTCTTTCATTAAAAGCATATCTATATCACTGATTAATTCCAAATTTTGTTTTGTCATTTTTAACATAGCACTCCAGGCCTAACCCAGGCTGTGTAATAGTGAACGGGATCTAATCCATAAGATTTTTTTATTATGACAGACTGTTCTGAAAGTTTCAAACACATCAGCCAATAACAATACATCAGTTTTAAGATGCAAATCATGATATTCTCCAAGATTCTTTCTATTAAACTTCTCCCAAACCTTTTAGCTTGTGCATAATCTCTATCGGAAATATGAGTTTTATTCAACTTGCCATAGAAACTTTCCCTTGAAGGAAGTTGTGTTTCTTTAAACTTCTCAAATGAATCCATATAGTCATATGGATATATTCCCTTTTGTGATAAGAGATCAATCTCTTCTTGATTTGAGAAATGTGATTTAAGATTCGGTAAGTTTTTAATATTTGATGCTAAGTTAGATAATGGACTTGCCATGAACTTGTATGTGTCAAGAAATCTGATATGGGTTATGGGGGATGTATGAATTGTTTTTGTGAATGAGATGTATTTTTGATCTGATCTAGGAATGGCAGAAATATCTCCAGATGTCTTTGAAAGTTCATTTATAAATAGATGTGTGTCATAGTGAGCGTTGTTGTGAAGAAAGACAGGAATAAAGTTGGGAGGCTTATAATTTAGATTACAACGGGAATGAGCTGGACCTCTGTATTTACCAGTAAGATGACAGTGATCCCTAACCTTGACCTCTCCCTCAATTTTCTCCTCACAAGTATGACAGATGCTGTTCTTTCTAAATTCCTTTTTTCTCTCCCTTTGTTAATGACATTGGTTTATAGGTTTTAACCATTATTTCTCTTAGTCTTATACAGTCTTTTTCCAAACGTCTTACAAACTCCTCTGAGGCATCTTTTCCTCTATAAAGTTCTAACTTGTTGTATTCATCACCAACAGATGATTTGATATAATAACAGAAACCACAAGGAGTATGTTTTTGATATTTATTTGTGTATGATTTATTTGGATTTGGAGAAACAGTATCTATCTTTTCAAGGATACTTTCAAAATCAGCATATATCACAAACGGAAGTTTTATAGATTTGTTAAAATCCTTGAATATGTTTGAACCTGCTTTTGGTAAATTGATTACAGTTTATTTATGATTACTACAATATTTTGAATGTTCATTTCATCGTTCTTTTGTATGAAAGGAGTTAAGATTTCTTACAAGGATACGTTTTACATTTTCTCCTGTATAGTTGTGATTTGGCTAATGTTGATAAATTTTTGATGAAAGCATAATGTGATATTTCCTTTGAAGTAAAGTAGAGAAGGTCAATGTGTTTCATCATTTTTATAGTTGTTTGAAATTTTTAATATCTGAACTTTGTTTGTATCCGTTAATCCATATACATTAACAAATAGATTATTCATTTTCTCAAATTTAGGAATATCTCTCAATGACATTGGAAACTTTAAATCTTAAACATTTAATGTATTCTCATATTTTTTTATAATGTTCAACCCTTTCAGGATTCCATTGTGGAGGATTTAAGTGAGCAATAACAGACTATAGAATACATTTATTATCTTTGTTTTTAATATTAACAACCGCTTTTTAAAGTTTTATCTCTTTTGATAAATCAATATAAGAAGAAGCTTGAAGAGGATCTGATTTTAAGATGTGTATATCTAAAAAGATTATTTTTGTAATCGTAAATCCACGACTTACTACAGTGTTATCAATATCTTGTTCTTGTCTCCAGAGTTCATCGTAAACATCACGTCTTACAAAATCTTGAAATGATGAGCTAAGGTGAGGGTTTGTCTTCATATAGGGAGTAGTTTCATCGCCTTGTCTTACCATATTCAATTTTACTCCCATATAAAACTTAAAAGTTTTCATTTCACCTTATGTGTTTTTAATTATAGCTTCGTTTAACCATATTAACCATATCAGCTTTGTTTAACCATATCAACAGCTTCCATGATTGAAGATGGTCCAGGGTCTTGAAAGCAAAACAATCTTACTTTGATATGCCCTTTAAATGCCCCATCAGTGTTTTCAATGGAGAATTTAGTGGCACCTTCCCTTTCTTCATTGTTCTTGTGTTTACGTGATTGAAGGTGTTTATTATAATATTTTTGAAGCATATCATTATCACATCTATCACAATGTTTTGTTTCTTGGTCAAGTGGAGATATTTGGCTGAAAAGATTGAATGTGTGTTTGTTGGTTTGAAGGTGGTTTTTTATTGTTTCACGAAAAAAATATTTTAACGAAAAAATAAGTGACCACTATATTCGTTATTGGTGTGTGTCTGTGTCTGTTTGTCCCGAGCATAGCTCCTTGGGTTTTGATCCGATCCTGATAAAGTTTTGGTGGGAGGCTCACATCATGATCTAGTTGTGTTTTCCTGAGAATGGGTGTGATGCTCCCATTATGGGCGGAGCCACGCCCAAAAAGTGTTTTTAGGGGGTAGCCAATTTCAATTTGCATCTTCTTCTAGGGGGTTTATCGAATCTGACAGGGGTTTCAGTATTTGGTTAGCCCAATGGCACCTGCATAGCCCCACGGAGCTCAATTTTTCATTTTCATCCCAAGGTCATGAACTTAGAAAATTGCAAATTTGACGTAAAAATCCATCTTCTCCGAGGGGGTTTGTCGAATCTGGCAGGGGTTTCAGTATTTGGTCAGCCCAATGGCACCTGCATAGCCCATGGAGCTCGATTTTTTTTCATTTTCGTCCCAAGGTCAAGGTCACGAACTTAGAAAATTGCGAATTTTGACATAAAAATCCATCTTCTCCGAGGGGGTTTGTCGAATCTGGCAGGGGTTTCGGTATTTGGTTAGCCCAATGGCACCTGCATAGCCCCACGGAGCTCAATTTTTCATTTTCATCCCAAGGTCATGAACTTAGAAAATTGCGAATTTGACGTAAAAATCCATCTTCTCCGAGGGGGTTTGTCGAATCTGGCAGGGGTTTCAGTATTTGGTCAGCCCAATGGCACCTGCATAGCCCATGGAGCTCGATTTTTTTTTTTCATTTTCGTCCCAAGGTCAAGGTCACGAACTTAGAAAATTGCGAATTTTGACATAAAAATCTATCTTCTCCGAGGGGGTTTGTCGAATCTGGCAGGGGTTTCGGTATTTGGTTAGCACAATGGTACCTGCATAGCCCCACGGAGCTCGATTTTTTTTTTTCATTTTCATCCCAAGGTCAAGGTCACAAGGTCACGAACTTAGAAAATTGCGAATTTTGACATAAAAATCATACAACCGCCAAAACTTTGAGAGCTAGGATGAGAATATTTTTATGCGTAATCTTGAGGTCATTCCCCACCTTAAGTCTTGAAACCATTTTGCTCTATCTCGAACACCTTGCCCATGGCGCCCCCCTTCAAGTTTGTTTTTACGCTGATTTCATCATAGTATGGATAATCCGAGGAGTGCGAAATGCCATATAGCCTATATGACGTTATATTGTTCCTGGAATGTTCCAGAGGAAGTTTTGCACCAAAGGTCGTAATCCTTGACCTTTGACCTTTACAGTTCACAAAGGTCAAATTTTCAAAGTTGTGGGACTCGAACCGGGTTTTCGGCCTTCTTCGACGAACTAACTCCAATAAGCTATAGTACGTATCCTGTTTCCTTATTTTAATGTCCACAACATTGTTTTGGGACCTTTAAAGGTTATGCAAAGGTCAAATTTTTAAAGTTGTTGAACGAAACCGGGTTTTCGACATTTTGCAGCTAATAACCTGTCAACCGTACCACATCATGTTGATCATTTTTATAACTTGGTCAAACATTATCACATTGTCTCATCCTTGACTTCTGAAACAATCTACATCGTCAAATACAGCTCGTGAACCATCGTCGTCTTCAGACTTGTAATATTTATATTCCTTTTTTGCAAACATCGCAGTACGTTGTATTCACCATATTTATATAACAAAACTTTGCTTAAAATAAAATTTTCTTGATGAAAATTTCCTTTAATTTATAGGTGAATCTGTACTTAAAAACATTTTATCCTCCAACTTTTTTCACTTAATAAATACAATGTATCAAGACACAAAAGACAAGTTTCAATCAATCTCTTCATTTGTAAAAGATACTGAGAAATTTGTCGAGGATGTAAAATTGAATAAAGATAAATATAATAACTATTGGATAAAAACAATTATGGTGAATAATATGAGTTCTTCAATTTCCTTCAGTGGAAGGGCTTTTAGTATATATGGAATAACATCAATTAAAGTAGCTCTAACAAGTTTCTCCTCTCCTTCTGGCAATATATACAAAACGAGAAAAAGCAATGAAACAAGAAAAAGTATCAAAAAGAAAAACCTTATGGATGAAGCTTTAGAAAGAAAAGATAAGACCATCTGAAATATGCAAGGAGAAATTTGCATTTTTTTCAACAACCCAAAAGATGTAAATCCTGATGAAATAAAGGATGTTAATATATCAGGTGAAATGACATTTCGTTCAATCGTAGTTAAGGCCCATTTTAAAATTACCTTTAGTATAAAAATGTAGAAGTTGAATCTGTTAATGAAAAAAAGTATATAGATATTGATGGTAATATTTTTTCGACTAATGAAATATGTCATTATTCAACTGAAGATTTGGAAGATTATGAAAGTGATGATCGTATCTCTGTTGGAACAGAAGACCGTTATGATACCGAGAGTTTGTGTTCAAACGAAAGTTATGAAAGTAGTTTTATAGATGACTATGAAAGTACCGAAGATGAATTTTAGTTTAACCAAAGTTTTACTTTATAAATATGAATAGTATACTAGATCTTGAGCCCCTTGAATTCCTTGATTCTCCAATGACAAATTTGAGAATTGTCCTGCATGTGATAGAGTGGGATTAAACACAGAGTCAAAAGCCTATAAACAATGTATATTCTGTGATTATCTTCTAATTAATGATAATTAAAAATATTGTTGCGGATTCGCGCCCGCCGGCGTGCTGACGGCCACGTAACTCGAATCGCGGCACGTCGCCCACCGGACGGACAATCCAGTCGTGACCCTCTCGGACTAACGCCGGGAACCAGTCACGGGTGGACCTTTCGGTCTCACCGCGATCGAGCCAATCAGCCCCCGCGTGGGATAGGGTTGCTCGCCAAATTCGACCTACCTAAGTACCCACGCGGAGGGTAGACCGGGCGATCGCACCTCGCCGCAGGTCGACTTCGGACACGGGCCACTTAAGCGACCCGTTCCGTACTATCAGAATAACCGAGCGGTGTTATCGTCGACCTCGACGGTTCGATTAATTATCGGGCGTATTCAGCCCACGACCAACCCTTTCGTGAAGCAAGATGAGGATTCAATGGAGGGAAAAAGACGAAGCGAAGCGGGAGAACAGTTCAACAATAAAGCACATTTATTCTCGGCACACGGGAAGCACACAAATACAATTCCACCAAAAGCACACACAAAAAAGAAACACAATTCCATTTACACAAAAGCAAATATAAAAGTGAAAACACAGTGCAGAGCTAATACCGACTACCGAGCACACGGCAACACTTATACAATTCTACTTCACAGGCCGGCGCCGACAACACATACCCAAAACCAAGGAAAAGAAATACCTCAAGAATGAGGCAGGCCTGAGGCCGAGACCGGGTCGGGCCTACCCGTCTGGTGATGAGACGCGGAGCGCGATGGCCCCGCAACCCGCGGGCCTCGTGGACGGTGTCTGGTAGGGGGTGGGAAGCGGGGCCCCCTTGGTCGCACTATCTCAGCGCGGGGGGAAACAGGAGGGGGTTGCTGATGCTCGTGGTATAGAGGATCTTTATTATCCCTGGTGTGCGTCTCCACCTCGGCCAGGTCGCGCTGCCGGCCTCCCTCGGGCGTGCAGCTCCTGGCACCCGGCCCGAGCCCCCCCTCGTCTGCCTTCGCCGTTGCCGCCTCTCCGCCTCTGGACTTTCCACCCTGGACTCCTCTTTGGGCTCTCCTCGTTGGACTCTCCGATCGACTCTCCCCTTCGCGACTCTCTTCAGCTTCTCCAGCTACTGCAGGCCTCGGGCTCCAGACTTCCACACCCTCTGACTCTTTCTCGATCTGACTCCTTCTCGTTCTCCTGACTGACGAACACCGTCCTTTTATCCCCCCCGTAGCTTCGCCTTTGACCCCCTCCCTTTGACCTTTCACCTCGCTCCCCATTGGCCCGAGAAAAAGTGGGCGTGAAGGCTTTTTGATCCACAAATTTGCATATATCGATCGTTCTGGAGGCGGGGCCAAATCGCCCCTCGCTCACCGATTGGACGGCAAAAAGTGGGCGTGTGTCGTTTTTGATCCGTTTTTGAAGCACAAAATCCGTGATTTTGTACACGCTGTTCAACGTGCGCCCTGCACGAGTCCAACACCGGTACCCACAGCGGGGCAAGAATGGTGGCGATGCTACGGTTGCGAGGTGTGACGTGAAGGTCGTGGCGGTTGTGGTGAAGCGGTGTTGTGGTTGGTGGTTGATGTTGTGGTTGTGATGGTAATCATGGCGGTTGGTCCAAAATAAAGATAGTAAAAGAAAAACGGCTATCCTGAAGAGTCGCAGCTCGCATAAATGACATGTATTCCCACTAGACAACGGGTTTGGGCCTAACTACACATGCACTTACCGAGATACCTCACCTAAGGGACCTGAATGGTGGTTTGCGAATTTAGTAACCACAACACTACCCCCCTCCCCTTTTTCAGACTGGTCCCGAGTCGTCAAATTTTCGTGTGCCATCATGTGTAGTTTTCCCCTAGTACATTTTACCTACGGATCCCTGAGTGCGACATTCATGGTATTCGTGTCCCCAAAATAAATAACCTGAGGGCTGCGTAACTATCTAAACAAACTCACTCATACGGACGACTTAAATAAAATTGCCGGCGCTAAGACAAACATGCCGGGGGCGCACTCATATTTACAGTACATCTTAACCTTAACTTACAAATTTTACACTAAACCATGGCCCAGGATCATTGAACTCTGCAAAAGAAAGCAGTTAGCAGGGAGCCAGGCTGCCCGCATGCAGTCTCTGGCTCAAACAATGCAGGTGACAGGGAACGTGGCTGGCTGCTCACACGCAGTCCAAGGCCTTCCCTTTTGAACTGAACGCAGAGAAACACAACGGTGCATGGGCTGCACAAACGCAGTCTCCGTGCCAGCTCAAGTGGCACACGCAATGAGCACAACGAATGGATGCATGAACACAAACACGGTGCACGGGCCGCCACTGCAGGCCCGTGTTGTAGCTGCCAACAGGGCAGTTCTTGCAGCTTGCAAACTGTTGCCTTGCGGATCCTGGCGCACATGGAAATGAACAGGGGGGGGGGCAAAGCAAAAATTGAACGGGGCTGGTGAACGTGGGCAGTGGGCATGGCATGGCAAAGGCAAGCAGGCAAACACAGCCCGCAGAAGAAGGCCGCTGCAGGCAAACATAGCGGGCAGATGAACTGGCCGGCACAGGCCTCGAAGAAAAACAGCCAGCAGATGAACTGGCCGGCACAGGCCTTGCAGCACACAGCTGCCGATGAAGTTGGCCGGCCTCCGCCTTGAAGCAAAACACGGCCAGCCGATGAAGTTGGCCAGCCTTTGCCGTTCAGTGGAGGTTGGTGGAGGGAGTGCGGTGGTGCTGGCCACTTGGAAGGCGGGCTCGGACCTACCTACCTGTCTCCCTCCCAACCTATCGCCTTTGCCTGTCACTGTACATACCCACTCCCTTAATTTGTCAAACCCCAATTTAGCCCCAACTTATTTTTTTTTTTTTTTACTTTTATGTTTACTTCCCCTCTATAAATCGTCCCCTAACCCCCTTTATCGTCCTTGTTCGGCTAACCTATCCTGTCACCTAGCCTACTCCCAACCCCTACGTTCCCTTCCCGGAGGGGAATAAGGGAGAGCTAACGTCCTGTGTCGAGGCCCAACGAAGCCTCAGAATGGCCTCCCCAGAGTTCGGCGATCTATAACCAAGGTGGGTCCAGCGGCCCACAACGACAGCGAGGGGATGGATGGTGCGGAGGGGTACATCTCCTAATCTACCCTAACCATTTAACTGTTAAACTACCCCGGGGCTTTCAACAAGCGCCTCTCGCTTAAACTATTGGTTCTAACAACCCAGATTCCCGTCGCCTGTGTTGGCGTCCTCACAATTTCTGGCCTCGCCCCCCAATTTTCGCTCCGTGCCCTCACACGGTCTCCTGGCTGGGACACGTGGCTCCCTTTGGCAGGCACGACCCTCTGCCAATTCTCCCGCTATGGCACCCCCGGGCACTACACTGCCTCCGAGCCTACCAGCTCCCTAACACCGGGGAGTGCCCCCCATGGCACCTCCCCTGAAACGCACACGTGGCAGGCCGGCCTCCCGGGCCCCTTTCCGAGGGTCACCCGTGCCCACAACACTGCCCAGGCGGCTAATGGCGCCCCGGGCCCCCGCACCAAGCAGGCGCACCCGTGCCCACTACTCTATCCCGGCCCCCCATGGGCCCATGGCCTACCGCGGCCGACTAGCCTGGTGCCCGGGGTACCCTCTCAGCGATACTCACCTTTCGCAGCCACGCTCCCAAGCCCGTCAACAGGGCTCCTGCACCCCTCCAAATGGGTCTCGAGCCTACTTTCCCACCAACAGCAAAACGACCTCCATTTTTCAATTTGACTAACCCAGCGAACTCACTTTACTCTGACCCCGGGGTCCCTTGGGCGGGAGTCACTCCTCCCCCCAATCACTCATCGCACCATGCATTCCCCATTCGCTCCACACACACAGACCCGCTGGCCTCACTCACTCAACATGTACTCACCTCACAACTCACCAACTCTTCAACACACACACCGCTGAACTCTGCCATCCTTCTAACTACATCCCCTAACTAACTCGTGCTCCCACGTCGTCCCTTAAACTACAGCACGTTCCTTTTAACCTACGTAGCTAAACTACGTCCCCTCTACACATTCACAAGTCTGTCACTGTCTCCAAAATAAATCATTTTATTTCCCAACCTAAATCTGGTTACAATCCCTCTAACTAATCCATTCCACGGACTCCATGAGGACTTACCCCTGCCCCATGAAGTCGGTCTAGCTAAGCTAACCCTTCCCCCTAACTAGTTTCCATCCTGTGCCCAGGATAAGGGGGTCTTTCACCCCTTGCCCAGGAATCCTGTACACCCGAAAGTGAGGCTTGCTTTTTCCTTTTCCATGCGCAGCACCTGCGCGGCAACTCAGAGCTCGCGCACTTTGCACCTGCCCGTGACGTCATGCAGCTGCACGTGTTCCTCGTCCCTCCTTGGACGGGACCATCCGGCAGAGATACCCCTCCTGCCGGATTCCAACCACACGTGCAGCCATGACGTCACCGTGCGCAAAAAAAAAAAAAACACAAGCCCGACGTCTCGAGGGGTTCCCCACGCGAACACATGTGCTTTGCCCGTTGGAGCTTAACACACACGATCGCGTGGAGAACCCGTCCGGTCCAAATCCATTTACCTGCCTAAACTTTGTCCGTCCGCGGGATCGGCAAATCCACCGCGTGCGTTTCCGGACCGGGACTTCACTCTCGCAAGCGAGCACGTGGTGGTCTCGTGCGTTGCACAGCACGAACCGCGTGCTCACTGCTGGGTGAACCCGGCACGGTCCTCGAAACAACTACAGCCGCTACTCGGCTTTCTCTCTTCTCATGTCGCCGTCTCCGTTTCCATTCAACCCACGCACACCTGCGTGTCACGACGCACACAGTCCACTCCATCACATTCACACGGGGAGACGCGGCTGCGTGCTCCCGCATGCCGACCGACATCTCCCTCTCATACCGCTCTCTCACACACACGGTCTCCCTGGCACACAGCGACCTTGCACACGGCCGTTCACTCACGCGTGCCTCACTACTCACACAAACCATACTACTCACACGTGGTGCTCCATTCACTCGCGCGGGGGCACTCACCCGCGGTGCCTTACCCACGCACGCGAGGGCACTCAACCGCTGTGCCTCATCCACACACCGTGCCTCACTCATACACGCGGGGGCACTCACCCGCGGTACCTCACTCATACACACGGCGACACTCACACACGCGGTCTCTTCCACACAACGTCCCTCACTCATACACGCGGGGGCACTCAACCGCGGTGCCTCATCCATACACCGTGTGCTGGGAAGCACGTACACCGGCACAATCGCCACCACACCACTCACACGTGGTGCCTCACTCACACACGGTGCCTCACCCACGCACGGCGTGCTGGGAAGCACGTACTCTGGCTCCATCGCCACCACACCACTCACACACGGGGTCGCTTCCACACACGGGGACGCACTCACACCTTGCACCACACACACAGGGACAACCACACTGGGGATTTGTGTCCCCACAAGGGTCTCCGGGGCCTCTATACCCCCCAAGCTCGCCGTGCACCCGTCCACAGCACCCGTCCTCTCAACCTCGCAAAGCACGACCGAACTCACCTGGTCGTGACTCGCCTCGAGGGGGCATACTCCCTCCCCTCGTTCCTGGAGGAGGCCATCCAGCTGCTCGCACCGGGTCCCTGCACGGTCCGCCAGCTCACCCCCATTATCCTCCACTACCTCTGTGTGTGTGTGCGTCACTTACCCCGTCTTCCTCGTGTAGTCTTCCCTCTATCGTTCCCATCTCCCGTGTCTCTGCCAACTCTTCACCCTTTACCTCCCTTGTCTCAACTATTATTTCCGTTGTCGTCATTTCGTGTCTCGTCTCACACGTTTTGGTCTCCCCATTTAATTTTTCCCTCTTGGTCACCGTCGATTCCTCTGTCACGACCCTTGCCCAACACGCCCCCCGAATTATTTTTTCACCCGCCTCCACCGCGGGCCTGTCAGCCGTTGCACCCCCTTCCAGCTCGCCTGCTCCCACACGTGGAGTCGCCATTCCCAGCTCCCTGGTCACGGCCTTCATGCCCGCCTGCAGGCATCGGCCCATGTTCTGCGTCTCACCCCGTAGCTCTTTCATTTCTTCCTTCATGTTTGCTTCCATTCCGTTTATTTGCTTGTTCATTTCGTTTTTCATTTCATTTGTATTTGTATCCATCTTTTCGTTCATTCCTTTCATTTCATTTGTATTTGTATCCATCTTTTCGTTCATGCCTTTCATTTCGTTTGTATTTGTATCCATCGTCGTTTTCACTTCATTCATTTGCTTGTTCATGTTCGCAATCATCTTCGCTGTCGTTTCCGCATACATTTTTGCCAGCATGGTGTATAGCTGGGTCATGTCGGGTGCGCTTGGGTGAGCCGTTTCGGCAGGGGTCGGAAAAGGGTTTTGGTGGAGGGGGGAGGTGTCATACACCGCGGCCGCTGCCCACCACCTCAGGTTCTGGGTTCAGTTGGGCGAGTCCGTGTTCCTGCACAATCAACATTTCCTGCTCGAGGATTCCATCCTGGACCATGGATTTTACATTACTACACATATACATTTCTAATACCCCCGGCTCCCGCTCGCCTTGAGACGCCCATCTTGCTTCTCGTGAAGGGTTAATTTCGCTCGCTCGTAATTTGGAGGGAATCGGGGGTCGCTTCTCTCACCCTGGACCGATTCCCGTAAATTTGGCCGGAGACAGGAGAGCCCGTTTTCCTGTTCTCCGATACCAGTGCCGCGAGGAGGGGCGATGGTTGTATCCCACTCCTGACACCAGTGTTGCAGATTTCGCGCCCGCCGGCGTGCGGACGGCCACGTAACTCGAATCGCGGCACGTCGCCCACGGACGGACAATCCAGTCGTGACCCTCTCGGACTAACGCCGGGAACCAGTCACGGGTGGACCTTCGGTCTCACCGCGATCGAGCCAATCAGCCCCCGCGTGGGATAGGGTTGCTCGCCGGGTGGACCTACCTAAGTACCCACGCGGAGGGTAGACCGGGCGATCGCACCTCGCCGCAGGTCGACTTCGGACACGGGCCATAGCGACCCGGTTCCGTACTATCAGAATAACCGGCGGTGTTATCGTCGACCTCGGCGGTTCGATTAATTATCGGGCGTATTCAGCCCACTACCAGCCCCTTTACGTGAAGCAAGATGAGGGTTCAATGGGGGAAAAGACGAAGCGAAGCGGGAGAACAGTTCAACAATAAAGCACATTTATTCGCGGCACACGGGAAGCACACAAATACAATTCCACCAAAAGCACACAAAAAAAAGAAAACACAATTCCATTTACACAAAAAAGCAAATATAAAAGTGAAAACACAGTGCAGAGCTAATACCGACTACCGAGCACACGGCAACACTTATACAATTCTACTTCACAGACGGCGCCGACAACACATACCCAAAACCAAGGAAAAGAAATACCTCAAGAATGAGGCAGGCCTGAGGCCGAGACCGGGTCGGGCCTACCCGTCTGGTGATGAGACGCGGAGCGGCGATGGCCCCGCAACCCGCGGGCCTCGTGGACGGTGTCTGGTAGGGGGTGGGAACGGGGCCCCCTTGGTCGCACTATCTCAGCGCGGGGGGAAACAGGAGGGGTTGCTGATGCTCGGGGTATAGAGGATCTTTATTATCCCTGGTGTGCGTCTCCACCTCGGCCAGGTCGCGCTGCCGGCCTCCCTCGGGCGTGCAGCTCCTGGCACCGACGCGAGCACCCCCTCGTCTGCCTTCGCCGTTGCCGCCTCTCCGCCTCTGGACTTTCCACCCTGGACTCCTCTTTGGGCTCTCCTCGTTGGACTCTCCGATCGACTCTCCCCTTCGCGACTCTCTTCAGCTTCTCCAGCTACTGCAGGCCTCGGGCTCCAGACTTCCACACCCTCTGACTCTTTCTCGATCTGACTCCTTCTCGTTCTCCTGACTGACGAACACCGTCCTTTTATCCCCCCCCCGTAGCTTCGCCTTTGACCCCCTCCCTTTGACCTTTCACCTCGCTCCCCATTGGCCCGAGAAAAAGTGGGCGTGAAGGCTTTTTGATCCACAAATTTGCATATATCGATCGTTCTGGAGGCGGGGCCAAATCGCCCCTCGCTCACCGATTGGACGGCAAAAAGTGGGCGTGTGTCGTTTTTGATCCGTTTTTGAAGCACAAAATCCGTGATTTTGTACACGCTGTTCAACGTGCGCCCTGCACGAGTCCAACACCGGTACCCACAGCGGGGCAAGAACGGTGGCGATGCTACGGTTGCGAGGTGTGACGTGAAGGTCGTGGCGGTTGTGGTGAAGCGGTGTTGTGGTTGGTGGTTGATGTTGTGGTTGTGATGGTAATCATGGCGGTTGGTCCAAAATAAAGATAGTAAAAGAAAAACGGCTATCCTGAAGAGTCGCAGCTCGCATAAATGACATGTATTCCCACTAGACAACGGGTTTGGGCCTAACTACACATGCACTTACCGAGATACCTCACCTAAGGGATCTGAATGGTGGTTTGCGAATTTGGTAACCACAACAATATAAAAAGGAATATAATTATTTTAGATTTACACCAAAAATGAATTACTTTACAAGATTGATTCGAGAAATGAATGTAAAGTATGAGGGTGATAACACACCTTTCCTTACAATGGAAGAAACTGAACGTATTTGAGAAATGTTCAAAGGATTGTTGTTATATATTATTCACGATTGCCATTTTCAGGGAAATATCAACAAAAGATATTGTATAAATAAAATAATGGATTATCTTGAAATTAAACCTGAACTTAGGATAATATATAGAGTTTCTAAAAAAGCCAATAATAAATGAAATAACCTATTTTCCAAATATATAAATGAATGATTTTTTTTTTACCCATTTTGGAAAATAAGATAAAATTTAACAACCATAAATATCTTCCAAATTCATTAAGATGTCTCATAGTTGGTTCAAGTGGATGTGGAAAAACCTGCTTACTTTTAAAGATGCTCCTTACTCCCAAGTTTTTAGATTATGATTATTTAATAATTTTCACAAAGTCGAGTTTTCAACCTGAGTATCAACTACTCTCACAAGGTTTTAATGCTGGTCTTCAAAAAGAAGATATAATCGGTTTATTTTAACTTCAAAACAAACGAAATGATTACAACATTGAAGATATAATACAATTATTTTGTGATACACAGAGATCTAAAAATAAATCAAAACCGATAACTTGTATTCTTAGTGATAATACGGATGATATACCTTCTCCCCAAGATTTGGATAAATCAAAAAAGAACCTCGTTATCTTTGATGATTGTGTTCATGAGAGAAACCAAACGGTAATGGACAGCTACTACACAAGAGGGAGACATTCTTCTTGTAATTGTATTTATCTTAGTCTATCATACTGTTGCGGATTCGCGCCCGCCGGCGTGCGGACGGCCACGTAACTCGAATCGCGGCACGTCGCCCACCGGACGGACAATTCAGTCGTGACCCTCTCGGACTAACGCCGGGAACTAGTCACGGGTGGACCTTTCGGTCTCACCACGATCGTGCCAATCGGCCCCCGCGTGGGATAGGGTTGCTCGCCAAATTCGACCTACCTAAGTACCCACACGGAGGGTAGACCGGGCGATCGCACCTCGCCGCAGGTCGACTTCGGACACGGGCCACTTTAAGCGACCCGTTCCGTACTATCGGGATAACCGAGCGGTGTTATTCGTCGGCCTCGACGGTTCGATTAATTACCGGGCGTTTTAGCCCACGACCAACCCTTTACGTGAAGCAAGATGGAGATTCAATGAAAGAAAAGACGAAGCGAAGCGGGAAAACAGTTCAACATAACTCACATTTATTTCGCGATGAACGGGAAGCACACATATACAATTACACCAAAAGCACATGTAAAAGGAGAAGAAACACAATATTACACAAAAAGCAAATATAAAAGAGAAACACAATGCAGAGCTATCCGACTACCGAGCACACGGCAACACTTATACAATTTTACTTCACAGACGGCGCCGCCAACACGTATACCCAAAGCAAAAGAAAAAGAACCACCCTCCAGGATGAGGGGGGTAGGCGGGCCTGGGGCCAAGACCGTGTCGGGCCTACCCGTCTGATGATGAGACGCAGAGCGGCGGTGGCGCCTCAACTCCGCGGGCCTCGCGGACAGTGTCTGGTAGGGGGTGGGAAAGGGGCCCCCTTGTCGCACTATCTCAGCGCGGGGGGGAAACAGGAGGGGGTTGTTGATGCTCGGGGGGGAGGAGGATATCACCCTATCTCGGGTCCCGCGACGAGCGTCTCCTCCTCGACCTCGGCCGCGTTGCTGGCCTCTCCCTCTGCAGCTCCCGGCACCGACGCGAGCACCCCCTCGTCCGCCTTTGCCGCCGCCACCTCTCCACAGCTCCGTCTAATCGCCCTCTCCGTCTCCTCTCTTGGCTCGTCCCAACTCTTCACTCTTGACTTCTCCCCTCCGAACCGCGAACTGTTTGGCGAGCGCGGCCGTTTATATCCCCCGTGGCCTCGCTCCCCCACCTTTGACCCTTTACCTCCGACCCTTCACCTCCAACTGGCTCCCCATTGGACCGAGGAAAAGTGGGCGTGAATGCTTTTTGATCCATGAATTTGCATATAGCGTCCTCACTCCAACGCCCTGGAGGCGGGGCCAAATCACCCCAGCTCGCCGATAGGACGGAACAGAAGTGGGCGTGAGTCATTTTTGATCCGTTTTTCTCGGAAAGTCTGTGATGTTTCTGAACACGCTGCTCGGTGCGCGCCCTACACGAGTCCAGTATCGGTGCCCACAAGTGGCGCGAGAATGGTGGGGATGCGATGGTGGCGAGTTGTGACGGTAAAGGTCGTGGCTGTTGTTGTGAAGCGGCGTTGTGGTTGGTGGTTGTTGTTGTGAAGCGGCGTTGTGGTTGGTGGTTGTTGTTGTGAAGCGGCGTTGTGGTTGGTGGTTGTTGTTGTGAAGCGGCGTTGTGGTTGGTGGTGGTAGTAATGGCGGCTGGTCCAAAATAAAGATAGTAAAAGAAAAACGGCTATCCTGAAGAGTCGCAGCCCGACTGAATGACATTTATTCCCTCGAAACAACGGGTTTGGGCCTAACTACACATATACTTACAGAGATATCTCACCTAAGGGACCTGAATGGGGGTTTGCGAATTTGGTCAACCACAACAATACTTTCAACTCCCTCATCGCTCAATAAGAAACAATGCTAATACTTTTATTTTATTCAAGTTAAATTCAATAGATATAAACAATTTTTGGAGAGACAATTGTTCTACATTATTTAGTAAAAAGGAATTTGGGGATTATATGAAGCACATGACTGAAAAATATAAATATATTGTTGTGAAACAAGATGAGATATTAAGGGATATATATATATTTTTTTTTATAAACAATTACACATATAAATGACAACTATTATTATAAATATTGTGGGTAAATCTTCTTCTGGAAAAATCTTTCATAAATCAAGGTTCTTGTACAAATGTACAAGTACAAATGAGAATATTGCAAATTTGCTTAAAAAGCGCCATGTAGTTCGGATTGTATCCACAACAACTATAGCAATAAGACCTGGAGAAGTAGAAAGTTAAGATTATTGCTATATTTCAGTAGAGGAACATATGCGATTGAGGAATGAAGGTCAAATATTTGAGGAGGTTTCTCTTGGCATAACAAAATATTCACATTGTAAGAGTGAGTTAAAGAAACTAAAATCTGGTGGCCTTGGGATATTAGAAACTAATCCAGAAGGAATGAGACAAATTATTAAACATCTGAGTGGGGTTAAGATTTTATCATTCAGTTTTGATGTTTATGAAGAAACTCAACGCAAATGTATGAAAAGCAGAGATACAAGTATTAGTGAAGAAGAAATTACAACTCGTATTAATGTTAATAAATAATTTAATGAAATATTTAAAGAAAAGGATTTATTTGAACACATCTACTTTAATGATGAAGAAAAGGAAAATTTCCCTGTTGACCTTTATAATTCAGTGAATGATATTTTCCAATAAATAAATGGATGCAAAAGAAAGAGCAAGAAGATTTAAGGAGCATCAAGAGTTTGTTTCAAAAGTTGTAAAACAACAGGAAGACATAAAGAAGAAACGCAGACAGAAACCAATGGGTGAAGAAGCATTTGAAAGAAAACAAGATAAATTTATAAACCACTTTTAAAAACTTCCCAAGAAAAAAATTATAGATGTTTCCACAGTTCCCACAATAGAATATACTCCTAAAAAACTTCAAATGTTAAAAGATTTCAGTCAAATGATGGAGGAGGAATTCGAGCATATAGGAGAATTAGAATATGATGAGGAAGGATTATTTCAACAACTGGCAGAGATTAATCAACCCCCTGATTATATTGTGAATACTCTCCAAAACAATGAATATTCAACGGATTCAAAAACCATAGCAGGTCTCATTCCAACATAACAACCAGCAATATTCCATCTTGTTCAAGAAAAGGGATTGATATTTAATGATGAATTAAGGTTCTTGAGTTTTGCCCAACCCCCGATTAAACTAACTCTGAGATTAATGTTTCTTCAAACAAAAGATGGAAAA
The DNA here is from genome assembly GCF_056783735.1 of Eptatretus burgeri. Classification (NCBI taxonomy): domain Eukaryota; kingdom Metazoa; phylum Chordata; class Myxini; order Myxiniformes; family Myxinidae; genus Eptatretus; species Eptatretus burgeri. The sequence continues at coordinate 43,372,322 of NC_140970.1, read as the reverse complement.
CAAGGTTCAACTGTGAGGGATGAATCAAAGTATTTTGATAAACCATTGGATATGTAAAATAAGGATGATGTATATGTTGATCTGCTGGACTCTCTTAATTACAGGGTTCATTAATATGAGAAGGAGGAACACATTATTCAGGCTTTAAGTAGCCTTGGTTCAGGTGTTAGTTTTCTTCCAAATGACCCATCACAATTAGTAAACAGACTGTTATTGCTGTTAGGTAGTAAGAACGCTGGAAATAACAATTGTTTAAATGAAGCATCAGCCATTTTAGACCAGTTGATGAACATGAAAATAATTAATAAATGTCACTGCAAAGACATTTTGTCTCATATTAAATAAGATGAGAAGCACAATCCTTCGTTTTAATTTCACAACAAGCGACCACACATCTTCATTCCCATACCCACTACAACTTGACGCAACAAAAGAATATGAGGCGTCTTTATTGTCCATGGAAACTTATAATACCTTATTTAATATCACGGAGAAAAATGATGTTTAGTTATAATCCGGGAAGTGGATACAAAACGATAACAGTTTCACCCGGAGCATATGAGATTTCTCAAATATCTTCCGAAATTGCTCGTCTTATGAAAGAACAGGGCGATGAACCAAAAAATATTGGTATAGATATTCAAAAACATACTTCAAAAACAACGATAAACTTAAAAATAACTGCAAGGTTCATCTCACAATTGATAATTCATTTAGAGAGTTATTGGGTTTCTCCTCAAAAAAGATTGAAACTAATGGGATGTTTTACAGTGATAATGTTATTCAAATATCCTCAAGCATAAATTTGGTATTAATTCACTGTGATTTGCTTGATGGTGCTTATAATGATGGAATAAGAACAAATACAATATTTTCATTCAGTGCATACTAAACCCCAATTGGTTATAAATTCAATATGGAACCCAATAATCTGGTTTTTCTCCCTGTGTCAGGAAAAACCATATACAGAGTAAATTCTAGGATAACTGACCAAGATAATCGCATGATTTCTTTTAATGGAGAAATTATATCCATCAGAATTCACCCACGTGAAGTTTTCCCATAAATAAATACAATGGTTATTGTGAGGAATCACGAGTTGGGAAAATATAAAATAATTACAGGGGATGGGATGTTCCTTTCCCCATACTACAAGGGTGAAGGCATGTATCTTGGTAGAGGATACTATAAACCTAAGAGACAAAGGGGTGTCGCCGGTGTCGCATATCAATTTAGAAAAAAAGGAGATGGGATAATTGATTCTCTCATGGGTATAGGTTCAACTATTATTAAACATAAAGACAATTGATTAAACTGCTTCTGCTGTGGGAAATGTAGAGGGTGCTATAAAGAGTATAAAAGATGCCCAAAAGGAATCTCATAAATTACAAGCAATAAAAGAAATTAAGAAAGCCAAAACTCAGTTGTCTCCCCAAGAACGACTGAAAATAATTCAAATACTTGGGTCAGGGTTTCAAAAGTTTTAACATCTCTTTTCCTAAATAAATACAAGTATGGATGCAATTGATAGTATCCAATTTGAATCATATCATTATCATCTCAAACTCCACTGAAAAAGAAGAATACTTCATGGTAAATGCAATAACTGGAACAGACTGGAATGCAAATGGAACAAAAAGTTTTGAAATAAATAATCAACAAACTTATTTGAATCTCGCCGAAAGTTTCTTTTTGTGTAAATTTACATTCACGAAGGCTGCGAATAACACAAACGCTACACTCGTAAATGATTTCTTCTGGAAAATGTTTGATAGTGTTCCTTTATACATTGGAACACAAGAAGTTGAAGCGGTTCATTATGTCTCTGCCACATCTGAAATTATGAAATTTACACTATATTCATTCAGTGATAGAATGGGAAAGGGGGCTGTCAAAGGTTTTATTCCTGATATGTCAATGGGAACAAACACAGACCCTGGATATAGTCAAAGGAAAGGAGTGTATAATGATGATACAAAAGCAGGTAATAGTTTTACTGTGGCCGTTCCTCTTAAAGGTATATTTGGATTTTGTGATCATGATAAAGTTCTGTATGGTCATTAAATTAGATTTCAACTGCAAAGGAATGATAATGAAAATAGATTGCTTTTTGGTGTGGCTAATGCTTTTGCTGCTCAGAATAAATTTGTTATTGATGAAATTAGTTGGTACATTCATCAATATACTCCTAATCTTAAAACAGAAGAGATGTTGAATAGAAGACTTAACTCAAAGAAGCCACTCAATGTATCATACCTTAAAAGAAGATGGCAACACGTTAAACTGAACCAAACCACTTGCACGTGGAATTTAGGTATTTTGGAAGGAAAGCCACGATATCTGTGGCTCATTAAAAAAAAAAACAGATGGTGATTCTGCTACTGATAAGAATAATGCATTGAGTGATAATGCTAAGGTGAAACAACTTCACATTTCTCTGGATGGAACATTTTATCCACGAGATAGATTGGAAATTAATTGGGGAAAAATTATGATTATGCTGAAACATACAAGTCTTACCAAAAGGTGTGTGAAAGTAATGAAAATAAAGAACCTATTTTGGATATGACAGCATTTAAAAGTCTGTATACAATCTATGCGATTGACCTGAGTGCTCAAAATAAAACTATAAAGTCTAATCGAGTGGATACTTCCCTATACATTGAAAGAGGAGAGAGTGAAGAAGTTGATGCATATTGTTTGCTTTTGGAATAAACAGAATTACAGATTAATACAGATAATGGTGTTATGATTAGTCTCACATAATTTTTTTGATAAATAAATGAGTCGCAAAGTACCAACTGGGGTATATGTTTATCAAATCAATCTTCATCAGTTGTATGTAAATTGTAGTAAAGTGCCAACTAACAGCTTGTATGATTAACGTTAATACAATGCAGAGAAAAGGAACAGTTGGAATTGATGTTTTGCTCACAAGAGAACAGGTGAAAATCTTGAACGATACTGGCTCAAAATTTAAATGTCAAAACCAATGTTGAAGAAATATATAATAAGAGAGACGAGTGGAGGATTTCTCCCATTTCTAATTCCTTTATTTGCTGGTTTCAGTGCGGCTGGAGCATTGACGGGTGATATTTCAGTGGATTCTTTATGTTTTAAAAATTAAGATTCAAATGTGCATGTTGGAAACTAAAAAGGTTTTCGCACTCTGTCGGAATTTTTCTCATAAATAAATGAGTTAGTGTGTAAAATGTAAACAGAAAACCAAGAGTAAAAATATCTCGTATGTTAAAAGTAAAAATAATAGGGTTATACAAAAAGGTACATGTTCGTTGTGTGGCTCAAAAAAGAGTGAATTCACCAAACACAAACGTGGGGGAGATATACAAAAGTTTTTATCAGGAAGTAAATTTACAACTACTGGAATACCAGGGGAATTACATCTACCAGGGTATTCTTTCTGTGGTCCAGGAACAAACTTCAATGCAAGATTAGATGAGGCTGACAATCCTAAACCATGGAGCAAACCTATCAATAGGGTTGATGAAGTGTGAATGAGGCACAATTTTGATTATGGAAATAGCACAACGTTGGAAGAAAAACATGAAGCCGATAGAGAAATGTTATATAATTTGTCTCTGATACAAAATCCAACCTTGAGAGAAAAAGTTGATAGGTTCATCGTGAAGATGATCAGTGCTAAATTGAAACTTGGGCTTGGAAATTCAAAAAACTTGTAGGCTCTAATGATGTCATTAACATTGAAGAGCAATTAGCTGATTAATTACGTAAATGAATAATCACAAAGCTTCATAGAAGAAAGGTTTATTCCAAGGAAGTTGATTATATCTGGTCTGCTGATTTAATTGAACTCAATTATGATAAGGGATACAAGTATGCTTTAACCGTTATTGATTTGAGGAGTATATATTGTTGTGGTTACCAAATTCGCAAACCACCATTCAGGTCCCTTAGGTGAGGTATCTCGGTAAGTGCATGTGTAGTTAGGCCCAAACCCGTTGTCTAGTGGGAATACATGTCATTTATGCGAGCTGCGACTCTTCGGGATAGCCGTTTTTCTTTTACTATCTTTATTTTGGACCAACCGCCATGATTACCACCACAAGCACAACATCAACCACCAACCACAACGCCGCTTCACCACAACCGCCACGACCTTCACGTCACACCTCGCAACCGTAGCATCGCCACCGTTCTTGCCCCGCTGTGGGTACCGGTGTTGGATTCGTGCAGAGCGCGCGTCGAACAGCGTGTACAAAATCACGGATTTTGTGCTTCAAAAACGGATCAAAAACGACACACGCCCACTTTTTGCCGTCCAATCGGTGAGCGAGGGGCGATTTGGCCCCGCCTCCAGAACGATCGATATATGCAAATTTGTGGATCAAAAAGCCTTCACGCCCACTTTTTCTCGGGCCAATGGGGAGCGAGGTGAAAGGTCAAAGGGAGGGGGTCAAAGGCGAAGCTACGGGGGGGATAAAAGGACCGTGTTCGTCAGTCAGAGAGTGTGGAAGTCTGGAGCCCGAAGCCTGCAGTAGCTGGAGAAGCTGAAGAGAGTCGAACGAGGAGAGCCCAAAGAAGAGTCCAGGGTGGAGAGTCCAGAGGCGGCAGCGGCGAAGGCAGACGAGGGGGTGCTCGCGACGGTGCCGGGAGCTGCACGCCCGAGGAAGGCCGGCAGCGCGACCTGGCCGAGGTGGAGACGCACACCAGGGATAATAAAGATCCTCTATACCCCGAGCATCAGCAACCCCCTCCTGTTTCCCCCCGCGCTGAGATAGTGCGACCAAGGGGGCCCCTTTCCCACCCCCTGCCAGGCACTGTCCGCGAGGCCCGCGGAGTGAGGCGCCATCGCCGCTCCGCGTCTCATCACCAGACGGGTAGGCGCGACCCGGTCTCGGCCTCAGGCCCGCCTCATTCTTGAGGGTATTTCTTTTCCTTGGTTTTGGGTATGTGTTGTCGGTGCCGTCTGTGAAGTAGAATTGTATAAGTGTTGCCGTGTGCTCGGTAGTCGGTATTAGCTCTGCACTGTGTTTTCACTTTTATATTTGCTTTTTGTGTAAATGGAATTGTGTTTTCTTTTTTTTGTGTGCATTTGGTGGAATTGTATTTGTGTGCTTCCCGTGTGCCGCGAATAAATGTGCTTTATTGTTGAACTGTTCTCCCGCTTCGCTTCGTCTTTTCCTCCATTGAATCCTCATCTTGCTTCACGTAAAGGGTTGGTAGTGGGCTGAATACGCCCGATAATTAATCGAACCGTCGAGGTCGACGATAACACCGCTCGGTTATTCTGATAGTACGGAACGGGTCGCTTAAGTGGCCCGTGTCCGAAGTCGACCTGCGGCGAGGTGCGATCGCCCGGTCTACCCTCCGCGTGGGTACTTAGGTAGGTCGACCCGGCGAGCAACCCTATCCCACGCGGGGGCTGATTGGCTCGATCGCGGTGAGACCAAAAGGTCCACCCGTGACTGGTTCCCGGCGTTAGTCCGAGAGGGTCACGACTGGATTGTCCGTCCGGTGGGCGACGTGCCGCGATTCGAGTTACGTGGCCGTCCGCACGCCGGCGGGCGCGAAAACCGCAATAATATGCATTGGTTGTCTCTTTAAAAAACAAAACAGGTAATACTCTTATGTTAGTCTTTCAACAGATATTTAATAAAAGGAAGAGAAAACCTAAAAAAAATTGTGGACTGATGAGGGTATGGAGTTCTACAACAAAACATTGATGAATTTTCTTTAAGATAACAACATTATATTATACAGCACCTTTAATAAAGGAAAAGCGATTGTTGTTGAGCGATTCAATCATTTAAATTTTGTTAATCATTTAAATTTTTTTTGTTAATTTTTTTTTTAATTAAAATTTTTTTTTTTAATTTTATTTAATTTTAAAATTTAATTTTTTTTTTTTTTAAATTAAAATTTATTTAAAAATTTAAATTTATTTAAATTTATTTAAAAATTTAAAAATTAAAATTTAAAATTTTAAAATTTTAAAATTTAAAAAATTTAATTTTAAAAATTTTGTTAATCAATCATTTAAATTAATTAAAAAAAAAAATTAAATCAAACATTTAAATTTTGATTCAAAGAGAGAATATATAAAAAATTCACTCAACTCGATTCTCAACAATGGTTATCTTAAATTCAGGATATTGTAGATAAGTATGATGATACGATTCACACCTCAACGAATACTAAACCATCAGAAACATTTACAAAATTAGAATATGAAAAAGAGATTCATGTCAGAAAGCCTAAGTTAAAAGTTGGTGATATAGTGAGAATATACAGGTGGAAATCTCATTTTGAAAAAGGCTATACAAAGTGATGGACAAATGAACTTTTTAAAATTGTTGATGTAATAGATACAGTTCCTTGGACTTATAAGGTATATGGTTTAGAAGGGGAAGAGATTGTATGTTTATTTTATTCACAGGAATTACAAAAGATAAAAGATAAATTGGAATTTTTTTGACTCTGGACCTTTTTTAACTCCACCCATTTTTGACTCCACCCACGCAAACCCCACCCACATAAGCCACATCCACACAAGCCCCACTCACAAAAGCCACATCCACACAAGCCCCACCCACACAAGCCCCACCCACCCACATAAGCCACATCCACACAAGCCCCACCCACACAAGCCCCACCCATCCACATAAGCCACATCCACACAAGCCCCACTCACAAAAGCCACATCCACACAAGTCCCACCTGGAGTCCCTTTATAGAGAGAGTAGCGACAACTAAGGATTTGACGCCATTTTGAGTCCATTCAGTGCGGTGCGCGTGCGGAGCCGCCGTATGGCGCTAGTTCATTGAACCGTATATTCCATTGTGTTCTCTATGTATGAGAGATGGGAATGGTCTTTTCCATGTTGATAATGGACAAATTATGTGAAGATGACAGAATAGAAGATTTATGACAACCAAGAGCCATATGATAAAGAAGAAATTCACAGAGCTGGTTGTGATTTAACAGTCACAGACATTTAGAACCATGACAAAGAAGGAATGAACTAGACAAGTCCACGTGCTGCTTATTTCAGCCTCATTTTAATTTCAGGGAGGCGCGAGCGAGACTAGAACTCTCACCTCCCTGTTTATACATGTACATGTACAATACAATGTTAAGAGTTATCTTTGTATTTCTGCAGTTGTTTGACCTTGTTTATCGTGTGTGGGTATATATTTGTGTTTGTTTAATTTTCATATTTAAATTATTAATCTAAACTTTGCTGCATGTTGCCGATCATATATTAATCCCACCAAAAAGAGAGTAGCCCACCCCACCCGGCGGCCCCTCATTCCCTGTTTCCCTCATTTCCCTTATGTTTCCCTCATGTTTTCCTCTTTCCCTGAAGGTAAAAGCCAGTCCCTACCATTCTACACTCAGAAGTTAAACGGGCTCCCTTCTATGCTTCTATGGGGTGTCGACCTGTTTAGTATCCTGAGATCTGGCTGTCTACACCCACACCAATAGATTTTAAATCTTTGGTATAACCTACTCTTAAAAGTTAGGGTTAGGGTTAGATTTAGGTTTAGGGTCAGGTTTAGGGTTTGGGTCAGAATTAGGGTTAGTGTTGACCCTAACCCTGCCTTTGAAGAGTGGGCCGTGTTAGCCCGTTCTCCATTCATTCGTCTTTGTTACCTTCGCATTCTGCGAAAGGTTATGTTTTGGTCGGCGTGTATTTATTTATTTATTTATTTATTTATTTATTTATTTATTTGTTTGTTTGTAATCTTGTGATTCGTACAACTCAAAAAGTATTAAACCGAATTGCATGAAATTTGGTGGGATGATTGGTTATTAGCCAGGAAGCATTCGATTAGATTTTGGGATCGTTCGGGTCAAAGGTCAAGGTCACGAAAAGGTCAAAATCGTCTTTTTACGATAACACGGTCAATTTTTAATCAATTTGCATGCAACTAACGCCAAAATGTTCAGAATTCAACGCCTCATCGTGTGATATGCAATATGACACAATGACGCCCATACTCTTGTTACCGGTTAGGGGTCAAAGGTCAGGGGGGTCACGACCTTGAAAAATATGCGGTTTTTGTCATAACACGGTCAATTCTTGTCCGCTTTACATGAACCCAGCACCAAAATGTTCAGAATTTAATGCCCAATCTTGTAACACAATGACGTCATAACACATGTCACCGGTTGGGGTAAAATGTCGGGGGGGGGGGTCACGCCTTTGAAAAATATGCGGTTTTCGGCATAACTCAGTCAATTCTTATTCGATTTGCATGAAACCAGCATCAAACAAGATTATCTTCTCTTGTTGAAACGTTGTATTCACCGAGCTTGCGAGTGAAGACTCGCCAAAACGACGTGAGTTGATTGTTGTTTAGTCCGTAGCCCCCGAAAGTCGGGGGGGGGTCATGACATTATAGATATGTGGTTTGTGTCATAAGACCATTCATATGAAACCAGTTCCACACACTCATGTCAAGAACAAAAAAAGTAGTGGCGGCGAAGGTATGCGCTCTATGTCATTTAGGACCCTCAATAAATATCCCATTTAGGACCCTCAATACTCTGAATGAGGAGCTGTGAGCCAGAGGTCAATAAACGTCTGAATCAGGCCTGGGGAGTCATGGGTTTACTGTATCACAGGGTGTGGCACTGTCGGTACCTATGCAGGAGGACGAAAGTCCAAGTCTTTAAGTCCTTGGTGCTTCCAGTCTTGTTCTACGGATGTGAGACTTGTACAAAGACCAGGGATCTGAGACAGACACTTAACTCCTTCGGTATCAGCTCTCTTTGGAGAATCCTTGGCTATCGCTGGTCAGATTTTGTATCCAATGAGTGGTTGCTGAGAGAGACTCAGATGAGATTTGTTACCTGTATAGTCTGTGAGCATCAGCTGTGAGTGTATGGACACATGGCTCGTTTTCCTGATGTTGATTCTGCTGACAATATTCTCTCAGCAAGGGTGCTTCATGAGTGGAGGAGACCAATGAGCCGACCACGTGCCTCGTGGTTGCAGCAGGTTGATCAGCATCTTCAGGAGATGGGGATTTGCCAGGCATCTGGCTGGGGGATGGCCAGATAGAGGCTCCTGGAGCTTCTGCGCATGCTCCCATACCTGACCTGTCCTTTTTAGACCTTAACGAGTTGCAAATAAGTGATTTACTGTGTGGTTTTAAACCTGAATGAGTTACAAATAGGGATTTACTGTGTGGTACTAAACCTTGTCAGAAATAAGGGATTTAATGTTCTGGTATTATACTTTAACTACTCTCGCCCTGAAGGGATGCTGTGTGTGCGTGCGTGTGTGCGTGCGTGCGTGCGTGCCGCGTCTATATTTTCACTTTAAAAATGTTTTTCTCTGTAACCGCTGGTCCGGTCGATGCAAAAACTTTAAACATAGGAGAGCCTCCCCATGGATATTTTTATTGCTAACTCTGATGTCATTGGTTACATTGTATGGCAGCCATATTAGATTAAAAGAAAAATTTGGACATCATTTTCTCTGAAACCACTCAACAAAATTTTTTTGAAACGGCATATGTCATCAACTACCTATAGGCAATATGGAGTGATAAAGATAACAAAATTGGTGAAGTGGTATTCCAGCCATAATTAGTTGCATTGAAATCCTTATCCACAAAAGCTGAAACTTCATATATCTGACATATGACCCAATATGAAAGAAATTTGTGATGTTCATAACCCATGCCAAGAAACTGACATAATAGGGTATATGGATGATATGGGTGTTTTGGTCATAATAGGAGCGTGTTCACTTAACGGTGGTAGTTTTCTTCAGAATGAACATGTGAGGTGAGACTATGTACTATATGAGCGCTGTTCTAGTTACAAATAAGAAATTTAATGTGTTTATTATACTTTAATACCGAGGAAGCAACATCTCCAAGGATGGTGATGCTGAGTATGACATCTGCTCAAGAATAGGAAAAGCAGCCGTCATCTTCCAGCACTGATATAATCCCCTCTTTTACCACATTTACCACGATGACGGGATCTTCAAACAGGTAAGTTTTAAAGGACGAGTTTGTTTATGTAATTCCTGCTACCATTTTTGACAGAGTGCTCCGTCCAGTGTTGTCGATTAAATTATGTAGTGCAAGCTTGAGAGGTCACATGGCCTCCTCCTGCATCAAAGTTCCTTGTGTATCCTTGTGTTCAAGCACCGGGAAGGTGTAGACGTTCTTTTCACTTTTCTCCAAAAACTAAACCCAGAAGGGTCTGTCAATCTGTTCACTGGACATCATTTTACGGCCAGAGTTCAAAGCGAAATTAAGAATTTACCGTTCACAGCTTATATATGCAGCAATTGTTGCCATGTCAATATTCTTTGTTCATTGTCATGGGATTGTTACCGTTGCATCGCAACCAATTCCAGTGTAAGCTCAATTGTCTTGGATCACATAACCTGCAGTAGCCAGACAGAGTCTGCACCGGCCATTCTTTATTCACGGATATTTCAGTTTTGGCCAATTACCCACTGTTTTGTGATTTTTCCTGGGATATAGGCGTTGAGTTGCATCATTATACCAAATTTCAGATTTTGACCCCACCGAGAAGGTTCGAAACATTCATATTAGTGAGTCAGTCAGTGGTCTTTATATATTAGATGCAGGTCATGGGCTCATAAAACAAAATGTATCTGGAAAACGATTTTTGCGACCATGATCGAGGAACAACTCAAAGTTTGGATAAATAGTAGCTGAATAGTTGCTGAATTTGAAATGACTTGTTGGCACTTTGACAATCCTGCAGTTAATGTTGTCGACCACTTTGAACAGGGGAACAGGGGTCAAAAAGGAAGGTTTGTGGATGTGCACACTTGGCGAAACTGCAAATGCCAACTTGCGACCTCTCTCTCTCTCTCTCTCTCTCTCTCTCTCTCTCTCTCTCTCTCTCTCTCTCTCTCTCTCTCTCTCTCTCTCTCTCTCTCTCTCTCTCTCTCTAGCTCTCTAGCTCTCTAGCTCTCTAGCTCTCTAGCTCTCTAGCTCTCTAGCTCTCTAGCTCTCTAGCTCTCTAGCTCTCTAGCTCTCTAGCTCTCTAGCTCTCTAGCTCTCTAGCTCTCTAGCTCTCTAGCTCTCTAGCTCTCTAGCTCTCTATCTCTCGAGCTCACTCTATCTCTCGAGCCCACTCTATCTCTCGAGCCCACTCTATCTCTCGAGCCCACTCTATCTCTCGAGCCCACTCTATCTCTCGAGCCCACTCTATCTCTCGAGCCCACTCTATCTCTCGAGCCCACTCTATCTCTCGAGCCCACTCTATCTCTCGAGCTCACTCTATCTCTCGAGCCCACTCTATCTCTCGAGCCCACTCTATCTCTCGAGCCCACTCTATCTCTCGAGCCCACTCTATCTCTCGAGCCCACTCTATCTCTCGAGCCCACTCTATCTCTCGAGCTCACTCTATCTCTCGAGCTCACTCTATCTCTCGAGCTCACTCTATCTCTCGAGCTCACTCTATCTCTCGAGCTCACTCTATCTCTCGAGCTCACTCTATCTCTCGAGCCCACTCTATCTCTCTCTCTCTCTCACTCTCTCTCTCACTCTCACTCTTACTCTCACTCTCTCTCTCGAGCTCTCTCTCTCACTCTCACTCTTACTCTCACTCTCTCTCTCGAGCTCTCTCTCTCTCTCGAGCTCACTCTCACTCTCTCTCTCTCGAGCTCACTCTATCTCTCGAGCTCACTCTATCTCTCGAGCTCACTCTATCTCTCTCTCTCTCTCTCGAGTTCACTCTCTCTCTCTCTCTCTCGAGCTCTCTCTCTCGAGCTCACTCGAGCTCTCTCTCTCTCTCTCTCTCTCTCGATCTCTCTCTCTCTCTCTCTCTCTCTCTCTCTCTCTCTCTCTCTCTCTCTCTCTCTCTCTCTCTCTCTCGATCTCTCTCTCGATCTCTCTCTCGATCTCTCTCTCGATCTCTCTCTCTCGATCTCTCGATCTCTCTCTCTCTCCTCTCTCTCTCTCTTCTCTATCTCCTCTCTCTCTCTCTCTCCTCTCTCTCTCTCTCTCTCTCTCTCGAGCTCTCTCTCTCTCTCTCTCTCTCTCGATCTCTCTCTCGATCTCTCGATCTCTCGATCTCTCTCTCGATCTCTCTCTCGATCTCGATCTCTCTCTCTCTCTCTCGATCTCTCTCGATCTCTCTCGATCTCTCTCGATCTCTCTCGATCTCTCTCGATCTCTCTCTCTCTCGCCCCCTGTCTCTCTCTCTCTCGCCCCCTGTCTCTCTCTCTCTCTCGCCCCCTGTCTCTCTCTCTCTCTCTCTCTCGAGTTCACTCTCTCTCTCTCTCTCTCTCTCTCTCTCGATCTCTCTCTCGCTCTCTCGATCTCTCTCTCTCTTTCCCCCTCTCTCTCTTTCCCCCTCTCTCTCTTTCCCCCTCTCTCTCTCTTCTCTCTCTCTCTCTTCTCTCTCACTCTCTTCTCTCTCACTCTCTTCTCTCTCTCGATCTCTCTCTCGATCTCTCTCTCGATCTCCCTCTCGATATCTCTCTCGATCTCTCTCTCGATCCCGATCTCTCTCGATCTCTCTCTCGATCTCTCTCTCGATCTCTCTCTCGATCTCTCTCTCGATCTCTCTCTCGATCTCTCTCTCGATCTCTCTCTCGATCTCTCTCTCGATCTCTCTCTCGATCTCTCTCTCGATCTCTCACTCTCTCACTCTCTCACTCTCTCACTCTCTCACTCTCTCACTCTCTCACTCTCTCACTCTCTCACTCTCTCACTCTCTCTCGATCTCTCTCTCTCCCTCTCTCGATCTCTCTCGATCTCTCTCTCTCCCTCTCTCGATCTCTCTCTCTCCCTCTCTCGATCTCTCTCGATCTCTCTCTCTCTCTCTCTCTCGATCTCTCTCTCTCTCGATCTCTCTCGATCTCTCTCGATCTCGATCTCGATCTCGATCTCGATCTCGATCTCTCTCTCGATCTCGATCTCTCTCTCTCTCTCTCTCGATCTCGATCTCGATCTCTCTCTCTCTCGATCTCGATCTCTCTCGATCTCGATCTCTCTCGATCTCGATCTCGATCTCTCTCTCTCTCTCTCTCTCGATCTCTCTCTCTCTCTCTCGATCTCTCTCTCTCTCTCTCTCGATCTCTCTCTCTCTCTCTCGATCTCTCTCTCTCTCGATCTCTCTCTCTCTCGATCTCTCTCTCTCTCGATCTCTCTCTCTCTCGATCTCTCTCTCTCTCGATCTCTCTCTCTCTCGATCTCTCTCTCTCTCGATCTCTCTCTCTCTCGATCTCTCTCTCTCTCTCGATCTCTCTCTCTCGATCTCTCTCTCTCTCGATCTCTCTCTCTCTCTCGATCTCTCTCTCGATCTCTCTCTCTCTCTCGATCTCGATCTCGATCTCGATCTCTCTCTCTCGATCTCTCTCTCTCTCTCGATCTCTCTCTCTCGATCTCTCTCTCTCTCTCTCGATCTCTCTCTCTCGATCTCTCTCTCGATCTCTCTCTCTCTCTCTCTCTCTCTCTCTCTCTCTCTCTCTCTCTCTCTCTCTCTCTCTCTCTCTCTCTCTCTCTCTCTCTCTCTCTCTCTCTCTCTCACCATCTCCCTCTCAATCTCATAGTATTGCTGTCAGCGAAGCGAAATCCTAAAAAAAATTCCATTGGAGTTGCCCAGATGTTACTGCGGGATGAAGGTTACCTATTAAGGGTTAAGCACGTCATAAAGGACACAAACAACAGGTTATTAAACAAATAACAGGTTATTAAACAAATAACAGGACGTGTTCAATAAGCTGGCTTAAAAGACACTGTGTCAATGGCAGTAAACTTCAGGAATTAATTTTTTATATGACCTTTAAAATCTTGATTTTATTTAGATTGAATTATCGAGTTCAACACTGCAGGACACAAATCATCTTCTTACTGCTTCCAAAAACCTCCATTTCTGCAGTACTTGGACATATTTAATAAAAGGAGAGTAAAATGACTTTGACATTGATTTATTCCAAAAAAATTGACTGGGTAAACCTACCATGGATTATATGAAGATAATTTTAGACTTAGGAAGGAAGTCCAGGCTGACCACAAAGTCTTATTCCAATTTGAATTTTTTATTACAACCAAACCAAAAGAGCTACAATGATGCGGCTTTTTGCATTTTGTCATATAATTCGTAAAGTGTCTTGTGTTTTTTGGTACCCCTCAACATGTGCACCTTTAATGGCACGTAGCACATCCAAGCGATACTCCACTTCAATCCACATGCTGGTCAACCTATCCCTCGTCACACTGCTGATGCAATCGGTTATCCTTGCACGAAGTGTTTCAATGTCAGCAATAGAGGTTTGGAAAAAAATCCTTGACATACTCCTTCAAGAAGTCTGAGGTCATCACATTGGGAGACGATGGAGGCCAGAGGACTACCCCACCATGCCCAATCTATCTACTGGGGAGGTTATCAGTTAAAAAGGTTACACTGTCTGCAATTTATACGCTTGAAGATGCAATCTTTTGTACAACTTCGGTTTTTATTTATAATTTTTCCAGAGGTTTGGATTAATTTGAAGCAACTTTTACTCAATCTTTTTTTTCTCTCCGAGGAGCATTTCTGTGTTTTTTTATATATTTTTTGTTGGGGGGGGGGGGTGGGAGGTGGGGAGGACAACATTAGCCAATTCTTTATAATGTTTCGAGTGGTGTCAAATTCCAAAATGATCATATTTTTTGACAGCAACGATATCGCAGCACATCCTCAGTTCATATTGGTACTTCGGTTCATTTTACACACTATCAGAACTGATCATCGGATCATATCTTTACCTTGGTTCATTTTACACAATGAAAGTACCGATCCATGGTTCATATTTATACCTTGGTTCATTTTACACAATATAAGGACCGATCCATGGTTCATTTTACACAATATAAGAACCGATCCATGGTTCATGTTTATACCTTGGTTCATTTTACACAATATAAGGATCGATCCATGGTTCATGTTTATACCTTGGTTCATTTTACACAATATAAGGATCGATCCATGGTTCATATTTATACCTTGGTTCATGTTACACAATATAAGGACCAATCCATGGTTCATATTGTTACCTTGGTTCATTTTACACAATGAAAGTACGATCCATGGTTCATATTTATACCTTGGTTCATGTTACACAATATAAGGACCGATCCATAGTTCATATTTATACCTTGGTTCATTTTACACAATATAAGGACCGATCCATGGTTCATATTTATACCTTGGTTCATTTTACACAATATAAGGACCGATCCATGGTTCATATTGACACCTTGGTTCATTTTACACAATATAAGGACCGATCCACAATATAAGGACACAATATAAGGACCGATCCATGGTTCATATTTATACCTTCGTTCATTTTACACAATATAAGCATCGATCCATGGTTCATATTTATACCTTGGTTCATTTTACACAATATAAGGACCGATCCATGGTTCATATTTATACCTTGGTTCATTTTACACAATATAAGGACCGATCCATGGTTCATATTTATACCTTGGTTCATTTTACACAATATAAGGACCGATCCATGGTTCATATTTATACCTTGGTTCATTTTACACAATATAAGGACCGATCCATGGTTCATATTTATACCTTGGTTCATTTTACACAATATAAGGACCGATCCATGGTTCATATTTATACCTTGGTTCATTTTACACAATATAAGGACCGATCCATGGTTCGTATTTATACCTTGGTTCATTTTACACAATATAAGGACCGATCCATGGTTCATATTTATACCTTGGTTCATTTTACACAATATAAGGACCGATCCATGGTTCATATTTATACTTTGGTTCATTTTACACAATATAAGGACCGATCCATGGTTCATATTTATACCTTGGTTCATTTTATACAATATAAGGACCAATCCATGGTTCATATTGTTACCTTGGTTCATTTTACACTATATAAGGACCGATCCATGGTTCATATTTATACCTTGGTTCATTTTACACAATATAAGGACCGATCCATGGTTCATATTGACACCTTGGTTCATTTTACACAATATAAGGAACGATCCACAATATAAGGACACAATATAAGGACCGATCCATGGTTCATATTTATACCTTGGTTCATTTTACACAATATAAGCATCGATCCATGGTTCATATTTATACCTTGGTTCATTTTACACAATATAAGGACCGATCCATGGTTCATATTGTTACCTTGGTTCATTTTACACAATATAAGGACCGATCCATGGTTCATATTTATACCTTGGTTCATTTTACACAATATAAGGACCGATCCACAATATAAGGACACAATATAAGGACCGATCCATGGTTCATATTTATACTTTGGTTCATTTTACACAATATAAGGACCGATCCATGGTTCATATTTATACTTTGGTTCATTTTACACAATATAAGGACCGATCCATGGTTCATATTTATACCTTGGTTCATTTTACACAATATAAGGACCAATTCATGGTTCATATTGTTACCTTGGTTCATTTTACACAATATAAGGACCGATCCATGGTTCATATTTATACCTTGGTTCATTTTACACAATATAAGGACCGATCCATGGTTCATATTGACACCTTGGTTCATTTTACACAATATAAGGACCGATCCACAATATAAGGACACAATATAAGGACCGATCCATGGTTCATATTTATACCTTGGTTCATTTTACACAATATAAGAACCGATCCATGGTTCATGTTTATACCTTGGTTCATTTTACACAATATAAGGACCGATCCATGGTTCATATTTATACCTTGGTTCATTTTACACAATATAAGGACCGATCCACAATATAAGGACACAATATAAGGACCGATCCATGGTTCATATTTATACTTTGGTTCATTTTACACAATATAAGGACCGATCCATGGTTCATATTTATACCTTGGTTCATTTTACACAATATAAGGACCGATCCATGGTTCATATTTATACCTTGGTTCATTTTACACAATATAAGGACCGATCCATGGTTCATATTGACACCTTGGTTCATTTTACACAATATAAGGACCGATCCACAATATAAGGACACAATATAAGGACCGATCCATGGTTCATATTTATACCTTGGTTCATTTTACACAATATAAGCATAGATCCATGGTTCATATTTATACCTTGGTTCATGTTACACAATATAAGGACCGATCCATGGTTCATATTGACACCTTGGTTCATTTTACACAATATAAGGACCGATCCATGGTTCATATTGTTACCTTGGTTCATTTTACACAATATAAGGACCGATCCATGGTTCATATTTATACCTTGGTTCATTTTACACAATATAAGGACCGATCCATGGTTCATATTTATACTTTGGTTCATTTTACACAATATAAGGACCGATCCATGGTTCATATTTATACCTTGGTTCATTTTACACAATATAAGGACCGATCCATGGTTCATATTTATACCTTGGTTCATTTTACACAATATAAGGACCGATCCATGGTTCATATTTATACCTTGGTTCATTTTACACAATATAAGGACCGATCCATGGTTCATATTTATACCTTGGTTCATTTTACACAATATAAGGACCGATCCATGGTTCATATTTATACCTTGGTTTATTTTACACAATATAAGGACCAATCCATGGTTCATATTGTTACCTTGGTTCATTTTACACAATATAAGGACCGATCCATGGTTCATATTGTTACCTTGGTTCATTTTACACAATATAAGGACCAATCCATGGTTCATATTTATACCTTGGTTCATTTCACACAATATAAGTAAAACCTGGAAGCATGTTGATGATTTGCATTCGCAAGTGTTGTGCTATGCATGACATCTTTCTTGTTTGTTGGCTTATTCATTTCAATGTCCAGTAAATTCTACACGTCCCATTTTTAAGGTGTGTTTGTGGACTGTGTCCTCGATGAGGACTTGCGACCTTGCCACTTCCTTTTTTTGTTTTTCCAACCACACTCCCCACCCCAACCCCTTTTCACCCTGCAAGTAATCCACCGTAGTATCCCAATGATGTTTCAATGTGTGCCTTTTTCATGATCCTGTTTGAAAATCCCCTTTGACTGGAAGAACCGTCATAACATGCACTCACATCCCGATGGTTCAAGGAAAGCTCACTATCTCCAATCCACCATCATGGAGTGCTCATGAAACATAGGACACAATGGACGAGACTTTCACTGAGCACTCGGGAGATGAGTACCCTGCACATGCGCTTCCATCACGTGGTCCGGATTGTCGACCCCAACTGACCTCGGGTGCTCCATCCGTGCGACCACGAAACGGTGCACCTCTGAACGAAGCTCGGACGAACGCAAGGCGTAGATGGTGGCATTGAGGATGGGAAGTCCACTGGTGAACAACATCTGCACAATGGGAACGACGGTGTAAAGTCCTTCTGACATCTTCAAGGCCACGGTGAGCTCCAGCGAGAATGCTGTCAGGCCGACTGCGAACGAGACTACAATGAGTAGAAGTTGAGACGTAAATGTGACGGCCGCTTTCCTGGACGTCACGAGGATCGCCCCACCTGGCTTGTAGCACTCACGAATCACTCGGCGGTATGTGAAACAGCCGATGAAGAGATAGGTAGCCCAGGTGATGGCCACGACCACTACTTCGAGAATGAAATCGAGGAGCGTCGCGTTGCAGGCCACCGCCGCCAGGACAAGATGGTCACAAATGAGACCCACGAGTGTGGTGTGACCGAAGCAAGGACGGAGGCGCAGGGAGATGAGTAGGAATGCAGAGCCAATGACCAGCGCACAGGTCCACGAGGCGAGGATGAGCCGAGTCAGGTGTCCACGCGTCGTTATAAAGCGCAGGTGTGAGAAAGGGTGGCACACTGCGAAGTAGCGATCGATCATGATAAAAGTACTGGCCACAAATGCAGCAGTAGTTCCAAAGTGGAAAAAAAACAGATGCACCTGGCAGGTGCGAACAGTCATCATTGTGTGATGGCCAACTATGACGTGGAAGAACAGGATCTCTGAGCCCACAAAGCACCGAAATAGGTCGGCAAGTGCCAGGTTGGCAATGAACACAAACATGGACTTGCTGTACAGTCGATGTGACAACACCACGGTGAACAACACGGCGAGGTTGAGCATCAAGGCGATGGTAAAGAGCACGACTGCTGCTGAGGTCACCAGCCGGTCGACGTTGGGTCCGTTAGGAAAAGGTCTCAACCTCAGCAGGATTGGCAACTGGATCTTTGAGGAGTTTGTTAGTGTCAGGAACTCGGACGAGATGTTGAGGCTCATTGAAAGCCAGAGCGGGAACCGTTTGCTTCTCAAGCTCATCACCTGCAGCCGCTGCTCCTCGTTGGGGGTCTAGCTCCGATGACACGTTGCTCGGACACATTTTTACCTCGAATCTCCGCCTTTTCTACAGGATAGTCCATCGATCGATTCACAAAGCCAACGTGTGCACGACCTCTCAAAATCCAAGGAAACTCTTTGGAAGCGTCTACTTATTATGTACGCAAAAATAGTGGCAGGTCGATGCCTTCCTCGGTGTACTTTCCGTCCTCATTTCCCCCATGATTGACTAATATATCTTGGCTTGGTGATGTTCCACGTTTCTACCATTTTTATTTATTGATTTTTACATCGAAATCACATGTAGGACAAAGACATTAGGAGGTATCGATGAATATCATGACATGCGAATTACAAAGGACATTCGAAGACAATGGACAAGGGCTGGCAGGACAGTCTGCACCTCTCGCCTTTCAGCCGTCTCGCCTGGGGTTCCAATCCCAGTCTCACTTTTAACCGCCATTCTAGTTTTAGGTATGCATCAATGTGTGTACTCCGTCTCTCGGAGCGAGGATGTTAAGCCGGGTGTCTTGTGTGCAACCGCTGCATGTTGATGCACGTTAAAGATGAAGAGTCTGCGAGTTATCACCGGCACTCTTAACAAATTACATTCCTGCCCAAAATCACCTCCGGTTGAACATCAGGAAGGCCAGCCAGTTCGTGAAGGACTTGGGCCAAAAACTTTCCCACAAGATGGTATCAGAATAATCGGAGGCATTGAAGGAATAGTACAAGTCGGAAATGATGGACATAAGGTGTATAGGGATTTGTACCTGGATTCTTCGTATCATAGGCCATGGGTTCAGGTTAGAATGCAAAACAGATAACCAAATCCAAAAACAATGTCATGTCTTACAAACAATACCATACAAACCTGCACAAGTTAAAATAAATCAAAGTCGGAGCCCAAAAAAGGCACAAGACGACGAGTTAAGGGCTATTTCTATCAATTATACCATCTGCTTGCTCCCTTGGACAAGGCAGTAAAAACGGTGTGAACGTGCTTGGTTACTATACATTTTATGACGTCACTTTGTTTGCTTCAACAGGTTTCCAAACAAACTTGCAAGAGTTAAATATTAAAACATACCCTCGCAAATAAGCAGCTCCAAAACGTTATAGCTGGCATAATTGTTTGCGTAGTTCAGTTAATGACATTTAGATTTGGCTCTGAACCACCAGCCTGGTCAGTGAGGGTTCAGCGATGCTTGTGTCAAAATAGCCAGGAACCCCCCCTCCCCCCCTCACTAGCACTTGTCCCCTTCCCCTCCCCCCCCCCCCCCACTGGGCAGAACTTGAAGAACCACTCAATGACAGTTATTCCTGTACACAGGTTTATTTGGGTGCTTTTATTACCTCCTTGTTTGTGCAAACCAGGGTGTTATTGTGGGTAATATTCTCACCAAATGGACAGATGTTCCAATTATGTACATCAACATTGTGTTGAGGGGTTGAGGGATGATGAGATATGGTGAGAGGAGGGATTTGGAGGAATAAGGAGACACGAGGAGGGGTGGGGAGGAATGGGAAGTTGTGAGGAGAGATGAGGATGGATAAGAAGGGATGGAGAGGGATCATAATGAAAGAAGATGAATGTGGAGTTGTGAGCAGGGATGAGGACGGATAAGAAGGGATGGAAGCAGGGCCAGATTTAGACATGTGGTGGCCCCTGGGCAGCCTTCAGTAGTGGAGGCCCACCCTACCTTGGAATACTAAAAAGGTGACAAGACATATTTACAGTCATCCATAAAGTATATTTTTCAAGAACAAAAAATCTGAACTTCTATATAAAATAGAGAATGAGATAAGATGAATATCTTTTCTCTGTTATAGATGAATATCTTGTATCTGTTCCACTAACTACCAACTACCATTCAGGCACTCACAAATACGTTTTTCCTTACAATTGTTTTTTTTCATGAAATATGTGGAGGCCCCCTGGTTGTGGAGGCCCCTGGGCAACTGCCCAGCTTGCCCATGCCTAAATCCTGCCCTGGATGGAAAGGAATCATAATAGATAAAGAAAGATGGGGAGTTGTGAAGAGCAAGAACAATGAATAAGAAAGGATGGAGAGGAATCATAATGAACAAGTAAAAAAAGACATAAAGTGTCATAGCACCGGTTATTTTAGTAATTTTGCTGTGTGGAGTTAAAGGGCTAGCCCATATTCATGTGCAAGTAAAATGGCCACCAGTCTGCCAGTCGGCCATCTTTGATCAGATCGCAAAATAATCTTAGGTGCAAGTGTGTACCATTGTTTACTGTGCTTGTGCCAAGTTTGAATAAAATCTGACCAAACATGTCGGAGAAATGCTTGGGGATATGTTTAAGTAACAAAATGGCTAATCTATTATGGTCAGCCATCTTGGATCTGATCTTGAAAACAAATGATGCGCAAATGTCAGCCATAATTCCTTATCCGTGTGATAAGTTTGAACAACATCGGTAAATGCACGCCCGAGAAATGGTTGAGGACGTGTTTGACACCGGGTTTTTTTTTCAACTAAAATGGCCGCCAGTC
Source organism: Eptatretus burgeri (assembly GCF_056783735.1). Lineage (NCBI taxonomy): Eukaryota > Metazoa > Chordata > Myxini > Myxiniformes > Myxinidae > Eptatretus > Eptatretus burgeri. Next base: position 43,350,502 of record NC_140970.1, on the reverse strand, counting down.
GGCCATCTTGGATCTGATGTCAGAAAAAAGGGTATTCCATCATGTGTTGTCTTTGTGCCAAGTACGAATACAATCTGTCTCTATATGTCCGATATATGGTTGCGGGCACACGCACGTACGGACACGAAAATCGATACTAAATCCATAAGCCTCCATTTTGGACCAAGTCCAACGGGGGCTAATAAAGAGGGATGGATAAGAAGGGATGGTGAGGGATCAAAATGGATAAAGAGGGACGGGGAGCTGTGAAGAGCGATGAGGATGGATAAGAAGGGATGGAGAGTGATCATAATGGATAAAGAGGGATGAGGAGTTGTGAGGAGCAATGAGGTGGGATTTGATCTTCTGAAGGGAGCATAATTGATAGAGGGCAGGCAGCAAAAAATAATTACAGGAAGGGGAAAGTTAAAAAAAATTTACATACTAGCAAATACAACCCGACGGGGACAATAAATGGGGTGGGGGGGGGAGAAAGAGAGGGGCAGGTGTAGGATGAGAGGGGGGAGGTGTAGGGTGAGAGAGGGAAGGGGAGGCAGAGAGGATGAAGAATGGGGAGCTAGGGGGGAGGTGGGGAGAGCCACACCTCACCAAAAGCTGCTATTCACTGTGGGAGGGGTGCGTGAGAGGACACACACACACACACACACTCCCTTTTATTTATATATAACATAGCTATAGATTACCAATGCCAGGAATTTAAATAACTAGTACGTGCCCGTACGTGGCCGTACATGCAAAAAAAAAAATTAACTTTCAAACCGCTTGCCAGAAACAACCACACAGGCCATTACTTCGCTCTCACGTGTGCCAACGTATTTTGCCTTTTCGCAATGTCATCGCAAGGAAAAACACAAAGAGAAGAGAAGAGAAAGAACAAGAAAAAAAAACGTACGTGCGTTGCCGTACGTGCAAAAAAAAAAAAAATAATAATAAAAATAAAAATAAAAAAACCTTTCAAACAACCACACAGGCCGTTCCTTCGCTCTCGTAAACGACGACTGGATTGGGGCATTGTGTTTATCTATAAATGCGCATAAGAAATCGAGAAATTATTAGAATTCATTAAGTCATCATTATCCAGAAGTCCGTACGTTGTAACCCATAACGGGGAACGAGGCTGAGGTTCCCTTCCCCCATCGGCCATGCAGCAACGTGTCTTGTCATTGTCAGGTCAGGTCAGGTATGGGAGCATGTGCCAGAACAGCACGTCGCTGCGTCCACTTTCCGCCGGTACTCCAGGGGCCTCCGTCTGGCCATCCCCCAGGCAGATGCCAGGCCCATCCCCATCTCCTTGAGATGATGGTCAACCTGTTGCAACCATGAGGCACGTGGTCGACCCACTGGCCTCCTCCACTCATGAGACTCCCTCGCTGAGAGAATCTGGTGAGCAGGATCAGAGTCAGGAAAACGAGCCACATGTCCATACAGCCGCAACTGACGCTCACGGACTATGCAGGTAACAAATCTCATCCGAGTCTCTCTCAGCAACCGCTCGTTGGACACAAAATCCGACCAGCGATAGCCAAGGATTCTCCGAAGAGACCTGGTACCAAAGGAATTAAGTCTCCGTCTCAGATCCTTGGTCAGAGTCCAAGTCTCGCACCCATAGAGCAAGACTGGAAGTACCAAGGACCTGAAGACTCAGACTTTCGTCCTCCCGCACAGGTACCGGCAGCGCCACACCCCATGATCCAGTGAATCCATGACTCCCCAGGCCCGACCCAGACATCTATTGACCTCTGACTCGCAGCCAGCAGAGACATGAATATCACTGCCAAGGTAAGTGAATCTCTCCACGACCTCAACATCCTCACCACAAACAGACACAGACAGGACAGCAGCATCCAAGATGTCACCGAAAGCCTGGATCTTAGTTTTGACCCAAGAAATCCGTAATCCCAACGGCTCCGACTCCTCATTCAGCACCTCGAGGGCCCCCAAGAGGATGTCTAAAGTCTCCGCAAAGATGACTGCATCATCTGCAAAATCAAGGTCCGAGATCTTGACATTCCCAAACGATGCACCGCAACTTGATCTCTCCGACATCCTCCCTAGAATCCAGTCCATACAAGTGCTGAAAAGTGTGGGGGCAAGTACACATCCCTGACGAACTCCAGTAACAACTGGAAATAAGTCAGAGATGGTACCACCACACTTCACAGCACTCTCAGTACCAGAGTAGAGTTCAGACATCAGATCGATCAGTTTTGGTGGCACCCCACGAAGACCAAGAATCCTCCAGAGGACATCCCGATTCACTGAATCGAACGCTTTACAGAGATCAACATAGGCTGCAAGCAGCCCCTGCCGAAACTCTCGTCTGCGTTCGGTGAGGACACGAAGTGCAAGGATACGGTCAATCGTTGACCTCTTTGGTGTAAAGCCTGACTGCTCTGGACGCTGGTGCTCAAGCAGATGGTGGCGAACCCTATCGAGAATTATCCGAGCAAATCTTGTCATTGGTTGGTAAATAAATGGCCATAACTTTGGAACCACTTGTCCGATTAATATCAAACCTTGAAAAGGCACATCCTCAGGGCCCCAGAAATATACCTGGCAAGCTTCAATTATATCGGACTAGTGGCTGTCGAGAAACAGCGGTCACACACACACACACACACACACACACACACACACACACACACACACACACACACACACACACACACACACACACACACACACACACGCACACACACTGCTGGAATTTCGATAGATAAGAGGGAAGAGTATTAAGTTTGAGTCGATAGAGTGAGGAGTGCTATATATTTGCAGTGAGACCGAGAATATATTCACCAGTTGGAGGATAGGACTGGAAGGCTACAAATGTACAAGTGTGATAAGACAGAGAAAATATGAGGAGGTGTAACAACGTGGGTAAATGACTATTGGCAAACAAGAAAACCCCATGGAGTCTGGAACACTGACGCTAAACATTACCTCGACGTGTTTCGACTTATGACGTATTATATACAAAACTTACCCATAACGTATTCAACGTGTCCCAGCGTTTTAGACAAATTTTTCATACGCTGGCTAAATCGTCAAGGTGTGATAGTGGCTTTATATATGATACAGAAACTCAAAGTTTTCCATATTTTCAGGTTTGGTGGTTTAATGTAAAATAAAATGGCGACTCCACTGTTCCACAGGAGAACGCTCAGTGCGTGAAATGGTTCATCAAGACGAGATCCAACACGCAAGTCCAGCATAATTTCCGTACAATGTATGGAAGGAATCCACCATCACGGGCTAGTATCAAGGGGTAATGCAAGAGGTTTAAGGAGACTGGAAGTTGTCAGAAACAGAAAAGTACCAGTTGACCAAGCACAAGTACAGCAGATGTTGAACGAGTGCATGAATCATTTCAACAAAGTCCCAGAAAATCAATCCAACGTGCATCCAGAGAACTGGGACAACCAACCATCACTGCACACAGGATTTGGCATGAAAGACTGATGCTTTATGCCTCTAAGGTGCAGATTCTACAAGAACTCAAACTAAATGACGGACCCAAATGCACGGTGTTTGTCTTAGAAATGCTCAGTTGCATAGAGGATGATGAAGATTACCTGAAAATGGTCATGTTCACAGACAAAGCTTGCTTTCTGTCCTCTAAATATCAATCAAAAAAAATGACAACACTTGTTGAATTGATCCATTTTTTTTTCTCCCCAGACACATGGATAAAGGAAAGAAAAGCAAAACGGCATCACCAAAGGGTGATGGAAAACTGCTTTCACTCTGGAAAAAAAACAATTCAGAAAAAAAAAACTTTGGCGTTAGAAGGCCTGCAATAGAGGAGGGGACAATGGCGAAATGTGAGTAAATGACTGCGTACACGTCATGCTTCTTCTTTAAAAACACCGATTGTGTAGCTTGCAGCACCTGCAGTGCTCACCATTTTTTACATCCTAATATTTGTCGGTTGAAGCAGACACTTGTGATTTTCCCAAATTATTTGAATTTAAATGTGACATGCCCACTGAAATGAGAGTGATAGTGTGTGCCAATTAGAAACTCGAACTGTGGTTCCAAAACAATTTTATGTTGCCAGTTCGTCCACATTTCAGTCTCATGTCATGTCATCCCTTCCCTTTCACCTGGTGAATGTCAAGTTCTGCCATTAATCTGTTTATAGTCAAGAAGCTGCTTAAGACAACAGGTACAGGCCATTTTGTCTCTGCTCCCCTCACAGGTAGAACCACTAATCAGAGGCCCATAAGCCTCTGGGTTGTCAGTGGTCTCAACTGATAGAGAAGGACCCACCTCCTCTTTGCACCTAGACTTCAGGAAAAGGCAATCTTCAACAGGTCTCCATCTTGATGGAGGAAATGCAAACGCTTTGATGACTTTTCTCCACATCCACCTGAAGCCTTTGTTATTTAATCATTCCCCTTTGTTCCTTCCTATTTGTCCTTCAGCAAGAAAAACCCTTTCCGGTTCATGACCTTCCTTGATTTTTTATGATTTTATCCCTACCCGCTTTACTCTACTTTTATGAGTCGGAACACTCAATGAAATATCATACCCACATGTCTTGCTCATGGGTACACGTTGTTCATTTCTAATTATTGTTTGCGCTTTTAAAAATCCCTTTCGAAGTTTGCTATTGATATAATTTTGCACACACAACAGGATATTTAAAGGTTTAGAAATGGAATGGTAGATGTGGGGGAATAGGAAGGAGAGGACATGGGTGGGGGTGGTGGGAGGAAGGTGGTAGGAAATGGTGGGGGTGGTTGGAGTGCAAGTATGTGGGGAGGTGGGGTGGGAGTAGTTGGTGAGAGCCGTTTTCAAGGCCGTGAGAGAAAGGGTCGCTTGCAAATATTGATGCACTTCGTACAAGTCTTGTTTTTCTCTTGAATCTGGAGTTGATAAACACAAGCGTGTGAACAATGGCTATAGTGAAAGCAAAGATGAAAGTGAAACTGTCCATGGAGGATGTGTTAAAGTTTAGGGCTTTTTGCTCACCAAGAAGGGCAATGCCAGAAGGAGAATTGGCCTAGTATGTCCTAATCTTTTCTTTGGACAAAGGAGTTGGAAAGGGAATTGCGAGGACCTTCCAAGTTAAGGCTCATGGAAGAGCAGAACAATAGAGGGCAAAGCATCAACAGATAGTGGGGCAAAAACGAAACAAGTGCATCACATCACAATACATCGATGACCTCAGTATCGTTGAAATACTCCATCGGAAAGAACTGAGAAGTCTTGCATGCAGTCTCATTTGGAATTACTTCGTGAATGATGTCATGACATGACTTGATGCCTAAGATGGAGAAGCGTAGGGTAATGCGGATATCATTTTCCACAAACCCCTACCTCCTCTTGAACTCTCTACACTCTCCAATCACCACTACCTAACTGATATCCCTCAGTAAGGTAGTGGTGGTTTGAAAGTGGAGAGATTCTCCCTTCTCAACAATTCTCCCTTCTAAACTGTGGTCTTCCTCTTTTCATCCTACCTTGCTCCCTCAACCTATCCACTCTTTTTGCCATTCTCCCTTCCCCGATTCGCACCAAATATCCAGCCCACTTCAGCCGGTGTTTCACCAATCTCCCCATCAAGTTCATCTACACATCATTCTTCTCCCTCGGTTCATCCATCTTCCTCCTATCCACCCTCTTTACTCCCACAATCCTCCTGACCCAGCTGTTCTTGCAGACCTGCAACCTCTGTTGTTGTCTCTCTGTCAGTGTCACCGTTTTGACACTAAAAATATAGGACGGCATCACACAAGTCACCAAAACATTCCCTTTCAATTTTCTTCATATCCTTCAGTCTGGCATTACTCCCTCCACCTACCTCCATGGATTCGCACCCACCTGAATCCTACTCCACATCTCTGCCTCCGACTTACCATCCCCGGTCACTGTTCCTCCCAGATACTCAAACCTATTTCCCTGACTGATCCTTCCTTCCTCCAAAATTCTCTACCAGCTGTCTCAGCATGAACATCCCATCCATCGTCCCCCTACCCTTTCTAAACCACTGCTGCTCGTCGTCGATCTCCATCGCCACACTCTTCTTTATCCTCCCATATACAGAATACGCTCCAACACCTTCATGATATGACTGAGTAACGTAATGCCTCTGCACTTCCCCGGATCTTGAGCATCACCCTTCCTCTTCCATATTGGCACAATTAGCCCTGTCCTCCAATCCTCCCGAATTTAAACCTCTCTCACACATATTGTAATAACCAGCCTCTTCATCCAACTGATTCTAACTTCTCCCACAGAAACTATAATGTCTGTAGGCACATCATCAATGCCTGGCATTCTTCCCTTCTTCATCCTCTTTACTGCTGTCTACACCTCCTCCTTTGTGATCTCTACCACTTCACTTTCCCATCTACATAACACACAAGCTCGATAATCGCCATTGCTTCCATCCCAGTTCAACAGATCTTTGAAATACCCAAAGCTTAAATACTGCCTCCCACCACCATACTTGATCACCACCCCTCCCTCCCCTCTTCATGTCCTTACTAACCTCATCCCTGTCATGAGCCAATTTATGGATCACCTTCCCACCATCCTCTAACTTGTTACACACCTCCTCTACCATATCATTCCTCAACTTATCCACAGCTCTCCTTACTAATTTCTTCTTTTGCCCATACAGATGCAGCAACCCTGCATCTGGTTGTCCCCCTCTATCCTTGATCTTCTCGGTCCTCTTCCAAATTTCCTTCTTCTCCCCAATTGCCTACATTACTTCCTCTGTCCACCATACCTGATTTCTTCCTCGAATCGATGATGTACTCTTTCCTGATGTCCTTCCACACAAAACTTCTGCAATTCCCCTAAACACATCTCGGTACTCCTTCCACTCCTCCTCCAAACCTTCCACTTCTTTGTTATGTTCCTCATACCTGTCCCTCAATCTCTCCTTGTATTCTACAGCGATGTTCTCTTTGCACTTTCCCCACCTAATCATCTTCCGACCCCTGGTCTGAACCTCCCTCCTTTTCTTCATGTGCATATCAGACTACCAGCTTGTGCTGGGTGGAAACATGCTTTCCTGCCACTGCCTTACAATCCGTGATCCTCCACAACTGTCTCTTCCTCACTACCAACAAATCCAGTTCCTTTCTTTGCTGTCCACTTGTGCAAGTAATTTTGTGGCTGTCCTGCTTCTGAATGAACGAACCAGCTATGGCCATCCCATTTCTCTACCAGATCCCGACCCTCTCTATTCCTCCTTCCCTAACCAAATTTACCAACACATTCCTCTTTACCTGATTCCGCTACTCCCACATGTGCATTGAAGTCCCCCGCAATGAACAGCATCACCTCCAGCTCAACCACTCCCATCCTCTCCAGACCGACCTTGAACTCCTGCTTTTGTGCTTCAGTCCTTCCTGTTTGTGACCCATACACCAACACAACAAATGCCATTTGCCTCCAAATCACCACACATGCCATAACTATCCATCCCTACCATCCTTCTCCTCTGACCACCTGCTTGCTAATCTCTTCTGATACGATTATACATGGAGTTCTGTGCAATTTTGAAGGGGCAGAAGTGAGGGATGTTGAAGGAAGGTTAAATGATATTGTATCGGGTCACGACAGGGAAGACGTTGGTGATGGTACACCGAGGAGCAAATGATTTCGGGAACGTTTACTCGGAGGATTTGAAAAATGGGTGCGGGATATTGGGTAAATGATTGAAAGCAAAGCGGTTGTAAAGTAATGTTTCTGGTATTCTCTAAGGAAATTAAATATAATTTATGAGCAGAGCAATAGAATGGTGTAGAAAAAAAAGTTTTTGCATTTATTTACGAAGCAGTGGGAATAATTTCACGGAAAAGGGAGCGGTTCCACAATGATGGCCGTAGTGAGATAAGGAATGCTATGAAGGAGAAGCGGAAGGCATTTATTCGGTACGAGTGAGTTATGCTTGCACATTGTAAGCAATGATGATCCAAGCTTTTCCATTGTCTCGGGTCACTCACCTGCATTTGATTTTTCATTTATTTTCATTAATTATGTTTGTGTTTGTGTGGGGTATGTTTGTGTTTTTCATGTTCAATATTATGTTTGTGGGGTAGATGGAAGAACTTCATAGTAGAGATAGGATTTTATGGTGGAGCATGGTCTGTGGACGAGCTGGAGACATCTCGATGTAATTTAAGTAGGGAAAACTGTCAGCTTAAGATTGTTATGTCACTACATGAAGAGATTGCGCTGTGTTAACTAGGTAGGGTTTAAGGATAATTTCTCCCAGGATGTGATTGCCCTCTGTGACTTTTTCCTACGTTTTTGCATTTAAAAAACCGGAAATAAAAGAACCACGCTTTCATCATCGACGACGAACATTTCCAAGTAGGCAAGAAACCCCACCTTCCCGGTTTGGTTCACATTATGTACAGCCTTTTTGACTGCTGGTTGCATCGTTGGTTGGGGCGTGGCTATGCCGCTGATGCAGTGCCCCTGTTACCAGTACACTGGTGCTCATTTAGCCGATCTCAGAAGGATGACAGGCTGAGTTAACTCCCTGGTGTTAATTCAGTGGTCAATGGGGCTCAAACTCAGGACCCTAGGATCCCAAGCCACCACCCTAACCGCTAATCTTCCTAGATGGTAACGGCAAGCCATCCCTTTGAGGCTGATGATTGGTCGGGGGACATGAGAAGGTGCAAGAGACACAAGAGGGTACGACCGGGGAGCAGTTAGTTGGGGCGAGGGACGCCATTGAGACTGTTTTGCTGGCTGGCTTCTCCTCTCGGCACGACGAAATAGCAGCGTGATTCTTGTTGTTCGTACTGGGTTGAATTTGTTCACGTGCTGAAATAAGAAGCGAGCCGTTACTGCTTAGCTGAGTTGACGTTGTACATTTACGAGAGAGAAGAAAGAAGAGGAGCGCGTCTCAGAAATAACTAGGCGTTATCCAGTTGTGTGTTGGAGGAGGAAGGCAGGCCATTGTGGCAAGCGGACCTGGTGTTGAGAGGAGTGGGGTCGGCATATTTGGTCATAAGAAGAAGCTGTGAGGCGGTTGGTGAGCCATGGCGTTGAATCGCACCACACGAATACCTCAAACAAGTTGCCTGCCCAGAGAGCAGCTTTGCACCATTTTTGGTGCAGTTTCCCACACAGGACGACGCAGTTCGATCCCCAAGCTCATAAAAGATCATCTCTGGACATAAAGCTAAGTGCCAGAATAAAGGAAGGGATTTTCTTTGAATTTATCTTTCCTCTTGTCTGTTTTTGTAACTGTGTGTGGAGACGTCTCCACTCTAGGCTTTAAATTACCTCATGATTTGATTAATTTTATTACATCTATTATTATTACATTTGATTTATTTCCATTATAAATATTTGATTTATGTTCTTAAAACCATTAATTATTAATATTGATTGTGTCTGTCTATTTGTTGTGGGTTCGAGTATAAACCCTTGGTGCTTCCGTTTGGTACATGCCTTTGCCACCCTCCATCCCATGTGCACTATAATCTCCAAGGATCACGTGCTCGCCTCCAACATAGAACTGTTCGGCTATCCATCCAGGTCAGTCTTAGCCGGCGTGGACACGACATCTGGTGTCAGAAGTGGGATTTCTCGAGCCCCCCCCCCTCCGCCAACCACAACAATTGGCATTAGAGTGGGATTTGAACCCTGATCAAAAATTGTTGATCAGGAGTGGGATTTTTTAATCCATCGGGACCTCGACATTTGGTGCCAGAGCGAGCTCAGCTTTTACAAAAAGGAAAAAATAAAAAAAGAATTGGGAACCTAAATCTTTAAACGATCACCTCTCTACCATTGAGGGAGATGGGCTTGTCGTGATGAAGGTACAAATTTTATATTTAATTGGTGTCGGGAGAAAAGAACTCTTGGAAATTTAAGGGGATTTTTTTTTTGAGGAAATTAAACGCATGCAGGGAAAGACTGGATGAGATGGTTCACAAGATGGCGTTCTTCATGCTAGATAGTGAGTATGAAGGAAGAGAGCCGAGGGTGGAGTTGGCTGAGAAGGATGGAGTTGAAGTTTTCCCCATCCCAAGCGTCGCCCCCCCCCCTCCACAATAGCAGGAAATGGGATGTGGGGAGCGGGTGCATTGGCTCTCCAGTTCACGTTGGAACAAAGCAATGAAATAAGGTTAGGGAATGAATGATTGGAACACAAAATTGGAAGGGAAATGAAGAGACAGAACGAACACATGGATAAAATTATGGAATTAATGAAGAGTGAATTGAAGAGACAAATTTATCAATTGGAGGGACAAATTGATGAAAAAAAGGTGGGAAATGGAAGACATAATTAGAAAGGGAATTGGAGAGAAAATAATGAGACAAAATGAACACAGGAACAAAATGATAGAAATAATGCAACAGCAATTGCAGGGACAAATTGATAAACAAAGGAATAGCATGAGGAGAATGGAAAACAAAATTGTTGAACAAAGGAATAACGGGGAGGGAACGGAAAACAAGATTAATGACCAAATACAGGAAATGAATGAACGATTGGAAAACAAAATTAATGAACAAAGGAATGAAATGAGTGAACAAATGAGTAAACAAAGGAATGAAATGAGGGAAATGAATGGACACTTGGAAGGCAAAATTGAAGGGAAAATGAAAGGCATCACTGATCAAATGAATGAAATTAAGAAGGGAATAACACAGGAATTGGGGGCACGAATTGATGGAATAGAGAAAAGAATGGGACTCTGAATGAAGGACAGACTGGGAAAATTTGAGACGAAATTGGAGACTGAATTTGAGCTAAAACGGGAGGAAATGGCATTGAAAATAGAAGAGGGTAAAACCCAGGCTATCTGAATGGGGGGGGGGGGGGAGTTGGAAGAAGAAATTGGGTCAACAAATAAAAGAATTGACAAAGTAAACGAGGACCTAGAGGGCTATCGCTCTTGTGTGGATGCCAGAATGCAACAGCAGGTGGAGGAATTGGGATTTTGTAAGCGCCAAGGTGGTCGTTTGGCTGAGGAGGTGCAAAAGTTGGAAACTCGTGTAACAGAACAAGAGCGAGTGTTAGTTGATGAAGGCTTATTGGGGCCACAATCGCCTGGGAAAAGGATGGATGAGATGTTACAGGAGCGGCTGAACACTTGGGACGATACCATCGAGGGAGAGTTGATAGAACGAAAAGTTTCTGTCGTTCTCAAAGGTGACGATGATGGTTCTGTTGAAACCATACTTGGGCTGATTGACTCGTACAAAGCCAATGGTGGAGTTAAACTGGACTTGCTGCACTTTGGCATTGGGGATGATGTTACTGAGGAGGGTCGAGCATATTTGGCAGAGCCAATGTTTGAACCATTTGCAGAACATGTAGTAGAGGAGAGCGACAGTAACGTTGACGTGCCAAGTACCACACAAGTGGCTGATCTTGAAACAATCGAAAGTGAGCTTGCTGATCTAAACTGTGGAGAGAGAGGATTGACCAATTTTAAAAAGTGCAAGGGGATTTAACACTCACAGATGGACCTCAAGAGGAAGAGCAGGGTGCAGATGGTGTCGATGGGGTGGGGGGGGGGGGTGGGGGGGATTTGAGTGACTTGCTCCTGATCCAGGTGAGCTTCAGGACTCGCAGTCCTATTATTTATATCCCTTCTAGCCCCTTTTAATTTACTAATCAGACATTAATTCTGCTTCCACTGTGATATCACAAGCGGATTTGCCCCAAAGCATAACTTTACCGGTAAAGTTCTCATCAAGCCCATATAACCGATACCGGCTAAATAAGCTCGAAACGTGATCAGCCGGTAAAACCAGCAGTGTTTCCTTTGAGTCCTTGGAGCGGAGGAAGCTCAAGGGGGCAGCGTTGCTCGGGGCTTGTAGTGAGTCAGTCTGAACAGCCCGGCCGGAAGGTGTGCGGAGCACCGAGGAGGACGGTCTGGCGGAGCTCTTGTGGCGTAGGGTCGTGCTCCGTGCATGGTAATACTCGCTGTGTTTGGAGCAACGAGCCGCCGCTAGGGATTCCCCTTGCGGACCTTCAATCATCATCGACGCTTGTGGCAGAGCTCGGGCCTAGCTCAGAAAGTTTCCTAAAACTTCCCTTTTCATCCCCAACCTTCAACCTTTTTGTTTGTATCTCGGTGGGGCCGATCGTGTCCGACGAGCCACGTCCTTGTCTTCTGGTCGAATCCCGAAGTTGTTTTTCTGTTTTTGGGAGACACTGAATTGATTAATTATTTTTATTTTAAAAGTTTTGACTCGGAACTGTTTTTTTTGTTGCAACACACTCGTAATACCTTTATTGGGGTTGGAATATATTGAATGTATTTAACTTTAAGTAGTTGTTAAGTTCAGCGTTTTTTGGGATTCCCTCGATAGTGTATGTTTTTCAGCAACCTCACTTTCACACTAAATTTAGTGATTAGTCTCCGAAAATCAGGGGCTGAAAGTGTTTTTCCCTCCTATTCCGCTTCCCTTTCTCTGTCTCTTCCTCTACCACCCAAGGAAACCCAGACGCAGGAAGAGGCCACTCATTTCGTCATACCTGTGCCATATCCACACCCCTGAAACTCAAAGTAAACAGGGTGGGGGTCTGGGGTAGAGTGGAGGATGCAATAGAAGGGGGAGCCTGAACTGATGAGCACCATGCTTCAAAACACGAGGTGCATAAAATGTAAACTTCGTATTATTATTATTATTATTATTATAAACATCTCAATATCCAGACACGACTTTTCCAACCAATGTCCCTGTACCCCTTTCTCCCCTCTGATTCCAAGCATTTACCCAATGCTGTTTTAAACATCTTTATCAAAACCCATTGTCATCACCTCCTTTCTAATGTAAAAGGTCAGGTCTGCATCAGCCGCTCCTCTTTGCTTACTCTATCTGGTCCTGGAATACATATATCTCATTGTCTCTACGCTGAGCCAATCCTACAGCAGTTATGGCTTTTCTCAGAAAAGGTGACGGACGACACGATAATCCAGATGGAGCCTCACGAAATGCCCCTATAAGGTAAACACCATCGCCTTCGATCAAGAAACTATCCCTCTGCGAACACAACCTGAAATCCTATTAGCACTACCTGTAGCTGCCTGGCATTCAGTTGGCTGGTTGTCCTATTTCGCCCATACAATACCACCTATATGTCCACCTGTTACATACCAAAGACTGCCCCTTGCTTTATATGTAGTCTCTGTTTCCATTATTCTTGTCCATGCCTAATATGATTATGAACCTTGTGTTTCCTCCCCTATTTCTAACAACCTCTTCTTCAACCTCATTTTGATTTTAATGTACCAGACTCTTTACAGAGCGTTGGTACTCCCGAAGCAGTTTCCTTGGCAAGGGTTGTACTGGGTTGTTTGCCAGTGCCACCCCAGCATTGTTTGTCCATGCTTTATCCTTTTAAATGCTGAATGTCAAGTAAGAAAGCAGCACGTACCATTAAAAAAAAGTTTTTGGTATGACTTGGCCAAGGTTTTGACAGCTGATCTCCCAGACTCAGAGCAGATGCTCCAACCATTATGCCACTGGGTCTGGTCTTCTACCTCATACTCATTCCGATACATGTTTTTACCTTCGCAAACTTTGTTGCGAAGGTTATGTTTTGATCGCTGTGTATTTATTTGTGAATATGTGTGTTTGTTTGTTTGTTTGTTATTCGCATAACTCCAAAAGTATTGAACTGAATCGCAGCAAATTTGGTGGGATGATTGGTTATTATCCGAGGACCATTTGATTAGATTTTGGGAGCGATCGGGTCAAAGGTCAATGTCATGAAAAGGTCAAAATCGTCTTTTTACTATAGCGCGGTCAATTTGTATCCAATTTGCATGCAACCAATGCCAAAATGTTCAAAATTCAATGCCCCATCTTGTGATATACGATATGACACAATGACGTCATTACCTTTGTTAGCGGTTTGGGTCAAAGGTCAGGGGGGTCAACGACATTTATTATCATAACGCGGTCAATTCTTATACAATTTGCATGTAAGTAGATTCAAAATGTTTAGAATTCAATTCCCTATCCTGTGATGTGTAATATTTGACAGTGACTTTATTGGTGAGTTTAAACCATTGGGGGGCGGGGGGGTGGGAGGGTGTCGCTGAACTTATTTCTTATAATGTGACCAGTTGTCATCAGATTGACTTGACACCGACACCCAAAAAGGTGAGGGAGTTCATACAGAAATTGTACAATGTACGTGAATCAGTGTCAAACAGCAGGAAATTTAATGTTTTAAGCCATCATAACACATATCAGATGGCAGATGTGGTATGGGATTAAATACCCTCACAATCAACGGTTTGTGGTGGGAGGGGGGGGCAAAATGTAGCGTTGGCGAAGGTATGCGCTCTACTGAGTGCCCGTTCTAGTTTTTTATTCCTGTCTCTTAATCCTCCTCCTCCTCCCATGTTCCTCCTCTTCTTCCTTTTCCTCTTAATCCTCCTTTTCCTCAGTGGTTGATGGTTGATCAGTGCCCCAGACGAGATACACTTCTAGTCTTGGGGGATTTCAATTCATCGACTGGAACTGATAGGGATGGTTATGAGACATGTGTTGGTCCCCATGGATCTGGAACTGTGAACCAGAATAGCACTAAGTTCCTTGACTTTGCAAGAAGTCATGGACTTAGGGTGGCCGGTTCATGGTTTCAGTGCCCACAAGCTCATCGCTGGACTTGGTATTCCAGTGCTGGCGGTGTGGTAAAGGAGATTGACTATGTCCTCGTTTATGGTCGCTTGAGGATGATCCAGAACTGCAGGGTCCACTGGAGTGCTCAGTTCCTCAATACTGACCACTGGCTTGTTGTAACAACTCTGAAGTTGCACCTTAAATCCAGGAGAATGGTACCATCCCAGCCGAGGCTGGATGTTGGCAAGCTTAAGGATGAGAGGGTAGCTGAGGAGTTTGCAAACAAGCTGAATGGAGATTTGGGGGTCTGGGTGCTTTGGGAGGTCCTGGGGAGTTGTGGAGTGCCTTCAAGACCACCGTCCTTGATGTTGCCGGTGGATGTCTTGGAACTCACCGTAAGGCAAAGAAGAATTTTGTCTTGAGGGACACTGGACACCATTGACCAGAGTCGCAGGGCAAGGCTGAATGGCAGAGCTGAGCTGTTCAGGGAACTGAGGTGTAAAACTGTACGTGCACTGAGGGTGGACAAGGAGGCCTATGTGCGAGGAATCTGTGAGGGGGTAGAGCATCACCTGTGGTTAAGTGATTCTCGTCCTGCTTACAGGGCAATTCGCACATTGCGTTCATCCAAGCCCGTCCCTTGGTGTACTGCAGTTAGAACAGAGGGTGGTCGGCTCTTGACAGAGGACTCTGAAGTGAAGGCCCACTGGGCCTGTTACTTTGAGTGGTTGTCCCAGGCTGATCCCCCAGCTGTCGAGATGGACGTCAGGGGTGTTACAATCCCTGTTGCTGACCCTCCAATCAACTGTGGTCCACCTTCGCTTGTGGAAACACAGGCTGCGGTGAACCGGTTGAAATGGGGTAAAGCTCCAGGGATCTGTGGCATCCATGCTAAACTTGTCAAAGCTGGTGGAAATGCTGCACTCGTGTCGTTGCATGGAGTTCTGTGCTCTACCTGGAACACAGGCATCATCGCAACTCACTGGAAGAGGGGCCTTGTCCCTCTCTGGAAAGGGAAGGGTGATCGCCAAGACTGCAACAACTACCGAGGGGTGACGCTGCTCTCAGTGCCGGGCAAGGTCTTTGCTCGGATAATTCTTGATAGGGTTTGCCACCATCTGCTTGAGCACCAGCGTCCAGAGCAGTCAGGCTTTACACCAAAGAGGTCAACGATTGACCGTATCCTTGCTCTTCGTGTCCTCACCAAACGCAGACGAGAGTTTCGGCAGGGGCTGCTTGCAGCCTATGTTGATCTCTGTAAAGCATTTGATTCAGTGAATCGGGATGTCCTCTGGAGGATTCTTGGTCTTCGTGGGGTGCCATCAAAACTGATCGATCTGATGTCTGAACTCCACTCTGGTACTGAGAGTGCTGTGAGATGTGGTGGTACCACCATCTCTGACTTATTTCCAGTTGTTACTGGAGTTTGTCAGGGGTGTGTACTGGCCCCCACACTTTTCAGCACTTGTATGGACTGGATTCTAGGGAGCATGTCGGAGAGATCAAGCTGCGGTGTATCGTTTGGGAATGTCAAGATCTCGACCTTGATTTCGCAGATGATGCAGCCATCTTTGCGGAGACTTTAGATATCCTTTTGGGGGCCCTCGAGGTGCTGAATGAGGAGTCTGAGCCGCTGGGATTACGAGTTTCCTGGGTCAAAACTAAGATCCAGGCTTTCAATGACATCTTGGATGCTGCTGTCCTGTCTGTGTCTATTTGTGGTGAGGATGTTGATGTCCTGGAGAGATCCACTTACCTCGGCAGTGATATTCATGTTTCTGCTGGCTGTGAGTCAGAGGTCAACAGACATCTGGGTCGAGCCTGGGGTGTCATGGATTCATTGGATAATGCGATGTGGCGCTGCCGGTACCTGTGCGGGAGGACGAAAGTCCGAGTCTTCATGTCCTTGGTGCTTCCAGTCTTGCTCTATGGACGTGAGACTTGGACTTTGACCAAGGATGTGAGACGGAGACTTAATTCCTTTGGTGCCAGGTCTCTTTGGAGAATCCTTGGCTATTGCTGGTCAGACTTTGTGTCCAACGAGCGGTTGCTGAGAGAGACTTAAATGAGATTTGTTAACTGCATAGTCCGTGAGCATCAGCTGCGGCTGTATGGACATGTGGCTCGTTTTCCTGATGCTGATCCTGCTCATCAGATTCTCTCAGCGAGGGAGCCTTGTGAGTGGAGGAGGCCAATGGGCTGACCACGTGCCTCGTGGTTGCAGCAGGTTGATCGGCATCTCAAGGAAATTGGGATGGGCCAGACTTCTGCCTGGGGGATGGCCAGACAGAGGCCCCTGGAGTACCAGCAGAAAGTGGATGCAGCGACGCCCTGTTTTGGCGCATGCTCCCATTCCTGACCTGACCTGACCTGACTTGAATCATGAACATGTGTGTTGTTTTGTATCATCCAATTCTCTTCTTTTTTTTTTGCTGCTCTTCAGGATGTTCCTGTGTTGACTGCATTGGTGCAAAGATCCATGAGAGCTCATCGGCTGCTGGCTGCAGTGATGGCACGGCTACTTTCTTCACGCTTTCAGCATATTCTCTGTATGATACTCGCATCTCTTGCTGTTGTGGCGTTTTACTACTTGGCAGGAGATCACGAGAACTTTTCGAGTACCACGCGCCGTCTCTTCTCCAAGACTGCAGAAACTGGTGCCAAGTTACGGAACTCTGCAGGTATTGGGAAAGATGTGGTTTTTAAGTTTCGACAGCTGACAATTTTCAAGGCTTAATGTAATGGTACAGCTTTGATATGTGATGACCCCCTGCTTGTGGGTAACTTCTAGTAATCTACTGAATACTGTGACTGTGGACTGCAGGGTGGACGTGAGGTCAAACACCTCCACCCGCACGATCATCAATTTAGCGACGGACCATCGAAAGAGACTATACGTCATCCGGCGGGAAAGCTGGACAGATCTTTGCTTCAGTTTTCAGTGAACAAAAAAACATCGAACGAGAACCTACTGCTGCAATAAGTTCCCCATTTATTTAGGACTCTGAAACCGAGCAACCGCGAGGAACTGTCACGATTTGAAGACACCCCTAATGAGTTTTGGTGCTAATTGCCAACGGCTGTGGACTGACTCACGTCGTGGTTATACTCCCAACTCGAGCGAAGTCGATGGTGTGCCATCGCAAATCCCCACGCTTCCCACCTAAAGCAGAGTTGAAAGATCTCAAAAAGTTCCACCAGGAATGACCCAATGTAAAATTTAGTTAAAAAAAATTTTTCTTCCAGTATTGACCCATGTGACCTGAAGATCCCACCCCAGGGGGCAGGGCCAAAAATGATACGACACTTGCACTTCATGCCATGCGGTGATCATAACTACCAAGTTTGGTGAATTTCTTCACAACGGTTTAGGTGGAAATATTGTGACAGACAGACAGAAGGAACAGATATTTTTTTTGCATACCTTGTCGAGACTCGTATGAGAGCTAACACACAACACACAGCAAGGGGGGCATGAGACATACAATATCCCCCCCGTTTTTTTCAAAAATATTGGGGATAATAAACCACGTACCAGGCCAATACACAGGTGTTGAAAACAGGCTTAATCCTACATGGGTTTAATCCAGGGTGGGGATGAGTTTGAAAACTTGGGATTGGGAGGGTGGGTTGAGGACTTGGGGTTGGATTGGTGGAGAGGGGGAATGGGGAGAATGACAAGAGAAAGAGGGGAAATACCTGAGCATGGAAGATCTGTGGCATCCCTGAATGTTTTGCAATGCGCAAGAGGATGTTTGGTCCTGTGAGTGTGAATAGGGCAGAATTGTTGCGGATCTTCCATTCGATGACGAGTGTGCTAATTTTCAGAAGGCGACGCGACTGCGGCGGTCGGGTGCTCAACATCCTGTGGCAGCAATTCACCCGTGACTTCGGTCTTGCTTACTCTGACCCTTGGACGAGTGTCATGAGTGAAGGCAGACATTCTGTTCCCCGTAGTGAGTGGAGCTTTCACCTTTGTAGCCAAAGAACGTGATCTGTCATCATTTCCTGAGGAAACCATCAGACTGAGGTCATTTTGAATCTTTGCATTGTGCTGAATGAAGGAGGCGAGCATCGAAAATGGCGGAAAGGTGACATTGTGGGTTTTTTTTATTCCTGAAGATCTCCATCTTCCAATGATCCACGAGGTCGGGTGGAAGCTTCACTATGATTGCTTTGAGGGACAGAGACATATCGACAGCTGCATGTCCGGGAAGAGAACCATAATTTTTGGCAGCCTCTATTTTCTCGACGGTATCCCTAAACTTCTGCAAAGTTTTGTGGTCATGAGGAGCGACTTGAGGCAAAAGTTCCAGCCTGTTTAGCAATGATTATGTAACTGCTTCATCAATGCCAAATATTTCTTGAAGGTGATTCCAGACTTGCTCTAAACCGACATCAGGGTTAGAAATGTAGACTTGGTTAAGATGCTCAACGAGTGTTTTGGATCCTGAACCATCAGCCATATGTTGATCAATGAGGTTAAGCTGTTCATTGGATGCTAGCAGTACTCTGATCATGTTCTGGAAGGCCGCACACCATGTCCTGAATTTCTCAGGATTATCTTCAAACACTGAAATTCTGTTTGGAACTTAAGTCTTGACGAGACAAATGGTTTACACAGTCTGACATGGTAGGCATCACTGTTGGCATGATTGATGGCTTGACTTCTTGACACAATAGCGAATGGCTGGAAATGTTGTTGCCGAATGTGTGTTGTATGGCCTCACAGCATATGCAGGTACACCATGGGTGTATGTTAGATTTGATGAGAAATACACCGATTGGTTGTCAGTTGTAATCCCACGGCGAAGTAAGATCAGTATACACGGTGGGATACTGAGCGGTCGTAACCTGAGCCAGATTTGTGACTCATGAGCTGATAATGGGGCACATTAACACACAGAAGGGGTCGACGTGCAGCTGTGACTCGTAGCATTGGAGAAGGATGATGACATGAAGGTTGTGTGTGGGGCATTCGGTGGTGGCTGGTGAGTTGTGTCTGATAGAGCTGGCATCATGTTATACTGAACAGACAGAACTTGCCTGCTGGACACGTTTGATGTCAATGGGTTCTCCATGGATGCTGGTGCTGCAGCATTGTTGGCTGGCGAAAGAGAGTCTGTTTGAAATGCCACTGGTTCGAGCAACATAGCTGGATCAGCATATACCCAGGTATCCAGTGGAATACCTTCAGTATCGTCTTCAGACAGAATGGATGGTAATGATGACGTAGTGTCCCTGGACAAGAGCATTCTGACCTTCTCCACAGGTGTAATAATCCAGTTGCTGAAGTATTGTGAAATTCGTCTTAATGCAGTGTGGCAGTAATCGCCTCCATGTGAGCCTGAGCTACAGCAGCGTCTTCTTCCCGCTTCAGCTGTTCAAAATATATCTGTTGCTGCATAGCATTAAATTGTTACTGCATCTGTTGCTGTTTGAGTAGCAATCGAGCTTCGTATGACTTGCATCCCATGGCAGCTCTGACAGAGGCCTTGGCTGCTTCTGCTTTGGCCTTCAATAAGAGGGAAGACCAAGGAGAGTTGGACGAACCAGTGACAGACCGTGTATGAAGCGAGCTCTACATGGCCGCTCCTCTTCCTCCTGGTGGCGACACGAGCGTGGTCAGGTTTTTACTATCCTGGAATGGTCTACTGTCCCACTTCTGGAATAAGAGTGCTCCAGGCAGTTTAATCAATACTTGCAGAGATTTAAATATTTTTATATTTTATTTAAACACTCTAAGTGCGTCGGTAAAAACCATGCCTTTTCCACAAAACCACACATGCTGCCATAACCGGGAAGTGTCTGCTCGCTGTCTGCAGTGGAGATGATGCAGCACATGGGCGGAGCATAAGTTTGCATGAGGCAAGACATTGGTGGAGCATGAAAATGCATGAGGCAAAACATGAATATGCATGAAGCAAGACATGTGTGGAACATAATGTACATTTTATATTCAACCTTGGTGACATCACATGTGCCAGGAACACGCATGTGAGAAGGGACAAAGCCCAATGCGGTGAAGATAATCCAATCGATCCGAAGGATAAATGAATACAGACCGACCGAATGTGCCCAATTAAACAATGCGTTGGATGGAGTGGCAACGGAGTGGGATGCAGACGGACCGAGGGACGACCAACCGGCTGCAGGGCTGAAGGTAAGAGTGATGAGGTGAAGGAGGGATTGTCGAAATTAGGTTTGGCGAAGGGGATTATTGGTGGATTGAGAAAGACAGAAGGTGGATTGTTGTAACAGACCGATGGGGGTTGAGAGTAGCAGAGGGTTTGGAATGGACTGGTGGGGTGAAAGATTGAAAGGAGCAGAGAGGAGAGGGAGGACATCATACTGGAAGAACACAAACTAACCTCAACACATGCCACCTAAAACCCTTAGACAAGGTAAGAATGACTAGGCATTCTTACCCTTCGCTTTGCTGACGGATTTAACCAAAAGAAGGCATGTTGTGTTGTGCTTCACAAATATTCTGCTCTATTCACCCTATCATTTGCCCCAAGGTCATCTTCCATCTGCTTGGAAGTCGGCTAACATCACCTTCATCAACCATCCTTGTTGCTTATATTTGGCGTGAGCAAAAATCACTTCCACTTCACTGCGAAGCTCCATGTTGGACTCTTTGGTTTGAACTTCCGTTTAAAATGAGTGAAATGAAACATTTTGAAAAGTTTGATTTATTATCAGTCTGATTTCAACATCACCACTATGAGTATTGTTAAGTTGTTTAAACTTTCTTTATACAAGACGAGAAGCACTCGCTCCCTACGGGAGCCGTGAAGGGGGTCATGTTATTATGTTTATGCCTATTTTACTCCAAGGGGTCCCAGGATTACACACCCAAAAAATGGTTGCGATCGTTGAGCTGTTTTTGCGGTACCTGGGAACAGACAGACGGACAGACGGTGAAATTATAGTAAGATCATATGATTTCCTTTCGTCATTCCATGCCAACCCACCTTGTGGTTCCAAGGTGAATGTCTTGGTTTTTTATAAAAAATAATTCTAAAAATACATTTATTATTAAAATAACCTTTAAAAAAAGATTCCACCCTCAATTCCTCAATTCATCGTTTGAGTGGGCTATCTACAAATTTTGGATGTAACAATGATGAAACTCTTTGCACACCACTCTCTACTGGTCTCTTCTATAATTCCCTTCCTTTTTCTCAAGTTATTTTTGCAATTTTCCCCCTTCTGCAAATGTAATATGTAGATTGTCATCATTTTGTACAGTTTACACCTGGAAGGAGCATTGCACACAATTTTTAAAGTTTCCGGTCTTGCCATGTGGACGGGAGGTAATTGAGTCTGATGGTGGTGCTGCCATTACAGGAGCACTGATTACGGCCGTGCAGCAAACGGGGAGGCTTTTGGGCCCCGAACCAGATCGGGAAGTGCTACATGGGAAACACAAATCCGCTGGAGGGAAAGATCACCATGCCATTGCCTTGGACACGAGAGCATCAGATGTTGCACTCAAGGAATACCACATTCTGTCCATGTTCACCAAGGTGGACCAGAACCATGGTCTGCAGGAAAAGTTCAAGATTTGCATGAAGTCCATGGTTGAGCATGCGAGCTTTCGAGGTACAGTTAATGTTCAAGGAATAATTATTGTACTTTCACCAGCAAAGAACCCATCCATAAAGACTGGTTCATTCCCCCCACCTTTATGATTTACTAGCACAAAGGTCAGAAATGTGTGGCACGCAAGATTATTTGAAGTGGCACGCACAATAAAAGTCGAATTAACAACGAAGAAACTAAGTTGGAAAAAAAAAAAGGACCCGATTAAAAACTATGCTTGACTGCTCTGTCAATCTCTAAAAAGAACAAAACAAGAGTTTTCATTGGGTATCATAATTTAGAATCCAAATTATGATACCTAATGAAAGCTCTTTGATGGAGAAAGAAAAACGATTCAGTTGGTTTATTTACTAAACTAACAGAGCACCTGTCTTACGGGCGATCTTGTTCCAAGCATTCGTTCTTCTGACACATACTTTTTATTTGGGCGGTGTATAGGCAACTGACAGCTTGGTATAGGAAAAAATAAATAACCCAGGTTACATGCATGAAGCAATAACATACCTACTTATAATTCAAAACACCTCACAGCACTGGAAAATGTGGGGACAGGAATACTGAACTGTACATGGTGAGGACTTGTAATACCGTCTCCCACCTGGAGGCGGCGCTACATGATACACATTTACATAGATAATTTGCTTCTCTTTCCCCCCACCCCCACCCCATTCGACCAATACCACCGGCAAAATTTATAACACTCCTATATATTAATTGGGGTCATGTTGATCCTAGTAGCAAGTCTGGATGTAATCAGTCGAGAACTACAGGAGGAGTTTGGCCAACCAATCTTGATTCGTAGAAAATCTCACAAGTGCTACTGATCACATTTTTTTTTTTTGGACAAAATGGCGGTTCCCAAAAAGGAAAGGTTAGATGTTCACTCATTTCAGCCCTCTTGAAACGACGAATACTGATTTGTTCAACATAAAGACTGTGTTGTTTGTACTCTATGTTGTGAGAGCGTTGTTTGCCGCACATCAAGTCTCCAACGATCAAATTTTCAGACAAAACATGAGAAACACTTCAAGGATGAGGCGGACAAGGCTGAGTCAATCAAACGGGCCATAGCAAGGTATGGAAAGCAAAGCACTGTCTTTACTAACATCTGTTTCAGTAAAAATGAAGCCACAGAGGGATAAGCTACAAAATCGCAAAATGTCTTGCAAAACATGGAAAGCCATTTACAGACAGGGATTATATAAAAGAGGATTTTCTCAGTTGTTCAGATGTTTTGTTCAATGGTTTGCCCAGTAAAGACACAATCATTTCCAGAATTAAAGACGTACCCATGTCTGCCAGATCACTGGAGAGATTCATAAGCGAAATGGCAGAAAACGTTAACAACCAACGGACGTTGATGTTTAAAGTTGGAGTGGTATTCATCGTCACACTTGAGAAGGTGGATATAAATGACGTTCCACGGTTAGCAGTTGTGAGATACTGTGACTCAGACGAAGTTCAAGAAGAGGTATCGAGACGTCGGGAATGTCAAACAATGTCCGAATTGGACCAACGAACACTTTTGTTTTTAGCGGTCAGTACTGCTGCTAAGGTCAATTCCGCAGTTTAGATGTAGAAATTCAGCTCAGGTTAAGAGATTCTCGAGGTTATGGCATGTGCAGAAATTAAATAAAGGCACGAACACTGGCGTCTCCAGGCGTTTATAAGCATTGTGCTGTATCTAGCGATTCATAGGTATGATGAGGCATTCAATTGACGTGAGCGAGGATAGTGAAAAACAAAATATTTTGAGTGCTTTATCATGAAGAAACTGTTGCGGCCTGTTCCAAATCAAGGCATTGTTGAGCAGGCCGAACAAAATGGCAAATTAAGGCTACAGCAAGCTGACAGAGGGCTTATTAAGGGGCTGACCAAGGATGACACCTTGATAAAAGCTAATTAAGTAAGGCCGTTAATTTTGTTCAAAAGGGGTGTTTAAATTAACCCAAACACCCAATTTGTATTCATGCACTACCTTGGCATTCCCTTAGTATCCATGCAAAGTTTCACGCTAATAGGTTTGATGGATTTTGAGTTATGGAGGTGACATACACACATATTTATTAGTATAGATACATATAGTATATGCCTGGTTTTTGTTTAATCGCTCGGGTGGCAGGTTTGGGATCCGAGGATCCTGAGTTCAAATCCTTCTTGGCCATTGAATTAATACCAGGTTTGGTTGACTCAGCCTATCATCCTTCTGAGGTCGGCAAAAAGATTACCAGCTTGTTGGAATGATTGAGCCATTCAAGTATCCTGTGTCAGAGTGGTGACTCATCCAGGGTTGTTCCTGATATCCCAGGAGGCTGTGTTGTCAGCACCAATTCTCTGTACAGGGAATGGTCCCACTGGATGGATGGATATCGTATGCTGATGATTGCATTAAGATATTGAAACTTTCAAGATTTTTCTCATCCTCACAAAGCAATTTTAATGCCATTGACCTGAATTATTTGTTAATTGACCTGTAGTCTTTATCCAGTGGTAAAATAAGCCCTTTTCCTGATTATTTAGCATCTTTCTGTGATGTCTTCCTTATGATTTGGGGTAAACATTTGGTTTTTCCAACAACCAAATTTTTCTCTTCAAACCAACGACAGAAATGCATTTACTTCCCATTTTAATCTTCCACATGGAGATTCCTCGTCTCGTCGACAGTCCGCAAAGACGCTTCTTGTTGCAGAATGTCATGTATGCATAAAGTTAATCTTTTACTTGGAATTTTGTATCATGATTAGAGGGTTTTTTTTTGTCTTTGGGTAGTTTAACCAGATGAAAGTCAGAAGGTGACAAGTCTGGACTGTGCTTGACTGTGCATGGTGGATGATACAAGAACTTCCCAACCATGATTTTCTAGAATATCCATGTCCTTTGAAGTTTTGTAAAGTAGGAGTCCTTTGGTGCCCAGTTTTCACTCACCTTATTGAATTTCAAAATGAGAACGAACATTTGTTTCCATGCTTGCAACGCTGATATCCAAGTCTTATGCAATTTCACATCTTGGAATCCTGAGATTCTCCAACATTATCAAATCGACACATTGAGTGCTTGTTGGGTGACAGCAGGTTGTTGCATGTGAGGATGCTAAACATCGCTCACCAATTCATGGTTATTTTTTAACTCACCGTACAACTCAAACACAACTATTTCAAAGAAGAGCATCAGCACATTATGCAACCAGTTTCATGTGAATTTCAACCGATTCTATGTTCTCCTTCACAATGATCTTCCCCATACACCCCTGTGCCCTGTTCCACAGAACATGTGCCTATCTTGGCCACCATCTTCATTTTGTACAGAATTATCTGACCAGTGCTGTGGTCTGTGGTCTTTTAAATATATAAATATGTATATATATATATATATATATATATATATATATATATATATATATATATATATATATATATGTATATATCTACGAGTATATATGAGGTGTGTTCAAAAAGTATCCAACCTTAATTTTTCGTGTGTAAACAAATGAAGCTTGGGAGGCGTGGTTTGGTGCAGGTATGAAGGTGATCCTAATCCGTATGCATGAATATTTTCCCAGCTGCAGAAGCTGTCAGTCACCGACAGACTGCCGATGAGTGAGGAAGTGTAAGTGAGCGCCGTCAGATTTTCGTTTTTGACAAAATGACGGAAAAACTTGAACAACGCTACTGCATCAAATTTTGTGTAAAGCTTGACGATTTCCAAGTGGAAACGATCCGCAAGATTCAACAGGCCTTCGGGAACGAAGCAATGGGCACCACACAGATAAAAGAGTGGTACAACCGCTTCAAAGATGGTCGCTCATCAGTGGAAAGTGAAGCTCGTTCTGGTGGGCCCTCAACATCCTGAAATGAGATCGTCATTGACCAAGTGAGGACCCTGCTGATGCAGGATCGTTGAATTACGATCAGAGAACTTGCAGACGAGGCGGGCGTCAGCATTGGATCCGTTCATTCCATTGTGACTGAGGATTTGGGCTTAAGGAGAATCTCAGCGAAGTTCGTGCCAAAGCTGCTAACGATCGAGCAGAAGCAACTCCATTTGGAGATCACACAGGACATGCTGGAGACTGTGAACAGCGATGCCAACTTCTTCAACACAGTGATCACTGGCGATGAGATCACAGTGATCCGTCATTTTGTCAAAAATGAAAATCCGACGGCGCTCACTTACACTTCCTCACTCATCGGCGGTCTGTCGGCGACTGACAGCTTCTGCAGGCGGGAAAATATTCACGCATACGGATTAGGATCGCCTACATACGTGCACCAAACCACGCCTCCCTAGCTTCATTTGTTTACGCACGAAAAATTAAGGTTGGATACTTTTTGAACACACCTCGTATTTACAGTGTGAATGAAAGCATTACTATGACGGTTGCACAAAGTTGGCGTGAACCTTTTATTGCACAGCTTGAAAAAATAATAGATCCATGCTGAAATTTGTGCAAATTATATGATATATATTTATATGATATATATATATATATATATATATATATATATATATATATATATATATATATTGTTGTGGTTCTTGGAACCACATGCACACAACAGTCCCAAGACAGTTATTCCATTATTATACGTGTCGATTGTCCCCTTCCTTTGGTTTTGCGGGACAACAAGGAAGTGCATTGCGATGATCTAATACCGAGGGTTGCTTGGATAATTTTTTCCTTCATTTCATCCCTCCTCTTCTTCTTTTCTGATTATTCCTGAGGTAAGTCAGCCACGTGTGCCTTCGCTGTTAGGTGGGGCCTCGTGGAGGCCAGCGTGTGTGGTGCCACGGTGGGGAAACTGCAGCGCCGAGTCATGTGGTGTGCTTGTTGGTGCGGGATTATCGACTCGAGCTTCCGATGATCTGGGGAAGATTGCCGGTTGCATTAAAAAGGCATGCCAATAAGTACCTCTTAAGAGGCTGCACGAATGGTGTTTTACACGGCACGGAAAACACAGCCAGCACGACGCCCACGCTGCACGAAACGCGTACGGAGGCCGCTAAAGCTGACTCCACGCCATGTTCGACAGGATACGAGTGTGCGGGTAGAAGCGGCTTGTTCCTTTTCAAACTCAATACCTGACACATATTGGTGTTCACCCCGTGCACACACTCGCGGAGTCATGTGAACGTGAGCGCTGGCCACGTGCGTAACGGCGGAACCGTGCACACTCTATGGAATGTGCTCTAAAGCAGACACGTACGCCGCTTGTGAGACGTGCACAGATTTATCCATGATGATGTACCTTCGGTCCTCGCTGGCAGCAGTGGATTCTCCACAGATGGTGAATGTCTTCTCGTCTCTACAGCCAGCGAAGCTGCGATCGAACCAGGAAATGTACAGTGCAGGCCACGTTGGCGCGTGCGGAACGAACGCTTTGATCGACTCAGGTCGAACACCTGGGCGGACATGCGGGACCCTCGACCGGTCGCGCGGGCATGGCCCGGGGGTTTTTGCAGGATGATTCGCATGCCAATTTCGGTG
>NC_140970.1:43310335-43315335 GCF_056783735.1 Eptatretus burgeri | reverse complement strand
CTACCAAGGTACATTTTGACTTAAACACTGGATTGGAAGCATTCTTCATAGGCTAAGAGTGGCAGGATAGTTTGATCGTAAGAGTTCTCACGTCTGTACTATGATCCTTGCTTTGATTGTTGGACAAATTGAATCTGATTAAAACTGCTATCCTATGCCCAGCCAGAAGGAGTTGTTGCATTTTTGGATAAAGCACCGTCTTTTGGAGGAGACGTTAAGCCAGCTGTCTGGTCTGCATTGTTAGTGTAAGAGATTCTGTGCTATTATTTATAAGAGTTTCCCTTTGAACTGGTACCATGTACAAGTTCCATATCCCTTGGACCGTCTCGGTAAAGAATTATGTCAACCATCTTGCATTGTGAGAACACGGCGACCCCATGAGGCTCCACAAAGGATGAGTCCTCGTATTGGATAACGGTCGTCGGACGAAAGTTGATGTCTTAATCTTTATGACAGCAAAATATCAACGTTGTGATGGCAAAACCTGAAAGTATTGCAGATGAACAACATTCCAAGGGTTTGCTTGGAAGGGTTTGCTGCTCCGTAATTCGACAGACACGAATACCGAACGTTCAAGGTTGACTTGGATCCTCAATGTGTCTGTTTCCTCAACCTGTACTCTTATAGTTTCCTAGATCGTTGATGAAAAGCTGTTACCCGGTGTTAGGCCGGTGGCCAGTGGGACCTACCTTGCACCCCCGCCCCCCCCCCCCCCCGCGACAATTTTTCACTGATACCACAGTGTTCATATATCTCTCAAGTATCAGAAAAAAGATGTTCCCAGAAAAATAACTCATTTGCACTAAGCTTTATTAAGCTGTTTCCATTTTTGCATGTAATTAAGCTATCCAAACATTGTTCTACATCTCTGACGACAAAGGAAATATGTTTTGACAACAAAGGAAATATGTTCACTCTATTCCTTGACCCTCCAAACATATATGTAGATTCCTCATTTACAAATTTCCATGGACCAGAAGTTGAGATATTTACGAAAATGAGAATTTCCATAATGGTGGATCCTAATTCGCATATCAATGCATTTAAAATTATTTCCACTACTTTTACTCAAACAGAAAATAGTTATGTTTCCCTTAAACACCAACGGACATCATAAGTCACAGTTATGTATTATATCAGGCCCAGGTAATTAATTCTATTGATTAATCTGATTTCTCATGATTTTCGAACGATTCTTGTGCTTTGTATTTTATGCTAATTAGCCTAATTTTAAAAATTAAATTTTTAAAATATTTTTTGCCAACCTGCCTTGTATCTGGCAACACTTAAGTAATGTTGTTTTGACAAAAAACTGACATGTGGTAATTACAAGGAAAGAAAATGGAAATTCTTGCATTTTTGTGGTAATTGTTGTCTTTAAGTCAAATTTAATCAATATGCAATTGAGCTAATTAGCATGATCAAAATAGATTTTAATACGTAAATGTATAAGCTTTAATTTGACACCAATTTTGTGATTTTATCTTTATATTTTTATCGAGATATTGACATTTTGCCGATCTTTGTGAGATTCGTCTATTTTTGATTGGTTGCCATGGAAACAGCTTAATAAAGCATAGTGCAAATGAGTTATTTTTCTGGGAACATCTTTTTTCTGATACTTGGGATATATATGAACACTGTGGTATCAGTGAAAAATTGTCGCGGGGGGGGGGGGGTGCAAGGTAGGTCCCACTGGCCCCTGGCGTATGTGCTTCATTCCTTGCTCTGCAGTTTGTCCCCACCCATTTACCTGTATGAAGCTGTGGGGTGTAGTGTTTAATTTTTTTCGATCTGCGTGTGCAGGTGTCCTTGCATTCGGCCCAGCAGTTGGCTGCCCAGCTGGTCCCCCTGGTCCAGACGATGCAACGACATTTCAGTGCAGGAACGAGTTCCTATTTCGGTGACTCCATATTCTTCCTGTCCGTAGCAATGCATCGTATTCTTCCCCTCGGTATGCAGTTACTGTTGATTTCTCCCCCCTCTTTATTTTCCTCCTCTTCATGTTACTTTGCTGTGATAGTTTTCATTTTCTTTCACCACTAACACTAACACTAACACTAACCCTAACCCTACCCCCAACACCAACACCAACCATAACCCTAACCCTAACCCTGTTGTAACTGGTGTATATATACTGTAAATATATTTACAAAGTCTTCACTGCACTTTGAGCAGATGTGGAACGAGTCATTCTGTTGGACCTTGATCTGAAGTTCAAGACGAACATCCGGGTACTCTTTACTGAGTTTGATCGGTTCAAAGAGAATGCCGCCATAGGAATCGCATACGAGATGCAACCTGTCTACAGGTAAAAGGAACACGGGACCAATATTGCAGTGTTTGAGAGAAGAGCGAAACTGAAACTGTACTTGTTCATTACACCTGCCATTTTTCTGTGCTGGTGCAAAAAATATTTTTGTTCTTAGATTATTTTGTTCAGACCTCGCCAGTAGGTTCGTGAAAGACTTGGGCCAAAAACTTCCCCCAGCCAACCACACAAACACAAACCCGCTCCTCACAATAACATGGGAATAATTGTGGCCGTTAAAGAAGAGGAGGAGGATTAAAAAATTTGAACCTCCTTGGGAAACCGTAATTCTTCACCAGAAATGGTCCAAACAATCCCATGTACCCTGGCTTGTGCATCCCCTACTGCCAAACCCCCCGCCCCCAATTCCTCTGCACACCCATTTCTTATCCAAGCCTTCCTCTATGTTGGCCTTCAACTCTGATGTTGGCCCCCCCCACCCCTCTCAACTGTTCCTTCTGTCCTATTACGTCCTGATCCGTTCAGTGTACTAATTTTAGCTCTTCCACCAGCCTTGACTATGTATGTATTGCTTTTAAAAGATTAAAAGATCCTTCAAAATGGAGGGGGGGGAAAATCTGTCGTCTAGAGCGAAATGGAAAATAGTCATTTGGGAGTGCTGTGTGATGTGAAAACAAATCCATAGTTTTTATTTTTGGCGCACCAAAGTTATAAACCCGTTGTTTTCATTTATCAATTTTTTTTACATATTTATGAGCGAGAGAGATTTTTTTTGTTGTTGTCGTCCAACTTTGAAGAAATGGTCCTGCTGTGCAGCATAATACAGCACAGATGTTAATCCTTTTCTGTGAGGCTAAAACAACTTTGTAGAATGTAGTTAATCCATAGAATGGTGTTCCTGGCAAGGTAGTGATAGTAGAAATAGTAGATGGGCTTAAATCTCGGTTAGATAGGTAGCTATAAGTAATGGAGATAGAGGCATTGATGACTAGAACATCACTTGGAAGAGCGCATTCCTCCGCCACGCTGAACAGTTTTCGTTTTCTATCCCACTGATCGGCCGGCTCTGCGTCCGGATCTTCATCAAAATCTAATCCATTCGTCCTTGTCACACTCCCAACGCGTCCACCAAGTTTTGTCCGAAACTGTCGATAACCTTTTGAGATGTTGTGCTCACAGACAAACAGGGGTGGAAAAAAAACATAATTTCTGTTCACCTCTTGTGGCAGAGGTAAATATTAGCAGGACTAGTAGGTAGCTAAGGTATGGATGGATGATTTATATACCTGTACAGTTATGGTTGTATCTGTGAGAGTATCTCATCAAAAGGTTAACGTGCTGTTGGTGTTTGTTCTTTCCTCACTTTACAATCCTTTTCATCCAGAATTTTTTTTAACATGCTGGTGATGCTCCTGTCCCACTGTTCTCCTTCTCCTCCTCACCTCCTTTTTCTCCCCCAAGAGAAATTAAGTAGTAAAGATTAAATTAGTGAATAAACCAATAGATTAAATGAGAACGCACTCGGTAGAGCACGTACCTCCGCCAGGCTGAACAGTTTATGTTTTGTATGACACTGATAGCTGGATCTGGATCCAGACCCGAACCAAAATCTCATGGGCTTGTTCTCGTCACTGGACCAAATCGTCCACCTCGTTTTGTCATAATCCATCCACAACGCTTTGAGATTGTGCTATATATCATTTTTTTTGTCCCTAATCTCTCAATGGTGAAAAATCACTTCAAATTTCTTTTTTTATTTCTTTAAATTTTATTATCCGGATCTGGATTCAGATCTTCACCAAAATCTAATTACTTCATCCTTGTCACACACCCAACATGTCCAACAAGTTTCGTCCAAATTCACAAATAACTTTTTGACATATCATGCTCTATATAGTTTTTGGTCCCATCTCTCAATGGTGAAGAATCACTTTAAAACTTCTAGTATGCGGATCTGGATCCGTGATCATCACCAAAATGTAATCATTTCGTCCTTGTCAAACATCCAACCTCTCCACCAAATTTCGTCCGAATCCATGCATAACTTATTGAGATATCTTGTTTACAGACAAACAGACAGACTTGACAAGTCGGTAGGCGGTGATGGGTCGCCGAGCATGGAAATTATAAGACATAGAGCAAAATGGATGTCATATAGCAGATAGGGAATCACCTTAAGATTATGCATATCAAATCTCATCCAGTTCCATCAACTGATAACTACTCGGTATCCATTTGAATGAAAAGTACCGAAAATGCGGTTTGATATCGGAAATCCCCAAAGTTCGAGGGGGTACTGTGGGTGAACAAAGATCTAAATCGAAAATCCGGCTCGATCGTTTGTGCACAATGTATTCCAGACGATTAGTGTGAATTTTCATGACCATCCGACCATAACCCTAGGAGGAGTAGCATTGGGCACGAAAGCACCTCCAGCTCTCGCATATTATCGATTTTTGCACCAATTGACCTTTGACCACTGACCTAAGTGAAATCGGTCAATATGTCCTGAGGCAAAGTTGTAGTACTCATTGAGTATCATGAACCTGCAAAGTTTCATTCATATCGATGCACTCACCTGGTCGCTCGGGGGCCTTCAATTTTCGCCAATTTTCACGCATACCCTAATTGTAGGGGGCGCTGCGGGTAAAGTATTCCATATATCACAAAAACCGGAATATATTTGATAGAGCATCACCTGTAGACCATTCGTGCCAAATTTCATAAC
>NC_140970.1:43262835-43307835 GCF_056783735.1 Eptatretus burgeri | reverse complement strand
TCCTCTCTCTCTTTTCCTCTCTCTTTTTTCCTCTCTGTCTTTTCCTCTCTCTCTTTTCCTCTCTCTCTTTTCCTCTCTCTCTTTTCCTCTCTCTCTTGTCCTCTCTCTCTTTTCCTCTCTCTCGTTTCGTCTCTCTCTTTTGCTCTCTCTCTTTTCCTCTCTCTCTTTTCCTCTCTCTCTTTTCCTCTCTCTCTTTTCCTCTCTCTCTTTTCCTCTCTCTCTTTTCCTCTCTCTCTTTTCCTCTCTCTCTTTTCCTCTGTCTCTTTTCCTCTCTCTCTTTTCCTCTCTCTCTTTTCCTCTCTCTCTTTTCCTCTCTCTCTTTTCCTCTCTCTCTTTTCCTCTCTCTCTTTTCCTCTCTCTCTTTTCCTCTCTCTCTTTTCCTCTCTCTCTTTTCCTCTCTCTCTTTTCCTCTCTCTCTTTTCCTCTCTCTCTTTTCCTCTCTCTCTTTTCCTCTCTCTCTTTTCCTCTCTCTCTTTTCCTCTCTCTGTTTTCCTCTCTCTCTTTTCCTCTCTCTTTTCCTCTCTCTCTTTTCCTCTCTCTCTTTTCCTCTCTCTCTTTTCCTCTCTCTCTTTTCCTCTCTCTCTTTTCCTCTCTCTCTTTTCCTCTCTCTCTTTTCCTCTCTCTCTTTTCCTCTCTCTCTTTTCCTCTCTCTCTCTCTCTTCAGACCTTGGAAAAAATCACAAGATTGCCAAAGACTTGGAATATGTCTTTCAATCCTGACAAATCATACACTCTCATGATCTCTCTTCAAAAGGACCATCTGGCAAACCCTCCTATCTACTTTCTTAACAAGTTTCTTGAGGAAGTTCAGTCATTCAAACTCCTGGACATCACGATCAGCCTTGATTTTTCTTTGGCAAATCACATTTCGAAGTTGGCCTCCAAAGCCAGCCACCAACTGGGTATCTTACAAAGTCCTTCCCTGGCACAACTAAACTCATCTCCACCTACAAGGCCTTCATCTGCAGCTGGATGGAGTTCTGCTCTCGCCTCTGGGCGGGCTCCCCTACCTCACACCTTGCTCAGCTTGACGCCGTGGAAACCAAGGTCTTTAAGATTACTGGAATGTCATGTGATGAAGCTGAGTCTATGTGCCTATGAATTCATCATCACAGATGGGTCTTTGGTTTCTCTGTCTTCTCCTGCCTCCTTCCTCATCATGCCCCCCCCCCTTTTCCGTGGTTTCTGCAGGGCTCACAGTTCACCAACAGCAACCCCCCTTTCTGGTGAAACTACCTAAATCCAGGATCACTGCTCACCTCCACTCATTCGTTCCACTTTTTTCTCACCTGTGGAATCAACTTCCACATCCTCATAAATCTCATTCTTCCCTTCAAATCTTCAAGGCAGCTGTTCACCACTATCTCAGATCATCCCCAATCCGAATCAATCTGCGTAACCATTGTCACGGATGTACTCGTACGTGATCAAATGGTATTTGCTTTTCCTTTGGCGTAAGAGCAACTTATTGAAATGAAACCTTGTTTTAATATGTCAAATATATTCGTTTATACCGGAATATTCACAAAATATCTGCATCCTCACCGATCATTGAGTTGACATTCGGCACAATCCCTGGCATGAGGTCCCAGAACGTTTGGCCATTTTGTCGAATCTTTTTTAATTTTTTTTTTAAAGGTGGAATTTTTTGAAATTATTAATTATTTGAAAATTATGTACCAACTTTAATAATCACAGTTGATTTTGAATCGGACTCTTTACCTCTGCCGCCGGAGGTGAAGGAGGTTCTTAATGTGTGTGTGAGTGGGCCCTGTCTTTAAGTAGAATTGCTTAAGTGTTTTCTTTTTATTGTACATTATTTTGCATTGCTTATTCGGTTGTAACTCTGCTCTGTGTCTCCCTTCCCGATTATTGCCCCCATTATAAATAAACCCCCCAATTGTTAAATGTTCCAGTTCGTTGCCCGTGTTTTCTTCCATTGACCCAGCACGGTGCGGGCTTGAGAAATAGTGAGGCCGTCGGTGCCGTAAGTTGTCATTGGGTCTGACGGACTTTGGTAATTCCTCTCGGTTACACCGGACCGAGGTCGCTAGAGCGACCCGGTTCGACAGAGTCCGTTGAGGGTGTGACTTCCCCGGTAATTTGATGACATGGGTACTTAGGTATATTGAAATTTGGCTATTAACCCTACCCCACGCTGTCAAAGAATTGGCGATCAGTGTCCTTAAATGACCCGTGACCTTCGGAGTTGTCCGAGAGTCACGACCTAAATTCCGGGTGTTCGGTGGGAGACGGCTCCACTGCTCCACCTGGTGGCCGTTCCTCGCCACCGACCCCTGGCCCTCAACAATACGTTTTCACCCCTTTCTGTGTCTGTCTGTTTGTCCGTTTGTTTGTGTACAGGATATCTCAAAAAGTTGTGGACGAATTCGGATGAAACTTTGTGGACATGCTGGGTGTGTGACCAAAATATATCGCATGATAGTTCAAATATGTATTGGGCCTGAAATGTTCTCGTGGATCAGGCATTGCACGGTGGAGGTATGCATTCCACCGAGTGCCCTTCTAGTTTGTATTTGTAACCATAGGTACCTGCCAATTCTCATTCTTCCCTCTTCCAGACACGCACTATGGCAGTACAAACGTGAAAATGCCGACACGCCAGTCGGAGAACCTCCACCGCACGGTTTCCCCGGCTTCAACAGCGGAGTGCTGCTGTTGGATTTGAACCGCTTGCGGCGCTCCGTAATTTATAACGAGCTCCTCACACCTGCCGCAGTGGAGCTCCTCGCCGACTTGTTTCACTTTCAGGGGCACCTGGGTGACCAGGACTTCTTCACGTTGGTGGGTGTGGTGCACCCCGAACTCTTCCACGTGCTCTCTTGTGGCTGGAACCGACAGCTTTGCACATGGTGGCGACAGCAGGGTTACGCGGCGGTCTTCGACGATTATTTTCGATGCAACGACGCAGTTCACATCTACCATGGAAACTGCAACACGGCCATTCCAAATGACTGAGACGTCGCGTTTGTGTTCAGTTGGAAACGCTAAGGCCGGCTCGTCGTGGCTGCTCGAATTACTGAACGTGTTTGCACTTTGAGCATTCCTCAGCATGGAAGATAAAGACAATGGGTGTGGCACAGAATTTTCAATTGTTCTTGTTCATCTGTTTGTGGGTTAAAAACGACTCTGATCACACCTGCTCTGCAGCGGCGTTGGCTGAGACTCCTGATCCTTGTGCACCGGTGGATTTTAAAGCGGAGACCACCTTTGCCTCGGGTACCTCCCTCATGCGTGTTCGCTGCACTGCTTTGGGACGGTCTCTCCCACGAGCCATTCGTTCGAACCAAATTCTGTTAAAAATAACATTTCATTCTGGGAAAGCCTTGTTTTTTTACCCTATTTCCATTTCAAATCAAAACATTTCCATGGTTTGTTCTCGACTGTTTTTTTTTATTGTTTTTTTTTTTATGACAACTTTGTTCCTGACTCCATCTGTAAATGACGAACATTTTGATGTCCAGAAACGAGTTTTATAGAACTTGTTTACTTGTGCAGCTTTGTCATGCACCATTGTGTAGCTTTTATACTGCATATCATCAAACGTGGCAAATATTGCTGCCATTTGAAATCGATGACCGTTTCGGATGTGTTTGGGACTTTACCTGTATGTGTATGGGTCTAAATTGAGAGGCAGTTTGAGTTTTGATGGTGGAGGAGATTGGGGGGGAGGAGGGGACTACTACAAGTGTACCAATAAATCTGCCATTTTACATACTTATGGAGATGGCCATAAAAAAATCTGCTGTTTTTAGGGTTTAAAGTGATTTTCATTTAAATGTACTGTATACGGTGTAGTGTAAACAGATTAAGTTAATATTGCACAGGCATCATTGGAATATTCTGCTCCTGCAAACTTCCTTGTATCCCTGAATGCAGATTCTGTTGTGGGTGAAGGATCATTTCTTTCCTGACTTCTTCCCAAATTTAGCTGACCATGGCTGCAATAAAGTGAATTTGCCATAACTGGTTTTGGTTTGTGACATGCACCAGAAGGCTACAACATATAATCAGCACATTTGCTTCACATTATCAAAGCCTGCAACTGGGGCCACTCATAGTTTTTCCCTTGGTGACAACAGCAGCCACATTGTGGATAAAAACCCTCCTTTCCCTGATTACCAGTGGTTGGCAACCGTTTGAAACAAGGCACAGGTAATGTAATGTGATTTTCAAGCAAGGTTCATTGGTTTTAAAATGTTCCAACTGATTGCTCATTTAAATTTCTGAAAGCTTCATAATACTTTCTGATATTTCCACTCTTGGCTAATGATCTTTTCCATGACCTGATTTGCTGAGAAACACAAGCATTTTAGAAATTTGGCCTCAACTTGATTTGATACAGCAGACTCTTTACAGTGTTGGGACTGCCAAACCAGTTTCTTGCCAAGGGTTATACTGAGCACCAAGCAACGAAGCAGCACATACCATTTTTAGCTCACCTGGGCTTTAATCAGGTGAGCTTATGCGATCGAGCAGTGTCCGTGAGTGAGTGAGTCAGTCAGAGTCCGTGAACGCTT
This sequence comes from Eptatretus burgeri, assembly GCF_056783735.1. Classification (NCBI taxonomy): domain Eukaryota; kingdom Metazoa; phylum Chordata; class Myxini; order Myxiniformes; family Myxinidae; genus Eptatretus; species Eptatretus burgeri. The sequence goes on along the minus strand of NC_140970.1, from coordinate 43,303,294 downwards.
AAACCAAACAGGATGTTGATGAAACTTGGCCACAAGCTTCAAATCTGATGCCCAACTAAGATATATTGACCGCATCAAAATCTGTGCTCATTAAAGGGGTCTACATTGGTTTTGACCCCATGAAAATATGTTTCCTCTCTTCTCTGAAACTACACACACACGATTTTGATGAAACTTGACCACAACCTTCATCACCCATGATGGACCAAAGTGTATCGACTGCATCAAAATCTGTACTCATTAAAGGGGACTATATGGGGAGGGGTTTGATCCTCTCCCCCCCCCACCCCTCCCCCCATAAGTATTTGCTCTCTTCTGCAAAACTACCTACTATTTCGATGAAACTTAACTACAACCTTCATCACCCATGACATGCCAAAGTTTGTTCATGGCCTTAAAAAAGAATCAAGGTCTAAGGGGGTCTGTGGGGCGTTTGAGTGACTGTTGCTCCTGATACAGGTGAGCTTCAAGATGCGCGGTCCTATTTATAGGTTATTTCTCTGAAATTCGCTTATTGAGTGGGTCCCGGTGTCCAGCCGTACGACCGTCCCTTAACATTTGATAAAACCATCTTCTCGCAAACTCCCCGACTGATATGGACCAAAGTTGGTACGATGCATCAGAACAGCAAGTCCTCATGGGGTTTTGCTACCCGTCCAGAAGCACCCCCTATACATGGAGTTAAAGGGGAGTTTTGCTCCAAATTTTGGTATTTTATTCAAAAATCTTCTTCTCAGAAACCCCCAAAACAGCTCCAAACCAAACTCGCCATGAGACATCGAGACCATACCCTAACCTGAAGTTGTGTTCCTCATGGCCACATCTCCCACCGAAAGGGGGCCACGGGTCCCCTCCCCGAATCCCTCATTTCCACTAATAGTCCATGAGTTAGAACACTTACTACTACCATATTGAGAGGCCAAAAATAGTTTGTATTTTTTGATTAAGCTATATGTGTGGAAGACTTAAAAAAACATGCTGGACTTGTCAGTGCTATAGCTTCTTGTCTGAAAGTCGGTCAATCCAAGATGACAGTCGGGAAGTGCAAAAATTACCGGTAAGTGCTTGTTATCGAATTACAGGTTACAATTTTCCATGGAATCTTTTCAAACATGGCACGGTGGCTTATTTTTGCTCATGGAACATTTTGGTTTGTTTTCTATCTCGGTCTGATGTCAATATCAAAGATGGTGATGAAAGGGTGACAACTATCATGGAAAGCCGAATAAGCAGATTGTTACATTTTAACCGATTGACATAAAATTTATCAGATTACTCAGGTAAATGAAAGAAAGACCCACAATGGTCCCCGATGTCAGGTGACCTTGTTCTTTGAAGTTTGAAAAACAATCAGCTCAATATGCACTTGACCAGCCATGAATATGTCAATGAATGTATGTCTAACATCCCATCCCCCATCTCTGTTTCAATAGATGTCAGACATGGATTCTGAAGAAGTTCCAGCAAAGAGTACTCGTACTCCCTTTGCTGAATGGAAGGTAGGCATATGTTCACGTGAAGTTCCCAATGCACAACGAGCAAGTCAAAGAGTCCTGTCGTCATGGAACACTGCTTGAAGCTGCCAGGATACATGCCTTTGAAGTTCTCCTTCAATTGTCAGCATCTGATGATACTCTTCCTAAGATATATAATCACAGGAAATGACAGAACACATTCACACACACACACACACACACACAAAAAAACACTCAACTGTATTAGAGCTGCAGATGCTCCACATGATTTGATTGGTCAGGAGCAGAGAAAGTCTTTGAGAGACCGAGTTGTGAGTAGTGCTTCAGTGTATGAGAACGTCTGTATTTTTTGTGATAAGAGTAGCACATACATCACAAAGTCACATATCTGAGAGCCTCTTATCCAGTCCCAAGAACTTCATTCAAACGATAAGATCCGACAAGTGGCTACACTGAATGAGGATGAGCAAGTATTGAGCATTGCATCTCGTGAGCTTGCAGCTGCTGAAGCTCATTACCACAAAACATGTTACCATGCTCACATGAGAGACGATATTAGGCCTGATAGCAGTGCGGTAAATTTAGATGATGACGTGCAAGCTTACGCAGATGTGGAGCAGAATGCCTATGAGTTGCAGACATCAGGGCGGATTTGTTTGCATCACCTCGTATGGTCTCGACGACCTACCTGACAAAAACTTGTCATGTATATGGCCTCTCTTGGGGTTGCAGAAGTGAAAAGACAAACCAAGAATCATATTCGCCAGAAATTAGAAGGGGAATTCAAGGATATCCTGAAGATATTCCAAAATGAACTTTGCAAACTTCTTCTTGCACTTACAAAGCTGTATGTGATGCAACTGGCTGTCGAGCACGAGAGTCAAGCGGGAGTTACAGACTTACACACAAAGTGGTACTGATCGTACACAGCTTGTATGAATGCCTGCTCTCTTCTTAAGTGAGGACATAAAGGCATCACCAACACAGACTGACCATGGCTGACCACCACGTCCCGATGAGCTAGAGAATGACCCGTATGCCTCTGCTATCCTCTCACAATCTTCCTGAAGACTCTTCTTATCTGGCAGGTGACGTAGAAAAGACTCCTACATCCAGAGTGAACCGGCTCATTCAGTCTTTTGGCCAATATTGCATATATGCAGTTGGTGTTGGGAAGTATAAACCTGCTTAAGCACATACTCCTACACTGGGTTGTTAAGATACTCACAGGAAATGTCGAGATGGTAAAAAATACTTCACCGTCTTGGGCATGGGATGTCATACTCCCAATTCTAAGATATAGAGACTGGGTTGTGTCTCCAGAAATTAGATTAGGGAGCAGATGAAGGCTACCCACTTCCAAGTAACATTCATACAGGTGTCCTACATCTTGGCGTTTGATAATATGGACCGGCTTGAAGAAAGTAAGTGGAGGGGGAACTTCCCATCGTGTGAAAGGCACAGCGGTACAACCAAAAGTGTTCACAGTTGGAGAGCCAAAGGTGACAGCCACCATTTAACTACCATCTTGGATTGTGTCTTCTGTCTAACTGCATTGTTCATCTAATTCCACATAAATAACTGGGAAAAACGGTTGGAAATGATGACCAATATTTTAATAACTGGAGTTAACCAATTTATGGCCACCATCTTGGATTGGGTCATGTGACCTCAAAATAAAACTATTGTGACATTCTACCAGTATACATCTGTCCAACAACTGTGCCAATTTTTCTAGCTCATCGGGAAGAATTTGGGACTCGTACTTCATTAATAAAGACTTTTCAATGAATTTCACTTGTTTTGGATGCCATCTTGAATTGAACCACATTTGGACACAAAGCTACAATTGTGATTTGTCCATCATTTGTTTTTATGACCTAGAGATATGTGTTCAAAAAACCTTAATTCTGTTTAGCCCCTGAGAGTTATAGCAACAAGTAAAATTTCAGGTTTGAGCTCATGAACTACAAAACATCTTCTACACAACTACCTGAGCAATGCAGACCAAATATGGTACAATGCATTAGGACTGTAAGGTCTCATGGGGTTGTGTTCCCCATTTATAGAGGTTTGAAAGGTGGAGGGGGGGGGTTTGCTCCATATATTGGTATTTCATTCAAAAATCTTATTCTCAGAAGCTGGCAACCGCATCAGAACCAAACTGGCCACACGGCATTGTGACCATGCCCTAACCATAAGTTGTCGTCCTCATAGCCGTATCTTAGCGCACAAAAACATTTTCCTCACAAACTACATAACCAATATGGACCAAATTTGTTATGATACATCAGAACAGTATGGCCTCATGGGGTTGTGCTTCCCATCCAGATCCACTCCTACAAGAGGCTGAAAAGTTTGGTTTCACCTCAACTTTAGGTAATTAATTTTAAAAAATCTTCTCAGAAACCGATGGCAAAATGCAGACCAAACTCATAATGAAACATAAGGACCATAGCATCAACTTGAATTGTGCTCCCCCTGACCATAGTACTTCAGGAATGGGAGGTGGGCACATAGGCCCTTCTCCCTGATCCATTTTCACCCCACCTGCTGGGGAAATAACCATCAAGCCCCCACAGGGCTAATTTTCTACTCCGTGGGGTCTTCCACCCCACGGGGTCGAAGCGCCACTCGCGTTCTCTCTTTTATTGTGTACAGTTCATTTTAACGTCTATTTCTCCATTATGCGCAGGCATTAACCGAGCCCAAAGTGCGATTGTGGCCTTTCGGGCCGAGGAACGGCCCATTTTCTTAAAATTGTTATTTCTTGGTTATTAGTGAACGGAACCAAATCAAACTTGACAGGTATATTTTAGAGATCATTCCCCAGGCTGAGCCAAAAGTGTGATTCCAGCCCATTGGGCCAAGAAACGGCCCTTTCGGCCCATTTTTTTATTTATTAAAAATTGCTATTTCTCGGTTGTTTGTAAACGGAACCAAACTTGATAGGTATATTTTATAGATCATTCCCCAGGCAGCAATTGAGCCCAAAGTGCTATTCCGGTCCTTTGGGCCGAGAAGCGTCTCTTTCGGCCCATTTTCTTAAAATCATTAAAAAAAAATAATTAAATGTGCTGGGCGATGCCAACGCAAAATGAAGTCGCACATTATATGAAATGAGCCTTATTCTTGTGAGGTGTTGTGGTTTCTTTTTCTGATGCGATGAAAATCTTAACAAATTTCAAAACTATCTGTCGTCCGTGCTATCGCTCACCTGAGAGTTGTACGAATGAACTCCCACGGGGTATGTTCGCAATTCGAACTTGTTGTGGTTATTGTGATTGAAGGTGCTTGAACCAGTGACCCCCCAAACTCAAAGCGGACACCTTCACCCTTCTGCCACTGAGTCTGGTTGGGCCTCAACCAATCCCTTGTTATTGCATAATTACCATCATAATGAGCTTTAAGATACCCAGGCCCTGTTCTCACCCTTCTGAAATGCCACTCATGCTCTAGTGCATGTTTGCTTTCCCATTATTCTCCCTTTGACCCATTTCCGTCAATCCACTGACCTCTGCCCTCTGGTTCCTAGAGTGTTAGTTCTAAAAAATAAAATAACTGAGGGATCTTCATTTTTACCTGGACTTAAATTGTCCATTACTTTGGAACACACTATTCGTAACAAGAGCAAGAATTGCTTTGCAAAACATCCCCGACTGATGTGCTATTTTCTCTGTCCCAAAAGGGAATAACTATGAAAAATTGATGAAACACCCTCAAACCCATTACAAAGCCATGTACCAATTCCCGTTGAATATGTTAAAGGGTATGGGGGGGGGGGGAGTCTGAAAAACTACCAGTAGAGGACCAATATCCTGAATTGTGGATCGAGCAGCTCATAGGCAACACCTCCATTTGCACTTCAGCAAGACCAAGGCCCATGTGCAAATGAGATGAAAACTACTACTGAAAGTTCCAGGATAATATTTAAATGCTCGTCATCTTCCATTCTCTAATCTGACAGCATCAATGATCGAAGCCGAGTTTTTAACCTTGCACTAAGAATGGCTCTATTTGAAAGCTTAAGCTAGTTTTCCCCCAATAAATCGCTTCCCAGGAAGACCTGGAAAATTTCTTGCTACGTTTTCTGAGTTTGGGCTCAAACCATCTCCAGTGGCAAGCGTTTCCACCTTTCCCCAACACCAAGCACCACCTTTCCCAACACCAAGGAAAGACTCAGCAACTGGTATTTTCTGGTCTTTAAAGTCATCCCACACCCAAGGTGACAAAATAAGAAATGTATGATGATAAAAGCTCGCTTCATACAAAAAGTTACATGATTGGATGGGAAAATGCAGCTGGCATTCCCCCCCAAAAAAAGATAACATTTTTTTCCGCAGGCATGGGTTTCAGGGTGTTTAACATAGCAGGAATTAGTTGTAATAGGCGTCTACAACTGTTCTTGACCATGAGACATTTATAAAGGGCTTAAAAAAAATTTAAACCACGATTTGCTTTTAAATTAATTTTCTCCAAAACTGTTTGAGCCTTTGCCACAAAAACTTTCAATGTAGAAGTACCTACCCATGGGTGTCTTTATTTTTCCTTTAAACAAAGTTACATGATTGGATGGAAAATGTAGCTTGCATTAAAAAAAAAAATCTTGTCTGCAGGCATGGGTTGCAGGGTTTTTCACATACTCGGAATAAACGGCCTTGACCTCGCTTTGAAAGGCATCAGCCGAATTACCAGAAATCAAGATAGTGAAACAGCAAATTTAAAACTTCTGGTCATTGAAAAGTTATCTACGACTTTGTTGCCCTCTGTCATTTAGTTCCTCAAGTGTAGATGTTTTTTTTTTTTACAAGTCCAGGTTAAATTTGAACAATCTCAAAATAATCTTGAGAACAGCTTGGACAAAAGACCATAAGCTTCAAGATCAAGCAGACTCTCCTGCCACTGCATTGGACCCGTCCAGGCACTCAAGGTTGGAGGGCAACAGCTAGCCACTAAGGAATATGGACAACTCAAGGGAGTTATCAATGGACCTTCCTCATCCAGCAACCCACCAATCCTTATGAGGGGCTTCAGTCTTCCAAAACATTTAAATTTCACTCGTTCCTCAAATACAAAAACTCCACTCTAAATTTTTAGATTTAGCATCAGAGTCTCAAGCCTATATTGGGTTGCAAGCTCGTATCACAATGCTGGCAAACACATAATCATGAAGTTAGTAGGAAGGCAAAGCGCTGTATATTTCACAGAAACCAATACCTTTATATGGAAATTAAACAAAACAGTAATGTATCTGGGTATTTTATCTGGGTTAACACTATTATGGTTCAAATGCTCAAGTGTGAAACACCACACAAGTTAGTTTGAACATTTATACTTTTCCTCAAGTGTTACATACAAATGATATAGTCTTCCATGCTAAAGATTAGATCTGTATAATTGGAGACAGAGTGCAACATTAGCTCATCACAGAGTGAACCAGTAAGTTCAAAATATATTCAGATAGTATCAGTGTGCAAAGGCAGGTACAATGTACAGTTACTAGAAGAAAAAAAAAAAATCAAATGAATAGGAAAATAAAGGGTTAAATCACCCAAAAGTGTAAATGTCCAATGCAACAAACTTACATTCCACAAACCAACTCTAACAGATGGGCCAAAAATGGAAGTGATCCATTGGGGAATAGGTCACAAATGGAATGGTACTTTTCCGTCGATAAAAATTAGAGCAAAATCTTTAACATCAAGAACTACATTTCGTTAAACAAAAAGTTTTGCCATCAGACATTTACCAAAATGTACAAAAGGATTATTGAAAATGTACAACTTTACATGCATCAAAAATCATGATTATATAACACAGGACTGTACCTGCAATAATAATTGTACCTTCGCAAGGACCATTTCTAGTTGATTGCATGACACAAACTACAGCCCAAGACTAAACATGGAACATACAAGAAATCTGCATTTACAGCACAAGCTGGGATAACCGTTTGAACAATATCAGTCCTTTTAATGACAAAATCAAAAATGGCATAACAATGCCAATTCCATTTATGATCAAGGTGAAGGTTATGCATTTCTTAAACCATACATCATCCTAACACCCTACTTCATGCCACCAAAACAAGAGAAAACTCAAGCTCTGGTGTTCGAATTTGGATAATTTCGACACAAAACGGAAAAGTTAATGAATTGTTTTACAGGAATTCAAAAAAAAAAAAAAAAAAAAGGAAAAAACCAAACCAAAAGTGCTGATGGGTTATTAAAAAGTGGTGGTTGAAAGATTGCTACATATCTTCCATGTACAACATTTGCTGTTTTTTTTAAACAAAATGGCCATAAATGACTTTGACGAGTCATTTATGAAAGTAATTCAGGAGCAACAAAGACGACAATTTGAAACCGCAACAGTACAGCCAATGTTGGGCATGAGACAATATTTTGTGTCCCAAATGAATTTGGTTTTGACACATATGACGTCATTGCATCACCAAAAATAAAATAAAAATTACACAAAACATGATTAAATGCATGAGGCATAGTAAACATGAATTTCATTTTACCATGTACAGCAGCTTTTGACATGGATCAAGAAAATAATGTAAAGCAAAGCAAAGTGATGGCAACCGGGACACTGGCCGAAGGAAACAAAAGTATTTTTGTGTTTTTGTTAAGATTAGAATACAGATCTGCACTCATTTCAGTGTGAGCAGAAACCTTGGCTCTGACAGAGCCCCTTGTACTCAAATCACCTCCTTGCTTGCTCGACTCAGACGACCTTCTCGGCATAAAAACCGGCCGTTTATTCCTCTCCAGACGCAGTACTCGCCACAGAGAAGTCACGTCGAGCTCCGGCGTCCCCTTTTAAAATCGAAATGCAAACACAGGATGTTTCTGCAGCAACACAAGTTGCAAAGTGATCGGACACTGAAGTGAGAGGACGCCACATCGTCAAAGCCGAAACTCAAAATGCTCCCGTTCTTCACTGCACACAACCTTCGAGGTACTCTTCAACATTCAAATTCACAAATAGCTTTAGGGGATGGGGGGAAATTAGGTATCAAAAACATTTTTTATGCAATAGTAACGATTAACAAAACAAATGATTGCACAGGTTTATAAAATTATTAAATAAAATAAATAAATAATAATAATAAAAAATCACCAAAAGCAGCCCCACTGTGTAGAAAATTTACACAGCAGCATTTATTTTCCAGCATAGGGCTTTAGTCATTCATTTCAAATGGACAGAAGTCAGACAATACTCATTCCTACACATCACCTTTTACATCTGATAATGGAAAGTATCACATCAGTAAGTAATGTTTGCAGCATAACTGGATGAGCCAAACTCAAACATACATGTGATCCACTTATTGGTGCCAGGGTGAGACAACTCGATCCATACAGTCATCTCGGGTTACCACGCTACTGTTTACCTGCATGAACTCGGCACGAGTAGTAAATAAATTATATAGGCAACACAAGGCAAGGCATACACTCACCACACATGCAGCCAACAAACATAGCAGAACAATAGTTTCCACATCACCATACCCGGTCATTCCTTTGACAGCTTGCGTTGGAGTTTTTTGAAAATCATTTCACGTTTCCATTCCGGAATGGGTAAGCCTTCACGGTCCACGGTGGGAACCTGGGTGATCAGTTCCTCAGGTTTCGTATGCGGTTCCAAATTGGACCCGTTGGTCTCTGGCGATTGAGACTGGGACCCAAGTTCTGGTTTCACAAAGCTCGACTGGCTCTGTTGGACATCCAAGCAGTGAAATAGTGAGAGGAGTCATTATAATTGTTATTAGAGTACACCCATGCTTTAATGAAACCTCCAATCCGAAAGGTGCATATTTACCCCTCTCCCCCCACCCAACTCAAAACGCAGGGCAGCATGTACTTTAACAGTTAAAATAAAGCTGTTTATTAAAATGCCATGAGATAAATGACAGACTTTAAACAGGAAATTTGTAATGGGTGCTGCCAGGGTTCAGGAGGAGAGGGGTGTGGGAGGGAAGAACAGGACTCATAATGGGCCGTCCCTCAACTTCAGGTTATGTCATTAGGAATGTAGGACCACAGTGTGTTGTCCACACTAATCTACAAAGACCAGCTCAGAGCCATTATTGGAGTTCAAACCAAATCACTGTTGATCATGTGATGCTGCATATGGCTGGAATGACAGCAAGTTGGAGGAGCCATGGATATTCAGGAACAGGGGGATGGGATGTCCATGGGAGCTCCAATTTGAAAGCTTACCTTGCGCCCAATGCCAGAAAACACTCTGGTGTATCCCTTGCTCTGTTGCGTTGGCTTCAACTTCCGCTTTGTCTTCAACTCCTCCAGAAGCTCATGATTTGACCCAGGATTAGCCATGTTGAAAACAGCTGTTGAGGGGGGGGGGGGAATGGCCACGACATGAAGCCCCAACGGACATGCACATTCAGACAATTTAGATTTGAAGTTAATTACAATCATTTGGAAAATTCATGAGGCAACAAATTGCTCAAATTATTGTATGCACAAGTTTGTACTGCACAACATTCCATACGAGGTGATATCAAAAAAAAAAATAATAATAAAAACTTTGTCAAGTGATTCATTGGAGATAAAAGTATAATAAAACGAGACATTTTGGGAAGTGTTTAATGATTCCCAGATAGCCTAGAGGTATGCACACTTGTCCGAGCTGTTTAGCCTTGTTTTGAATGCTGACACAACCCAGCTACAAGCAGTCATCCCGGTGTTTCGCAGGTAAGGTGATACACCATCATGTCCCATCCCTCAGATGGATGGTAAACTGGGCCACCCCATCTGCCGGCATGAGTTAGTGGACATTAAAGATCCCACGGTGTCCTTCACGAAGAGTGCACGAGCTATCGCCAGCACCATGGACAAATTAATTCCGGCTCTAACCTACCCCTGTATTAGGCACTGCATCAGTGGCATAGCTGCATCCCCCAGCATATTATGCTACCCACAGCCACGTGCTGCATCTGAACGAAGAAGAAACTAGAACAGCACTCGGGAGAGCGCATACCTCCGTGAGGCTGAATAGTTTATGCTTTGTGTCCACTGAAAGGCCAGATCTGGATCCGGAGCTGAAGCAAAATGCAATCGGCTTGTTCTCGTCACCGAACCAACTCGTCCATCAAATTGTCATAACTCGTGGACAACGTTTTGAAATATCGTGCTATATATCGTTGTTTTTTTTTTGCCCCTATCTCAATGGTGAAGAATCTGCACTTAAAATAAATAAACTCTCGTATCCCGATTTGGATCTTCACCAAAATTGAATCGATTAGTCCTCGTCACATGTCCAACCTGTCCACCAAGTTTCGTCCGAACCCGTCAATAACTTTTTGAGATGGTGTTATTTTTCGTTTTTTTGGCCCGATCTTTCAATGGTGAAGAATCCCTTAAAAATTCTCCGATCCAGATCCATATCTTCACCAAAATCCAATCAATTCATCCTCGCCACACACCCAACGTGTCCACCAAATTTCTTCCGAGGCCGTCCACAACGTGATATATCCTGCTCACAGACAAAGACAAATAGACGGAGACGGGTGAAAACAACCTCCGTCCACCTTCAGTGACGGAGGAAATAATCGCCATGGTCGGAAAAAAGTCAAATTTGAGAACTCAGCTAATTGGAGGGGGCAAACAAGAAAGGTGGGGTCTTGCAAGGCATGGCTACATCACATTGTATAAACACACAAAATAAGAGTCGATGAGTTTGCAAGGATTAAGCAAAAAGTTTGATTCGATTTGCATATTTCATGGAGAGAAAGGCTTATAACAGGTTTAATGACAATGCACTTATTTCTAAACAAGGAGGCTCACGGAAGAGCAAGATTAACAGCAGAGCAACATGAGGACACGAGCAGGCGACAGAGGCCTGCCAATAAGAGGGGGTGAATGCATCAAAACAATGCTTTACTGTTATTTTATCAACCAGGAAATTGTTTGCCCTTCTATCAGCTAATGTGCAGCAAACAGATACAAAAGCTCCATAAAAAATAAATAAATAATACTCACAGCACACTGAAGACTGACGCGAGTGCTGTCGTGATGTACCTCCATGGGGTGAAGACATGGAGCTATACGGCGAACCGGCCATATCTTCGGGAGAAGAAACATTGGCCCGGGATACACAATTGGGGGAGAAAACTGGTGAGGGTGAAAGCGAGGGAGATTGTGGCGGGGTGACGGATGGCGTTGAGCTGAGGGAAGACGGCAGTGAAGGGGCAGTGGAATGCGTGGGTGAAGCCCATTTGCTTGGACCATCGACGGAGTTTCTTGACGGAAATGTTCCACAAATAGTCCTTCTCTGTGGAGAATCTATAGCAACTGAATGATCCTGTTTACGATAAAAAACAAAGTATGGGTGTGGATCAAAATTAGTCAAAAAAGAACATGTGAGGAGATTGTTCCAATACTGGTATGAGGACAAGGTGTTAGAGTTACAGTGCAGTACAGGGGAAAAAAATAAAAAAAAATAACCAGTTGGTGTCAAAGCCACCCAATGCTCGTCTGTTTATACATTTATCGTTTTAAAAAGAATCGTCTAATAATTAATATTTTTTATAAAGCATTGCAGTGAATCTGATCCAAATAATTTTAAAGCAATATATGTATTTGTATATTGTAATCAGTAACAAGAGCGCAAGTGAGCACAATATACGCCCGAACAAGTAGGTATATACAGAATTATGCTACTACATGGAAAACAGCATCCTGGTTGCCATGGCAGCCACTTTAGATGACGAATGCATGTCACGACACACCGTCTCCACAGTCTGTACCTATGTACCAAATATGAAACGTGAAAGTTGAAAACTTTGGGAGTTAGAGTGTGGACAGGAACGGATGGACGACCGGTATCACATAATACGCCCCAATATATATATATATATATATATATATATATATATATATATATATATATATATATATATATATATATATATATATATATATATATATATATATATATACATATAAAATGACCGTTTTTACAGCCATTTTTCCCTGCTGTGCAGGGGTTTGGCTTTTTGTGAGGCAATGTTTTATGGCCGGATGCCCTTCCTGACGCCAACCCTGGTCGCCTCTTACGACACACAGGGATATGGTACACCTATTCTAACCGGGGCATACACCAGGACCAGTACATTGGCACTCATTTCGCCAACCTCGGAAGGATGACAGGCTGAGTCAACCCCCTGGTGTTAATTCAGCAGCCAACGGGGCTTGAACTCAGGACACTGGGATCCCAAGCCGCCACCCTAACCACTAAGCCAACACCAGGCTTCATATATATATATATATATATATATATATATATATATATATATATATATATATATATATATATATATATATATATACATATATACATATATACATATATATCGGGCGTATAAAAAAGTGTGGTAGATAAAAACATTACAAAGGAAAAAATAACTTGCACCAAAAACTTTAACATTTTCACGCTCACGTCGGGGATATCGCTATAGCTCTCTGTTCTTCGAACAGGCGAGCTAAAAAGGAAAATTTGAGGACACACCTGCCCATTTACGATATTCTCTTCCTCAGCCTGTGCAGCTAAATGGAGCTCTTTCAGCCCAGCAATCCTGCTCAGAGTTTTGGGTTTCTGGTAGTTAGGGATGCATCGAAGCCTCCCTGGATTAAGATCATCAGGATTCAGCTGCAGAGAAAACAACAACAAAAACTCAGAAGTTTGCTTCAGGTCACAAATAAGCAAGGAAGACACAAATCTTAATACTGCAATTGCAAGACGACCCTCTGGTTTACATTTAACCAGCAATGTTGACGAATATTCCAAGCAAAGTACGTCACCTGATCCGACCTCCCACAAGCACCTCTGGTGGCCGTTGCTTGGTTAATATCCAGGATGGTAGTAAATCAAAGGAAACGAAGGGGAATAACCCCCTCCTCCCTCAACAACTTCCCCTCATGCTCCCCCCCACCAAACATCACAAAAATCTTGTTTGGGATGTTAAAGTAAATAAACAAACACCTCCAAATATCTCTGGTCAAATTGCATTCCAACCATTAGCAACATCTTGTGTAATCGTCCGCTCTAAAATATACTCCATTCTGGTTTTGTCTTCGGACGACATCATTGCAGACAATAATTATACCCAATGAACAGTGGACATCGGTGTTGGTCTCATAACTTGCCACTACCAATTAGCATTTGAAGCAGAAGTCTCATAGTTACCAAGGAGAAAGAAAAAATTCCTGATAAGATTACAGCGTTTGCCAGTACTTGGACTTTAACCCTTTGAATCCAATGCCACAGAGGCGGTACACAAACACGCGACACACCGATAGCTATTTAGCACCACATCACGCCCATTCTCACTCCAGTCAACAGCAAGGCAGCCAGTATCCATTTATCATGCAAAGTACTTGGCAACCGTGGATAAAACCAGCACCAAGGACAGGCTCTGCAGCAGAAAGGGCTGCAGAGCGGTAGATTTATAATACCATGAACAATTTAGCTTACCATGAGCAATCGTTAAAACTGGGGAAATTTAAACCCCAAAACCTCCCACTACCGGAAAAAGGTCCATCAGAAGAAAATGGTGCTCGTCAACGAGGGAGCAATTTGGAGAAATTATCATTGGAAGCATGAGATAACCTCTAATTGCATCTTTGCATAATGGAGTACACAAAAAAATTTTTAATAAGTGGACGTGGATCTTTCTTAGCAACCTGCTCTTTTGAGGGTTAAAGCAGGGAGGTACCAGCCTCTGGGTTCACATGATGGTCATCACCTTCGGGATTTCCAACGGATGGATTTTGTTGCCTCGGCGAGCTGAGATTTGGGCAAACTTGATTCATGAAACTGTCATTCCCTTTTCATGGTTCATAGTTCTACAAAAAGATGAAATAAATAAATAAAAAAGATCTAATTCTCATCTGGAAAAAAAAAAAAAACATGAAAGTTTGACAAAACTCCTTGCATTAAAGTGACCTTTCCCTATTTATTTGGATCAAATGCAACCCGCAACATCCACGGTGCAGTCCAACAACGACAGCCACCGGTAGTGTCAAAAATTGGTTCGGGGAGAGAAAAGCACAAGTCAGGTGTGATACTGAATGATTGAAACCCAGGAATCATTCAAACCTTCTCTTCGAGCCTGCGAATCATGATGCTCATTTGCTGTGCACATCACCAACTGCCGAAGTGTTTTGACAAGTCATTTCCAAAATGATCAAAGATGCTATTCCTGGAATTTTTTTCCTTATTCATTCACCTTACACTTCTCCCCTCATGCTCTTGTCTCCACAAATCACCCTAATTCTTCTTTTCCACTCTTTCAAATCCTTCATCCTGGTCGTGTCGCTCTGGCAGCCTTTTTGTTGTCGTTGCTTTTAAATGACATGTTCAGCAGCAAGTTGTAGCCCAGCTTCGTGCATTTTTTACACCAATTACATCCATTTGTAAAATAATGATTCCTCAACCTTGACATACAGCTGATAATGTAGTTTAGACAAGCAGGACAAGGATATCAGGGGACTTTTACAGAAATTTCAAGGTTAAACAATGTGAGGAGGTAGGGGAACAGACCGAACAGTCCAGTATGTAGATGGAATTTGAACTTGAGATATCAACATCATCTGCCACACGTGCTTACAACAACCAGGCAAACTCAAAAAGAATGAATAATTAGTCTGGCTGATGAAGGCAAGCGGCGATCTGCGTCAGCGGACAGGTAAAAATGGATGACATGAACAGGACGTTGATCGAGGTATGTTAACTGCCATGGGAAACTGACATTCTGTGTGCTAACCCTTTGTTGGAGAAAAGGGGATGGGGGAAATAAATAAATAAATAAATAAATAAATAAAAGTCAACAGGAAATTCAACGCTGGTCGCCGATTTCACAACTCAATCCGTTGTCGGTGCTCCATTTCAGCCAACGAAATGCATTTCATGTTAAAGACAAAAAGATAATCAGTGCGAAATGTCATTCTGTGCATCAATGAGCTTCAAGCAAACAGCACACAAATCTGGGCTGCACATCATCACAGAAATTATTATTTTTTTTAACTTTTACTTTCAAGAAAATGCAAAACTCACCAAAATTATTCTTTTGATATCAATAAAAAAACAAACAAAAAAAAAACAAATGAGATAAACAAGGTCATCAACAGTCCGATTGGCTTTGATGGTTATATTGCTCGAGAATAGACCAATCTGACAAACTGTGATACGATTCACAAACAGAGCTACAGTCCGCTGGCTACAAGAGGCAGGTAAACAAGACTAACGTGGCCCATAAGCTGTGAGATCAAAGTACATCTGCAAATTTTAGCTTGCTCATCTACCTTCCAAACACTTGTTTATCTACTTGGTAAACCTTTACCAATAGTGTCTGTCACGACAGCTACTCCGTTTTGAAAATTACATTGCAGTCACATAGTTGGGTCAAGTAGTGGGTCGACTTCTGGTGACATTCATGATCAGATTTATCCAAACATCCATATCCTGCACTGCTTCCACAAGCTTTGGCATAGGCTGCTTCGTTGCAACCTTCGCCCCAGCCATCCAGCACAAACATGGTCTGCCTCTTCCTCTTCTTAACTCAACCACACACAGATTTGTTGATTTCTCCAGACTTTCGTTTTCTGCATGCATGATGTGTCCAAAGTCTGTTTTGGCATCGGCGCTTCTAATGTACATGGTGGTTTAATTTGTTCAAGCACTAGTTCGTTCGTTACCTCCGCCACTAAATGTGCACAGAGGTTATGTTTTCACCCGTGGCTCTGTCTGTCAGCAGGATATCTCAAATAGCTATCGATTGATTCAGACAAAATTTGGTGGACAGACTGGGTGTGCAACATGGACGAATTGATTAGATTTTGTTGAAGATCAGGATTATAAAATGTTATAAAAATTTTAAAACTATTTTTTATAATTGAGACATAGAGCCAAAAAAATAAAAACGATATATAGCACCAAGTTATGGAAGGGTTCTTACAAAACTTGGTGGATGAGTTGGGTTGGTCATAAGAATAAGCTGATAAGATTTTGGTTCAGGTCCGGATGCAGATCTAGCCTATTAATGGGATAACAAAACATATAAACTGTTCCGCCAAGCTGGGAGGGGGAGGGTATGCGCTCTACTCGAATGTCGTTCTGGTCCTCGCGAGAGGAGAGGATATTGCATTTGTGTGTTTGTTACTTGTGGATATACAAGATCGTTAAAGTATATTCGTTGGTCTTGTGCGTTATTCTGTCAATCGCCTCAAGGTCACAATTTTAAATCTATCTTCACAAAACGTCACCACCTGGTAGAATTCATCATAAGCAAGAAGCCGAATGTTTTTGAGGTCAAAAGGTCAACAACTTTTTCGAATTTCTAAAATCCTCAATTTTCATTCGATCGACTAGAAATTTGAAGAGGATTTATATTTCAGGTCACTGAATTCAAACAACCAATTATTTTTAAGGTCACATTTCTTTTATGGAGTTCACGAATACCTTGCTATGCACAACATCTTGTTTGTTTCCTTCTATGTCTGCACAGAACTTTAGTGTTTTTATCTGAAACCGCTTGTCAGATCGAGACAATTTTCACCATTGGAGCGGCTACTCGTGTAGAATGTTTTCATGATAATTATGATGTCATAGGTCCACTTGGTGTGGCAGCCATGTTGGAAATAAACGAAAAACTTTGTACCTCTATCTCTGAAACGACACCAAGGAAAAAAATTGAAACCTGGCACATGGCAAGTACTCCACATGGGGAATAAGTGTGATTTTTTTTTTTTGACATCATTGGCACTTTCGTTATGATGTCATACTTGCTACCGAGAATGCGACATCCGATCAGAATGAAAATTTGAGAGTCATCAAGGCCTAAATTGTATGAATAATTCACGAATAATTGACATCACATGATCTGGCAGCCATATTGGATCGAGCGAAAATCTTGGAAATTGTTTTTTTCTCTTGAACCGCTTCATTGATCAACGTGAAACTTCACAATTATGATCCAGTAGTCATATAGAATAGAGGATTAAAATTTCAACCAGATCGGACGCATGGTCTGGAGCCAAAATTAAAAATGGAAAAATTTGGCCTCGATTGTTTTTTGAATAAAGTTCACTTGACTACACCTGGATTGGCTTGAGAGTGGAGTAGCAGAAGCTGAAAGCCGAATCCTATCCAGGTTCCTGATGACGTAATCTTTCCTTTTTGCTAGTTCGGGTTCCACCTGATTACTCCAATGCAGGACTGTACCTATTTGGTCTTCCATTTGATTTGAATTGAATATATTTTAATCACATTCTGAATTCAATTGAATATTAATAAACGTCATTGGTCAGGGTGGTGTTTCTCATAAAGGCGGGGTTGTATCAAAGCGGGACCTCTTGGTACCTGGTAATCACTGGCAGCTTTCTGATCAGATCTGATTCAAGCTTTCTCTTTACTTTCTGCAAACAGTGGTATCAACAACATACTTTCAATTGTTGATACATCTTCCTCCAATCTCTATACCAATTGTACAATTAATAGGAGAGAATGCACCCCTGCCTGACCCCTTTTTGTGTGTGTGTATATATATATATATATATATATATATATATATATATATATATATATATATATATATATATATATATATATATATATATATATATATAAATCACACAAAACAAAATGTTTGTTTGTGACCCTACTCCTTTGAGCTCCAAAGTCAATTCATGATAAAACTATGCAGTCAGATTTTTAACCACAATGCACATGAATAGGTGTTTTAAATAGTCATGAGGAAGTCGTTTGGCTAATTACTGCCGTGTTGCACTCCAGAGTTAATTTATTTACCAACATGAAGCAATTTAACTCCAGCTTCACTCATTTCTGACCGTATAAAGTTTTGTCAAAGAAACGACCAATCTGTAGATCATCGAATCACAAACCAGAATGAAATGCTGTGAGAAATACTGAATGTAAATTGCTGAAAGCAAAGCTATGGGGAGTAGAGAGAGAGGGGGGGGGCAGGTTGGGGACTGAAGAAGGGATGTGGAGAGGGATAGGTGCCTGTAGGTGGTCCGTTGGCATGGAAATAACTTCGGTGATCTTTCGTCAGGTGGTAGGCCCAAAACGTGCATAAATTAGTTTCCTAATCGAGCTTTCATAACACCCTCACTCCCAAGCAGTACTTCGGAAGTACAACAAGCATAATTGGAAATCTTCGCTGGTGGAATGGAAGGAGGTTGCCAAGGTTACCAGCTCCACCTACTGCGATATCTGCACACTAAATATTTACACCGAATTCCAATTTCTACCAATACACACTCATTTGAGGTGAGACATCGCCAAACCCATCAGTGACGGGTACCCTACTAGTGTCATTATAAAAAAAAAAAAGTCAAAGTAGTTGAAGCAAAAACTAAAAGGTACAGAGAATGCACCAATCCAATTTTCAGCCTAATCTTAACAGCAAGACCATTTGAGGATTTTTTTTTCTTAACAAGAGGGACTTCAACAAGAGTAACTTTTGACACAGATAGCAGTGAAAACTAGATAATCAACAATCAGCTGATGATCTTGTTTGCACCGCTATCCGTGTTCAACAATTCTGAACACAGAGAGAGGTGCAACTACAGTGGGACCTTGATTCATGCTTGTGCTCAACACGTTTGAGAGAAGTAGTTCAAATTTGCCAACAGAGAAAGTTTAATACTAAAGTCTGACAGTTCGTTCTGCAACATCCAAAAAAAGTAGTTTGGAACTTTGAGAGAGTTGATACCATCTCCAAAGGGGACAAATCTCTCTTGATGCAACCGAAGCAGATCGCCTTTACTACATACTCGTGGGCCCACTTCGGTTGATCTTGATTGGACGTCATGATTTCTGCAACAGAATTTTAATTTTTAACGTTGCAGATGAATATCATTGCAGTATTTTATCAGTTTCAAAACTGTTATATTGCAAGGCCAGGACCAAGGTAAATTTTACATTATTGGGTAAGAAAAGGATAATTTTAAAAGTAGAAATCAAAAACACATTGAGGAAATAATCCAGGATCCAATTTAACAAAATCAAGAGGCCACATTTGGGAGTAATCTCTTGTAATTCTCTTCCCTTGGAGGGATAATCATACATCCAGGAGGAAAATATGGCATATACTCAAACATCCCCTTCTAAGCCCAATCCTCTGTTATTCCTCAATTTTTGTTCCCGCAAAGATTACTTTGAGTCTTGTAACAATAGTGCCTCGTGTTACGATAGCAATCCGCCTCCCTCAAACCGGGAGGTACATCAATGTTTTCTCAGTACATGCAAAGCCGATTGTGATCGAATGACAGGTTTCGTGACTTGCAAGGAAGGATATGTAATATTCATCTGGCCATTAATTCCCTTTGACGCACACAGTCCAACCAACATAATTCCCTATTGTGAATGAAGAGCCTCACAGATGGCTCTCGAATGGCTATTTGTTGCATGTACACCTGTTGGTATGACGTCAATTCTCTTCCCAACGCAAAGCAACTGAAAAGTTCATTTATGATCCAAATTTTAATTCCAGCCAAATTAAAATGATGTTGCTTTCAAATTTGTGTTTTGTTTTTTTAACAGAAAACAAAAACATCCAAAGTTTATAATTGAACAAATCGATAGCAACGGTTGGATCGATGCTTTGCAAGAATGGTGGCAAATGCACCAGCTCCCTCATGGATGTTAAGCAGTGTTCTGTCCACTAGCGTTGTAGCTGATGGATGTGTAAGACACCAGTGTCTTTCACAACGAGTTACAAATCACCTTCAGGTCGAACATTTGGCCTGATCAGCCGGTTGGTACAACACTTGGGTCTTCCTCCCTCTTCCCTCCTTCCTCCTGTGAGGACCTTACAATTGTGGTGGGATTAATGTTGGTTATGTAAGTTGTCGCAAAAGAAAAGAAAAAAAAGAAGCCATTTCATTGCACACCTGCAAGTAGAAAGGGTTACCAAATCAACACCTCCACACATTCGTCCAGCAAATAATCTGTTATAGATCTTCAAAATACATGACAATAATTTGTTGATTGAAAATCCTGTGGTCCAAATTTGAAAGTACGGAGGACAGGTTTATAGATTAAAAAGAAAATAAAAAAAAAATTAAATGATTATGCTTTGGACACTATCTAAGATTATAAAAGATCCATCACAGGCAGCATCAAAGTCGGTCAGGATTAATGATCCAGAGAGAATGAGAAAGCCAAGATTAAAACCCCACAATTTACGACGCCTTTGCCCTTCAGGCTTGCATGCTTGGCCATCGTGAACCTTTGACACTTTGCTATTATTCTCCACATTGCTGGGTACTTGTAGAACAGCACAAAACACCTTCATAAATTTAGCAATGCCATTTATTAACTACGATGGGAGGGACGGCGAGGGTGCAAGATACAGCGGCGACATTTTTACGAAAGTGTGCACAAGTGGCATTTGGCATACACATCACAACGTGGTCTTACCTGTACCCTTCTGCTACCTATACCAATCCCACAAGCCACTTGGGATTTCACAACCTTTTCCAAGTTACTGCCATGTGTTACAAACGATGCCACAGCGGACATGTGGTAATGTATTTTAGCTACTCAAAAACTCCTTACAACAAACTGGAAAAACAAAAAATTATTCTTCAAGATCACAGGAAGACCATGAAGATAAATTTAAATAATAATAATTTAAAATAAATACTCAAAATTGAATTCATCTCAAGCCAAATCGCCACGTTGATCAAAAGCCAGTACTAGTCGTTTTCCAGGAATAATATCATTTGTTACCAGTGTGGCGGGCGCCAGCATTTAGAAAACATGTGCACGTCCACAAATCCATCGAATTGATTTTTGAACCGGACTACATTGATGACCAAAAGCAAAAATCCAGTTTCACATAAAGAAAAGGCATTTTAGCAGATGCAAGTTTGAGGTCCACTAGGATGGTGCAGAGGTAGCGTACTTGCCTCACCTTGGGTTTGATTCCCAACTGTGCAGTCCTGAGGATGGATGTTATTGTTGGTGGCCTATGTGGTAGCATTATTTGGTGGACATTAAATATCCCTTGGTGTGTTAAGCTCAGAGTAGAGTTATAATCAACATCCTGAACAACTGACAAGTTTCTGTTCAAATCACCTTGGTTGAATACCAGGCCTGACTAATCAGTTTGTGAAAAACTCGGGTAAATCATATTGTACACGGCTCCTTCCCATTTCCATTTCCAGGCTATGCATGACGTCATCACCAGACACCAAAGAAAAGGGAGTACTCAGTTTTTACTCCGTTTGCTTCCTTGTTTGTCTGGACGATATCTCAGCCATCCTTTGAGATAGGAAGCTAAAATTTGGGGACAAAAGTAAACATGTGCTTTGGCAAAAAAGTACTTTATATTTTTTTTGATGAATCAATCAATTGATTGATTAATTATTATCGATTTATTAATTCCTTATTTATTTTCCTTCTCATCTGGGCAATATCTCAGGCACCTTTTGAGCGAGGAAGCTGATAGTTGAACATGGCAGTGAACAAGTGATTGGGCTATAAAGGGTATTTTTGATTTATTGATTAATCATTTATTCATCCTGGGAATTCTTTCAAAGAAACTTGCTCTCCCTCATGCACAGATTTATCCCCTCTCGTGTTCAGTTGTCTTACCCTTCCTCCCGCCCTTGGTTTACTGAAGCTTGCGGTGAGGCAGTTGTCCTGAAACAACTTGCCTTTGCCTCATGGAAAGCAAACCCAACTGAGGGCAATCTCCGTTCTTTCCACAAAGCTCGGAACAAGTGTGTATCTACCCTCAGGAGAGCCAGAAAACAACATCTTTCTCATCTCAAGTCTGAACTCTCAAACCTCTCTCCCTCCTCAAAATCCTGGTGGCGTTTAATCAAATCTGTTTCTGGTGTATGTTCCCCCTCCATCCCCTCCCTTACCTCAAATGGCCGCACTGCTGATTCCACACGTGATAAAGCTGAATGTCTAAACTCGGTGTTTGCAGCTAAATCTTGTGTCCTAAACCCATCACTATCTCTACCCACTTTACCCAGTCGCACCCAACTGTCCCTGGACTCTGTATCCTTTTCTCCTGACAAGGTGGAGAGCTTGCTTTCAAACCTCAAGTCAGATTCTGCAACCGGTCCAGACGGCATCAGCCCACGTGTCCTCAAAGCCTGCTCTTCTGCTCTTGCTCACCCTCTCTCTGTTCTATTCACCCTTTCATTTGCCCAAGGTCATCTGCCATCTGCTTGGAAATCTGCTAACATCACTGCCCTGCATAAAAAAGGTGCAAAAACAGATCCCTGTAACTACAGACCAATCAGCCTTCTCCCAATCATCAGCAAGGTGATGGAATCCATCATCGCTTCAGACATGAAATCCTTCCTCTTCTCCAATGGCTTGATTTCCAATCATCAATTTGGTTTCAGACCAGGTGACTCTACCCTGGATATGCTGCTTCTGCTCTCCCATCAATGGATGGAGGTCCTCAATGCCAGACAGGAAATCCGAGCCGTATCCCTGGACATATCACGTGCTTTTGACACAGTCTGGCACCCTGCACTACTCACCAAACTCTCTTCCCATGGTATTCAAGGCCATCTCCACTCATGGCTCGCAGACTTCCTCTCCTGTCGCAGTCAACGTGTGGCCCTAAATGGAGTTCTTTCATCCCCTCTTCCTGTGCAGGCTGGAGTTCCTCAAGGTAGCATTCTGGGCCCTGTTCTTTTTCTGGTTTTCATCAATGATCTCTCGGACTCTCTGGAAAATCCTCTATTTCTCTTTGCCGACGACTCCACCCTCTGCCGTACCATCTGTTATCCCTCAGACCGGCAAGCAGCAGCTTCTTCGCTCACTGCAGATCTGGATAAAATCACAAACTGGTCCAACACGTGGAACATGTCTTTCAATCCAGACAAATCTCACACTCTCACTATGTCTCTTCAAAAGGACCGTTTACAAAACCCCCCCATCCACTTTCTCAACAATCCTCTGGAAGAAGTCTTTTCTTTCAAGCTTCTAGGTCTCACTATCTGCCATGACCTTTCCTGGGAAAGTCACATTTCCAACCTTGCCTCAAAAGCCAGTCGCCGACTGGGAATCCTCCGTCGTGCAAAGTCCTTCCTCGGCCCTCTTGAGCTCCTGACCACTTACAAAGCTTTTGTCCATAGCCTGATGGAGTACTGCTCTCCCCTCTGGGCTGGTGCTCCTGCCTCCCACCTTTCTCGACTTCACGCTGTCGAAACTAGGGCTTTTAAGATCATTGGCATCTCCCGCAATGAAGCTGAGTCTTTGGGCCTCTCACTCAATCACCGCAGGTTGGTCGGTGGTCTTTCTGTCTTCTACCGACTCCTCTCCAGCCTTGCCCCCCCTGCTCTCTCTGTGATTTGTCCCAACCACATTTCCACAGGGCGCTCAAGGTCCGCCAACAACCCCCTTCTGGTAAAACTACCAAAATCACGAATCACTGCTCATCTTCACTCTTTCATTCCTCTTTTTTCCCGCCTTTGGAATAAACTTCCTCACTCTATTCTTTCCCATTCTTCCCTCCAGGCTTTCAAAACAGCTGTTCACCACAACCTCTTATCTTCCCCCATCCAAATCCTCGATCTTTTCTACCCCCGATAATCCACCCAAGCCCACTTCCTTCAATTCTCCTGCTTTCCTTCCTGAAAGTCCCTTTAATGTCCATCTTCCCCTCGCCATGTTCCCCGTCCCATCCCCATCCCTCTCCCTTCCACAGTTCACCTAATGTGTCTGTTCCCCACTGTTTTGTCCCTTCCACTCCCGCCCCTCTTGTCTCATGCCTCCTTGCTGTGAGTTGTGTGTTAGCTCTCATACGAGCCTCGACCAAGGTATATTAAAAAAAAAAAAAAAAAAAAAAATTCATTTTGATGAATTACCTAATTTTCAAAAAGTTAGATTCGGATTAAATGGTAGCGGTTTTGGTATGCCATTAGCCAATTGATTAAGAAATTTATTTTATATTTACTATTAACTCATTTTAATTACACAATCAATTAATCAATCAATTATTGTACACAGTTTCCTCCCAATTCAGTCTCCATGTACTGCAAGATGGCATCACTGGGGGATTGATTTATTGATTGCATTTGGCATGGGGGCGGTGTACTTTGAATGTAACTCCACTTGTTATTCTTTTCTTTACTTTACCTGGCCGACCTCACAAGCTGAAAATAATTGGGACCATTCAAATTGTTGTTAATAGCAAGCTTAAAATCCCATAGCAATACAAACAAACAAACAAACTGCAAAAGGTACATTGATTAGGTGGTCAAAACTATTCTTGACCCTCTACAGAGAATGTGGTCAAAGGACAAACCCAGATGTGTATGTTTATGAAGATTCCAGGGATCTTAAACATTCATATAGCAGAAAGGATGATCAATATAAATTTCCCCAAAGGAGGGAGAAATCCGATGTATTGTCAGCAAACTATTATAATCATACAAGAGTTTGGGTTAAAATCAGGTTCTTAGAGAAATTGAGCTCCGAGTTAAGATAGTTAACCCGATGGCGTCCAATTTCAAAACAAGTTCATTCTATCCAAAATAGTGTTATATTATCCACCATGACATCATTACAAATATGTCATCGGCATAGGACAAGAGATAACATTTCTAATACCGACAAGCAAAACGAGACACCACTCTGCAACACCAAGTCAGTTCGGAACGTGAAAACATTACATGATGCTTTGCAGCATGCTTCCATCGGAGAAAAATTGTGTGTTCACGACACAAAGATGAATAGGCACGGGGAGGGCATGGCCTTGCCAAACGTTGGTGGCATTGGTTGAGCATTAGAGAATACGCTCTCAGAGAGTACCTGTAAATATGTAACTGTAGAAACAAATAATGGCAAAGGATGCCTCATCAAGTAAAACTGTCGGATGGTCCCAGAGCCATTGCCATTGAGAGGCAGCTCAGAAATACACCAACCGAAGATGATTATTAGTCTCCTTCCAGTCTCACCAGAGGGAACAATAGCTTTGCTCTCAGTTTGTCCATCACTCTGTCCCAACTGTGGTTTTTCAGACGTTTTCCCCCCCATACTCTAACACATTCAACTGAAACTTGTTACATGGTGATATTTTAAGTTATAGAACAAGTTCGAGTTTCAGAGTGTTTCGTCAATTTATCAGTTATGCCCGTTTTGGACTTAGAAATACAGTACAACATTATACATGGGTCAGTTTTCAGCTGTCCTGACTCCAACCACCGATTTACACACATTGGCTAGACAGCTGGCCTGACTGCAACCCAATAAAATCATGTGCTGCCATTGCATGATGCAGCACAGATCGACAGGCATCAGGTCTTCGGCCTGGGTGTAGGTCCATAGCCCAGTGCAATTGGAATAATCCCAGGTACATAACTACGATGTATGTATGTATATATATATATATATATATATATATATATATATATATATATATATATATATATATATATATGCACATAAGCTGTATGCATGTTTCTGCTTCATGCATGTACATCAGGTTAGTACCCCCGCTGAAGGAGAGGGTATTGCATTTGGGTCCGTTTGTTACTTGGCGAAAATGTATTACCAAGTATGTTGGTCTGTAGTGTTTGTTGGTTATTTGTCACAATTTTTGTCTACAGTTTTCAAGCAATTGTACTGATATATCTTTGTGTGCATGTAGGTGACTGGCCAAGGACAGCAATGTTTAATTTTGGTGAAGATCCAAATCTGAGAATTTTATAAAAGTGATTCTTCACCATTGAGAGACGGGGCTAAAAATGATATTGCACGATATCTCAAAAAGTTGCAGACAGATTCGGATCAAACTTGGTGGACAAGTTGGGTGTGTGACCATGACAAATCGATTCAATTTTGGTGAAGATCCGAATCCCGATCCAGATACGAGAGTTGTTTAATTTGCAAGTGATTCTTCACCACCGAAAGATAGGGCCAAAAATGACATACAGCACAATATCTCAAAAGGTTATGGCTGGATTGCACAGAAACTTTGTGGACATGTTGGGTGTGTGACAAGGACGAGTTCAATTCAATTTTGGTGAAGATACGAATCCGTATCCGAGAAATTTTTAAGCGATTCTTCACCATTGAGAGGGACCAAAACTATGGATAGCATGACATCTCAAAAAGTTGTGGACGAGTTGACAAACTATGTGGATGAGTTGGTTATGTGACAAGAACAAGCCGATTCGACTTTGGTTATGGTCTGACTTATCAGTGGGATACAAAATGTAAACTGTTCAGCCTGGCGGAAGCATGTGCTCTACTGAGTGCCGTTCTGTTTCACCAAGTGTCACAATGAGTGATTTTTTCATTTTTTAAATTATTTTTGGCAATGAACGCACCATTATACATTGTCCAAATAAACAAACATTAATTGGGACCGGCAGGAATGACAACTATTTTTATTGTTATTATTATTGAGAAGATTTGCCAGGTTTTCTTTTCTTTTTCCATGGTCTGGAGAAATGAAAAGTGATCCCTGCCAAGACAATGAGCTGAGCATATCAGGTAGGCTCTCATATGTAGCCTAAGTGACTTTTTTGAGAAGATACTCCAACTTTGGTTTTCCATATATAGCACTGATAAAGTAAAAACTTAACTCTGGCATTTCAAGCAAGGAAGCCTTCAATGAAAGACTGCAACGAGCCATTTAATCAATTACACCTCCACCAAGGATGGCATGCGAGGAGGAAATGGAAGATCTTCACAGGGAATTGCCATGCTTGACAACCAGTCAAAAAGAAGGTGGTGTGCAATGGTCACTTGGATTTGCAAATGTTTACAAGATCGGTCTTGGTCTTAAATTAGCATCATTTGCAACACAATGGTTGATCCAATGCTCAAAAAAAAACAAAAAAAAAAACTTTAATGCCTTAAAAGGCTGAAGGACACGACCAAGGCAAGGGTGATGAAATTGCAAAATCTACTGGCAGAAAGATATGAGAGTACAAAAGGATAAAAGAGTCAAAGACATAGGCCCAGTTGCATAAAGCATCAAGGAAAGATTTGAGGATCTCCTTAAATATTTCCCCAAATTTCCCCTGAAGGACATCCTTAATGAGGATCGTTTCATATTCAAATATTCCTCAAGTTAGCACTCCCCCCACCCCACACAATCCTTAAACACCAACCTTTGAGTTTCCAAATAGTGATCTTAATGGAAATGGGTCACAATGATGATTATCGCCATGCAAGACGTCACAAACGTGTTTTCAGAGACCGCCTCAACCCACTTGACATCTCTGATATTACCATGATCAAAAAACACGTACAAAGGAATAACTAGTTATCCTAGGGATCTTTGAATTATATGAGGGATCTCTGATCCACCAAGAATAATTTCCACAACTCCATCAAACTGACAATCCCACGGTATTTAACACGCGATATCTGGACCGATGTAAAAAGGTGTGTGCTGATGCAGTTACTGTACGAGTTGTTAATCCGTGGTGCTCGTGCAGCGGTACTTTCATGGTGCAAACATTTATTACTTCGTGTTCAGGTTTAGATAGCAATTCAATCGATACCGACGGTGACCCCAGGAAAAAAAAAAAAGGTCAACTGCATACGTAATAAATAGATTGAATGTGGCGTGTTACTTGGTCCACAACTTGTCAATTCTGCATCGTAGAGACATGTGGGGCCTCATTTGACTCGAGGGAGTCCTAGTTTACCCTGTAGACCCAGGTCTTACCCAAATTGGGGGGTAACCGGGCCACAGTCCATACACATGATTAGCATATCAAACAAATACACCACTCACATGATAAAGGAATGAATTACAATGAGAGTAAAAAGAAAAAACAAGATTGTAAATTAAAGGAATCAATGGAGAGAGAGAGAGAGAGCTCTGTGGTGCTAGCAAATAATATATACTAGTGCGAAGTTAACAGCGTGCCATCGAAACTCCCAACACTTAAGACAAAGTTGAAGGATGACAAAAAGTTCCACCAGGAATGACCCAATATCAAATTTAGAGTTAAAAACAAACAAACAAAACAACTCCAGTGTTGTCCCCTGTTACCCCAAGTCCCCAACCTCTGGGGCATGAACTGAGTCAAATCCAAAAATATCGTTACATATTTAATGCACAGCCACCCACCCCCTCCTCCTAGGCCACCATGTTGACTGCATATATACAAAGTTTCATTAAAAAAAAAAGTTTTAAAATGCCCCTGTAATTGCATTTTACAGTATTTGACCTCTTGATCCCACAGTGCTCTTGTACTTTCATGCCAAGTGGTGATTATAACTGCCAAGTTTGGCAAATTTCTGCACAACCGTTTAGGAGATAGCATGACGGATGGACAGACAGACAGATGAAAATATCCCACTGGTTTTTAAATTTATTTATTTATTTTTTTAAGTGTGGGGATAACAAGCGGTCATGCATAAGGTCCATAATCTGACCCCAAACCTTGCAGCTTCAGGATTCACATGTTGTTTGGTCCCCTTCAAGTGTCTGCATCCCTTACACCTGTTAACCTGGTATGGTGGAAAGTGGGCTATAAAGGGTCCGCTTGATTCACAACTTAACCATATACAGAGACAGAAAGGGCTGAGAGGGTAGATCAGAGGTGGTGCATGCACCTTTGACTGTCTGTTCTAAGTTCCTGACCTGAGTATAAATCATCATATTGCATCACAAAGTGCACCGTATTTCAGACGGATATTAAGCCTGGTGTCCTATGTGCTAGCATTACTTGGTGGACGTATAAGATTCCATAATGGCTTTCGTGAAGCATGGATGCATCAACGGCACCCGAGCCAAATATCTTGCAGGAGGGCACTGCTTTGAAAAAGCTTTATAAATGATGCAACCAGCAGACAGACAGCGATAACATCACCCTGAACCCATTTGTTCCAGAAGGGTTTTCACAAATAGGATTACCTATCAGACCATGGAGGAGGAGGAGATTGGGACCATACTCCGTGCAGAGCGTTGGTGCTGCTTAAGCAGTCTCCTCGGCTATTGGGCACAATCCTGGACGGGTCGCCACTCCGACACAGTATACCAGGATGCTGGCACTCATTTTGCTGCCCTCGGAGGGATGACGGGCCAAGTAAACCCCACCTGGTATTAATTCAACAGCCGAGCGGGATTTGAACTCAGGACCCGAGGATCCAAAGCCCACCACCCTCACCATTAAGCCAACACCAGGCATCGACCATGGCTAAGCCATCAAAGCCCAATCAACAAACCTTAGAGTATTTCAGAGACATGTGACTAGGTTCACGGAGGGGACTTTGCCAGCTTAGCGATTATGTGGGGGCACTGCCACCAGCACTCGTGCTTCAAAATCTGCAGCCAAGACCAAGGCAAGAAAGTAATGCAGAGGACCAATGAAAGCAACACCCTGTGCAGCAAAAGCATATAATGTTTAATGATGCAGGTGCTGTCCATCTGAACCACTAACAAGCTCCCACAAAATATTTTCATCTCTTTCCTATTATGGGGGAGGATTAATCGAAACCCGATGCCAGGAAAGTACTACACCTGGAGTTTTATTTATTTGTATGCAATCTGTGGATGCATCATTTTCTGGGGAGTGTGGCTGTGCTACAAATGTAGTGCCCGTTACCAGTCAGCAGGTCATCATTTTTCTGAACTCAGAAGGATGACAGGCTGAGTCAACCCACCTGGCGTCAATTCAACGGCATGACAGTGACTTGAACTCAAGACCTTAAGACCTTCAGACCTAAAGTCAGCCACCTTAACCATTATGCAAACACAAGGCATAGTACATGGATGAAGGATAAAGATTCCTAAACAGACTCGTCTCTCTTATCAAAGTCAGTGTGGCTAGAAATTGATCTTTCCTGCTGGGGTTATTATTATTAGGGGACCTCTGCCATTGAGGGTCCACAACTTTTTGAGATATCATGCAGTACAGCATATCGTTTTTTGGCCCTATATCTCAATTGTGAAGAATCACTTAAAATTTCTAGTATCTGAATCCAGATTCCAATCTTCACCAAAATTGAATCAATTCTTCCACCTCACACACCCAACCTGTGCACCAAATTCCGTTCGGATCCGTCCATAACTTTTTGATACATCTCCGTTCACCTTTGGTGGTAAGGGTAATAAAATGGCTGCCACAGGCCAAATTTGGCCCTTTCATCGATATCAGGACGTCGATGGATCTCTATGGAGAAGACAAGGCATTATAAAAGTTATCTCGACGAAGATGATTCATACATTTGTGACCATATCCTCCGAATTTGTCCTTAAGCAACAAATATTTATCAGAAATTTCTACAGTTCATAGAAACCAAGACAACCTCAACTATTTGGACAACAGCAGCAGATTTGTATATATCGGTTTGCAGTTTTGTCCATTTCGAGTATGGTGCATGGCACATTGGAATTGGTGTCTCGTGTACTACTTGGAAATCTTGTTGGTTGGTAGAAACTCGAGTTCAGCTTTTGTTATTGGTGCAATGCACCCAGACTTGCAACACTTCTGTTATTCGCAACGTAGAGGCAAAAAAGCAACAACAACAAAATTTATTGTTTTGTAAGCAATGGCAAGAAAAGCAGAGTTTAAAAAAAGCTTTTCAAGAACACCAACTCAAAGCAAGCTTGGCACAGTGTCGTGTATAAACGTCGAACAGCTGGTTCGGGATTTCGGAGGAACCACGACGAGTCAGGCTCGGGTATCTCATGCCAGCGCTTTGTGTCTATTGTGCAAATTTAAATATTCATGGCACAATGCACGTTGCCTGAAACAAATTTGTATAAATAATAACATGATTTTATGATTGCATTATCAGATTAATTACAAAGACTGGGATGTGTTCTATCATCAATCAGCTTGTCGAGGGCTTGCTAAGTCGCTTAAGCACTCAAGCAAGCATGCCAACGAAGCGGTTTATAAGGAACGGCTGGCTTGGCAAGCGATAGCAAGCTGACAGAGCAGGACACCCCTGGTTCAAGGTTCAAATCCTCAAGACTTATTAAAGCAACTTCTACAAACTGCCCATCTCAACGAGGGAGGGGTGGGGATACAGTGGGTACTGTAGATTTTGTGTTTAATTAAGTCATCTACCACTTGTTCTGAAAAAAATGAATACGATGCACAGTTACCAAGCAATGACGCTCCAAATAACTTACAGATTATGTCAGAGGTGCCGAAAATAATGGTTAAAAAAAAAAGAACAGTTCACAGATACCATCCTCGAATCTTCACAACTTGAGAAACAAGCTTCCAATCGGTTTTCCAGGTTACTTGTGGTTTACCTATTGATAAAGATACTGGTGACATCATCCATGATCATCCGATCTGATGTACCATACTCTGCGTTAAGTGTTGGTTTTGCCGAAGCGGTCTCTTGGCTTGAGGGTCATGCTGGGTGGTTTGTCATTCCTCTACGAGCAGGTGTTTGGGCAGGAATTTGTAATTTGCCCACGGTGGCGGCGATAGCTCAGCTACTCTTCGTTAAGAACACCGTGGGATCTTAAAAGTGGACAAACGTGATGCCCGGTTTAACGGCCATTTGAGGGACGGCACACATTGCGAAACACCAGGATGAGAGTTTAGAGCTGGGTCAGGATTTGAACCAGGGTCATATCGACTGCAATTCGGGTTCACATCAATCTCGTAATCCAACAATGAAAGATCAAACTAGTAAATACTCCCGGCTCTGGCCCTCACGAGCCTCTCGGTGTGAAAGCACCTTGAACTTTGCCTCGTTTGGGATGTGCACAAGTCCTCTGACGATTAGATTTGCCATTATACGAGCACAACAGCTCATACGGCAGATCATGCGTCCATGTCCTTTGAACGCAAACTTCGTGCAAGGGTTGCAGACGCGTCTGAAATGCAACTCGTTAGCAGCATTCCTCATTACCTTTACACCTCAACGTGCACACACCACCTCGTGGACTTTGGGTACGTGGATATCACATGGTTGCAGGGAAAAAAAAAACCAAGGTACAGGAATTACAAAAGTTATAAAACAGCAACGACCATTTCCAATCGGTGGTCCATAGCAACTACTCACAGTCAAGTCAGGAGGGTTGTTCTACCAAACAATTGATACAAACTCCCATTCCAATGTTTGGATTATATATATATATATATATATATATATATATATATATATATATATATATATATATATATATATATATATATATATATATATATCGTGAAAACAATTATAACCAACAAAGAGGAAAAGGATATATAGAGATTGATGTATTTTTTTCAAACAAAGGAAAGAGAAACACTGTAACCTGCAAGAGGATCATGGGTTCGGTCAGGTTAGGAGAGCACACAAGATCAGTGGTATAGACGAGGGACGGTTGCTCTGATTTGGTGACCCGACCCGTGAGCTCTTGGTGTACGCTTTTGGGGGGTGGGAGGGTGGGATTATGGTCATACAACACGCATTTCGACCAAGAGCTTGTGGGTCGGGTCAGCAAATCTAAACAGTGAAACCTCAGAAGACTCAGATCTCAGAATCTCAGAAGACCCGTTTGAAATGGAGACTATTACCCTAATGGTATCAAGTTGTGGCATGGCATGTCAGACATATTTTGTGACGTCATACATATTGTTCTAATGACGTTGCTAACAAAGAGGGCCAGATCATGCTTTTGACAGTACCAGAGCTGCATACCTGTTTTGTTAATCAACATATCTGACATTCCTGACAAATACAGGACAACCTTCTGAATAAACGTAGAGTAGTTTATAACCGAAAATTGTAAACCCGTTTTTTTTTTTTTTTCCCACACCTTGCTCTTAAAACATGAACAATATAACCTGTTATCCCTCCCTCCCTCCAGCAGGCCTCTTAAAAAGGACATCAATGTCACAGCTCACCTGTGACTTGTCGCAATCTACGTGTACAGCCATATTCCCATGCACGTACAGGTATTGTATATAAAATAAATAAATGTAACCCACAAACATTTCAATCCCCAGTTGTACCCTGCCAAGGATCGGAATCGCCACGATGGTGTAACCGTATGGTAAGTAACACCATCTTGAAAACCTGACGTCATTGATAATATCGTGTGTATAATGTATATAACAGGGGAATACAAATGGGGATAGAGTTAGCGGGTTCAGTTGGGAGGGTGAGTGAGCGAGAGGGTGAGCGAGGTACGAGAGGGTGAGCGAGAGGGTGAGCGAGGTACGAGAGGGTGAGCGAGGTGCGAGAGGGTGAGCGAGGTACGAGAGGATGAGCGAGGTACGAGAGGATGAGCGAGGTGCGAGCGAGGTACGAGAGGGTGAGCGAGGTGCGAGAGGGTGAGCGAGGTGCGAGAGGGTGAGCGAGGTACGAGAGGGTGAGCGAGGTGCGAGCGAGGTGCGAGAGGGTGAGCGAGAGGCGAGAGGGTGAGCGAGGTACGAGAGGATGAGCGAGGTGCGAGCGAGGTACGAGAGGGTGAGCGAGGTGCGAGAGGGTGAGCGAGGTACGAGAGGGTGAGCGAGGTGCGAGAGGGTGAGCGAGGTGCGAGCGAGGTGCGAGAGGGTGAGCGAGGTGCGAGAGGGTGAGCGAGGTGCGAGCGAGGTGCGAGAGGGTGAGCGAGGTGCGAGAGGGTGAGCGAGGTACGAGAGGGTGAGCGAGGTGCGAGCGAGGTACGAGAGGGTGAGCGAGGCGCGAGAGGGTGAGCGAGGTGCGAGAGGGTGAGCGAGGTGCGAGAGGGTGAGCGAGGTACGAGAGGGTGAGCGAGGTGCGAGAGGGTGAGCGAGGTGCGAGAGGGCGAGCGAGGTGCGAGAGGGTGAGCGAGGTACGAGAGGGTGAGCGAGGTGCCGATCGAGGGGATTTCTCACCTTGAATCCGTTGCTGTTCGCAGAATGCATCATTCTCGCACTTTGATCGGTGGAGAATTAAGCGGTCGAATCGAAGTAAATCGGAGAAATCTGTAATAAAACTCAGAGGGAACTAAAAACTAACACATCGAAGCCATCGTCCATCAACCGGTCCGATTCTAACCCGCGACCACATCCACCTGCTAACCGAAACACACGACCCCCCCCCCCGCAGTTACCTTATCTTATTCATAAACACCACGGCCACGCCCACCTGCATTATCCACATACAGCTCCGCCCCCTATGGGAACGTCACGAATGCGTGACGTTTTAAAGGGATACGTTATGTACCATGAGATGTACCATAAGATGCACCACAACATGTACCATAAGATGTACCTTCATCCGCAAGGCTCCTTACCTGCGGCTTGTAAAATACGTGACAAAGCCAGAAAGAGACGTTTTTCACTTTATGTTTTGTTTGTTTCGTGTCAATATTGCAACCTGTCAGCATTGTTCATGAGGTTTGTTTTGTTATTAAAAACAGTGAGAAAAGTGAGTCATTCAGACGATATATGTATATATAACCAATGAGGCACATACATCTTAATACTGAGAGTAAACAATTAGGAGCACTTAACCTGCAGCTTATCTGTGCCCGGCCTAATGGTGTCAACCAAATTTGGCAGCATTCTCCATTTGTGGGTCTGAGGAAGAAGAATTTTGAAAGAATTAACAACAGTCCACCATCATTTCAACCCACTTAAATTCACGTCCTTCTTTCTTTCTTTCCTTCCATATAAGTGCTGCTTCATCAGGATGAAGATTACCACACTGTGGTTGCAGGCATGGAACAGCACCAATGTAACCATTTATACCAGTACACTGGTACTCATTTCACCGACCTCGGAAGGATGACAGGCTGACTTAACCCCACCCTGTGTTACTTCAGTGGTAAACGGGA
The DNA here is from genome assembly GCF_056783735.1 of Eptatretus burgeri. Taxonomy (NCBI): domain Eukaryota; kingdom Metazoa; phylum Chordata; class Myxini; order Myxiniformes; family Myxinidae; genus Eptatretus; species Eptatretus burgeri. Next base: position 43,268,068 of record NC_140970.1, on the reverse strand, counting down.
CTCGTACTCAAGACCTGAAGATCCCAAGCCAGCCACCCTAACTACTCAGCCAACAGCCGGCTTCTTCAGGACCCTAAGATCCCAAGCCAGCCACCCTAACTACTCAGCCAACAGCCGGCTTCTTCAGGACCCTAAGATCCCAAGCCAGTCACCCTAACCACTCAGCCAACAGCAGGCTTCTTCAGGACCCTAAGATCCCAAGTCAGTCACCCTAACCACTCAGCCAACAGCCGGCTTCTTCAGGACCCTAAGATCCCAAGCCAGTCACCCTCACCACTCAGCCAACAGCCGGCTTCTTCAGGACCCTAAGATCCCAAGTCAGTCACCCTCACCACTCAGCCAACAGCCGGCTTCTTCAGGACCCTAAGATCCCAAGCCAGTCACCCTAACCACTCAGCTAACAGCAGGCTTCTTCAGGACCCTAAGATCCCAAGTCAGTCACCCTCACCACTCAGCCAACAGCCGGCTTCTTCAGGACCCTAAGATCCCAAGTCAGTCACCCCAACCACTCAGCTAACAGCCGGCTTCTTCAGGACCCTAAGATCCCAAGTCAGTCACCCCAACCACTCAGCTAACAGCCGGCTTCTTCAGGACTCTAAGATCCCAAGTCAGCTACCCTAACCATTCAGCTAACAGCAGGCTTCTTCAGGACCCTAAGATCCCAAGTCAGTCACCCTAACCACTCAGCCAACAGCAGGCTTCTTCAGGACCCTAAGATCCCAAGTCAGTCACCCTAACCACTCAGCTAACAGCAGGCTTCTTCAGGACCCTAAGATCCCAAGTCAGTCACCCTCACCACTCAGCCAACAGCAGGCTTCTTCAGGACCCTAAGATCCCAAGTCAGTCACCCTAACCACTCAGCTAACAGCCGGCTTCTTCAGGACCCTAAGATCCCAAGTCAGTCACCCCAACCACTCAGCTCACAGCCGGCTTCTTCAGGACTCTAAGATCCCAAGTCAGCTACCCTAACCATTCAGCTAACAGCAGGCTTCTTCAGGACCCTAAGATCCCAAGTCAGTCACCCTAACCACTCAGCCAACAGCAGGCTTCTTCAGGACCCTAAGATCCCAAGTCAGTCACCCTAACCACTCAGCGAACAGCCGGCTTCTTCAGGACCCTAAGATCCCAAGTCAGTCACCCTCACCACTCAGCCAACAGCCGGCTTCTTCAGGACCCTAAGATCCCAAGTCAGCTACCCTAACCACTCAGCTAACAGCAGGCTTCTTCAGGACCCTAAGATCCCAAGTCAGTCACCCTAACCACTCAGCCAACAGCCGGCTTCTTCAGGACCCTAAGATCCCAAGTCAGTCACCCTCACCACTCAGCTAACAGCAGGCTTCTTCAGGACCCTAAGATCCCAAGTCAGCTACCCTAACCACTCAGCTAACAGCAGGCTTCTTCAGGACCCTAAGATCCCAAGTCAGCTACCCTAACCACTCAGCTAACAGCAGGCTTCTTCAGGACCCTAAGATCCCAAGTCAGCTACCCTAACCACTCAGCTAACAGCAGGCTTCTGGTGTTCCAGAACGAGCTTTGGGGTCACACACAGGAGCAGAATTTGCTGCCAGATTTCAGTCGAATCGGCCCAGCGGTTTGAGCGGAGAAGTCGAAATCGGAAACGTATGGACGGATGGTGGTGATCACAATACGTTATCGAGAATTGAAATTCCAGATAAGCTGAAAAGTACAATGGGTATTAAACAATAACTGGATATGCATAAAACTCTACACTAATAAAAGGCAATGTGGTGTGTGTGTGTGTGTGTGTGTGTGTGTGTGTGTGTGTGTGTGTGTGTGTGTGTGTGTCTGTGTGTGTCTGTGTGTGTCTGTGTCTGTGTCGTCGTCTGTCTGTGTGTGTGTCTGTGTGTGTCTCTGTGTGTGTGTGTGTGTGTGTGTGTCTGTGTCTGTGTCTGTGTCTGTCTGTGTCTGTCTGTGTGTGTCTCTGTGTGTGTCTCTGTGTGTGTCTCTGTGTGTGTCTCTGTGTGTGTCTCTGTGTGTGTCTGTGTGTGTGTGTGTGTGTGTGTGTGTGTGTGTGTGTGTGTGTGTGTGTGTGTGTGTGTGTGTGTGTGTGTTGTTCATAAAGCATAACATATTCTCTCTGCTAACTCCCCTACCTCGAGCCCCTCCCCATACAGTGCAGCACCCTCCTCTCACATCTCCCTCTGTCTCTCTCTCTCTCTCTCTCTCTCTCTCTCTCTCTCTCTCTCTCTCTCTCTCTCTCTCTCTCTCTCTCTCTCCTTCTCTCTCCGTCTCTCCGTCTCTCTCTCTCTCTCTCTGTCTCTGTCTCTGTGTCTGTCTCTCTGTCTCTCTCTCTCTCTCTCTCTCTCTCTCTCTCTCTCTCTCTCTCTCTCTCTCTCTCTCTCTCTCTCTCTCTCTCTCTCTCTCTCTGTCTCTCTCTCCATATCTGTCTCTCTCTATGTCTCTCTCTCCGTCTCTGTCTCTCTCTGTCTCTCTCTGTGTCTCTCTGTGTCTGGACATATGCGGATGGTGTTTGTTTGGACACCAGAAGGAAGAGAGTTTGGTGGTGGTGGTGGTGTGTGTGTGTGTGTGTGTATGTGTGTGTGTGTCAGTCAGTGTGTGTCAGTCAGTGTGTGTCAGTCAGTGTGTGTCAGTCAGTGTGTGTCAGTCAGTGTGTGTCTCCTCCATAACTCCAAAACCATAAAACCTAAAAACCTGAAACTTTACATGCACATTAAGAAAACTCCAAGGAAGGACAACACTGAAAATTGTGTGTTTGGGTTAAATAAAAAACCCCTTTTTAAGATAATAAAGGGCATTATTTAATTATATCCTTCATCAGGCGATCCTCAGCCACCTCTCTCTGGGTCTTTAGGCATATCTGAGGTAATCTTGCTGGGGTCTGAATCCACCATGTTTTTTGACCTGTTCAACCATGCCTTGACTTGAAACAGGCCGCAATGATTTGTTAAAGTTTTTTTTTCATTTTCCTCACTCGTATTATCGAATGCCTGTTCATCATTGCTCGAATCGCTGTATATATCGCTTTTGCAAGTACTATACTGTCCTATAGTTTTTCAAGTTAGGAGCTTGCAGCGATTTCATGCGTTATATGACACGATTTTACACAATCTGCTATCACGGACTAATTAAAGTACATCAACAAAATATTATTTTGGTTTTGAGGATCGGATATCGTCTGGACGAAATAAATGTTGAAATCTGTTGTGAAATCTATAATTTGAAGAAATAACGAATTTTAATAACGAAGCTGATGTAGGCCTTATTCAGATGACGTCACCGGTCACGTGACTGTGGCATCTCCGCCATATTGAGGGGCAAGAAAGTATTACCACGTCCATAACAACCGATAGTCTCCACTTCAACTACACCGTTATTTCCAAGCAAGCGATTTTTTTTTTCTGCAAATGGGTTAGAGTTGTTGTGCCCCGGGATGTACTCGGCGATATACAAAAGGAGTGCAGTTTTACCGCTTTCCCGCCTAAGTAGGCCGACGAAATCTTTGGATATCGGTTCTGAGAAGAGAAAAATGGCGACCTGGCGCACATGACTGGTTGTGTGGCCTTCATTTTGTCTCCGGTATGTAACTAATTTCTGATACGTTATTTCAGTAGTTGGTATTAAATCGCTGGTGGTTAAAAAAATTGTCTGATTTGTATCATTAAAATGCATGATATCCCTTGTTTTATTGACAGAATGAGATAGGCCAGATCGCCTTTCTCACAGCTGCTAACGCGCACGGTTCTGAGTTGTTTCCTCGAAACTATTATTACCTTCGCATTCTGTGAAAGGTTATGTTTTGGTCGGCGTCTATTTATTTATTTATTTATTTATTTATATATTTATTTGTAATCTTGTGATTCGTATAACTCAAAAAGTATTAAACCGAATTGCATGAAATTTGGTGGGATGATTGGTTATTAGCCAGGAAGCATTCGATTAGAATTTGGGATCGTTCGGGTCAAAGGTCAAGGGCAAGGTCACGAAAAGGTCAAAATCGTCTTTTTACGATAACACGGTCAATTTTTATTCAATTTGCATGCAACTAATGCCAAAATGTTCAGAATTCAACGCCTCATCTTGTGATATGCAATATGACACAATGACGCCCATACTCTTGTTACCGGTCAGGGGGGTCACGACCTTGAAAAATATGCGGTTTTTGTCATAACGCAGTCAATTCTTGTCCGCTTTACATGAACCCAGCACCAAAATGTTCAGAATTTAATGCCCAATCTTGTGACACAATGACGTCATAACACATGTCACCGGTTGGGGTAAAATGTCGGGGGGGGGGGTCACGCCCTTGAAAAATATGCGGTTTTCGGCATAACTCAGTCAATTCTTATTCGATTTGCATGAAACCAGCATCAAACGAGATTACCTTCTCTTGTTGAAACGTTGTATTCACCGAGCTTGCGAGTGAAGACTCGCCAAAACGACGTGAGTTGATTGTTGTTTAGTCCGTAGCCCCCGAAAGTCGGGGGGGGGGTCATGACATTATAGATATGTGGTTTGTGTCATAAGACCATTTATATGAAACCAGTTCCCCACACTCATACCAAGAACAAAAGAAGTAGTGGCGGCGAAGGTATGCGCTCTATGAGTGCCCGTTCTAGTTGCTATTACATCGCAGATTAAATTTAAATAGTTTTTTAAAATCGCATTTTAGAAATTTGAAAAAAAAATCAGTGTAACATTTTCACCACAGAAAGTCACATCAATATGTATAATACATAAAAAAACTATCACTTGGGAATATCCACAGCAGTGTGGCATTACACCGGATGTTTGTCATGAAAAAATATAATGTATCTGTAAACAAACTGACGAACGAAGATTTTCTACAAACTTAGCATTTAGACAAGAGCTTCACTTGAAATTAACTTGTGGCAGCAGTCAGGTTAAAAAAGTGACGCTGATTGCTGAACAAAACAAGCAACAACGAATACAATATTAGTGAAATGAAAGAAAACAGGCTTACCTTTACCTCACGATAACACAGATCTTGTCAGCTTTCGTCGAGATTATGTCACTAACAAACCCGGCGACATAATATGAGTAAGCGTCCATACTCTTGAAGGCTTTCAGGCTGGCTTGAGTGTAAGGACTCGGCATTTCAACGAGGTAAACATAGATGTCAGGGCAAACGATTTGAGGCCAAAATTTCCTTTCTGTTGTCCATTTATCCTTTGACATAATATAAGGATCTTCACTAAGACCACACAGCTTCAGTTTTTCGCAGTAACTCTTC
>NC_140970.1:43155335-43257835 GCF_056783735.1 Eptatretus burgeri | reverse complement strand
TTTTCCTCTCTCTCTCTCTTTTCCTCTCTCTCTCTTTTCTTCTCTCTCTCTCTCTCTTTTCTTCTCTCTCTCTCTCTCTCTCTCTCTCTCTCTCTCTCTCTCTCTCTCTCTCTCTCTCTCTCTCTCTCTCTCTCTCTCTCTCTCTCTCTCTCTCTCTCTCTCTCTCTCTCTCTCTCTCTCTCTCTCTCTCTCTCTCTCTCTCTCTCTCTCTCTCTCTCTCTCTCTCTCTCTCTCTCTCTCTCTCTCTCTCTCTCTCTCTCTCTCTCTCTCTCTCTCTCTCTCTCTCTCTCTCTCTCTCTCTCTCTCTCTCTCTCTCTCTTGTCCCTCAACTCTGCTGTTGTGCGTTTCCTCTCTTTTGCTGTTCATTTTGTTCTGTTGCATGCTGATCCGTTCTATGTTCTTGCTCCTCCACGAGCCTCGACTCTGTATGATTCGCCCCCTTTTGATTTAGTCCGAAATGGGGGCTTATGGATGTGGTTTCGATTTTCGTGTGCATCTGCAACCATATCTCCGACATGCATGGACCAATTTTATTCATACTTGGCACAAACACAACACATGATGGTATACATCTATGCACATCTTTTTGTTTCACTGTGTGATCAAAGATGGCCGACTGGGGGCCATTTTAATTGGAATCCCCTCCGCCCCCCCCCCCCCACCAATATTGAACACGTCCTCAACAATTTCTCGGACATGCATTTACTGATGTTGTTCAAACTTGGCACACAAGATACTGAACGATGGCTTACATACATATGCATGTCATTTTTTTTTTTTTGAGATAATGTCCAAGATTGCCGACTGGTGGTCATTTTGTTACTTAAATGTGTCGTCAATCATTTCTCATACATGCTTGGTCCGCATGAAGTTTTGAAGTCAATCTCATGAAGTTTTGTTCAAACTTGGCACACGCACAGTACATGATGGCATACACATGCACTTCACTTTATTTTGCGATCTTATCCAAGATGGCCCAATGGTAGACTGGCGGCCATTTTAATTGTACATCAATATGGGCTAGCCCTTTAACTCTGGACAGTGAAATTGCTAACAAAAAAACCAGGGGCTATGACATTTTATGTTTTTAATTTTTAAAAAAAACATTATTATTGTTATTTTTTATTATTATTATTAACTAGAGCGCTTGTTTTGTCAGTTTCTCGAGACATGTGTACATGGTTTTCCATACTGAGTTTCAAGGAAGTACTGTACCACCAACTCGTGTCTTCCCCCACCCATATCTGCATTATTTTTTTTATCCCCATTGACCAAACTGTCTTACTAACAGGTTACTGTGTTTTCTTCGCTCCTCTTTTGTTGTTCATTCCTTTACTTGATGTGTCCACATGTTGCCCAACTGTCTCACTGTCAGCACATTGCCATTTTACCCTCTGTCACCTCACTTTTCCATGAGCCTAGACTTTGTACAGAGCGAATATAAAAAAACAATCAAATAAATAAATAAACAGGACCAGAAACGTGCCGAGCTTCTCCTCTATCCGGAGGATATCGAAAGGGGAAACAGTCAAGAACACATACCCCACACAGGCAACATATTAAGAGGAACACAAGATCTTTGACCCCACGAGAGATGTTGATTGGAGATCAATCAACACTAATTGTTTGTGTGCTGTGTTATAACTACAGCCCAATGATTGGCATATGCATATCCAGATGTGAAAGTAATGGCTAAAGAAGTTGCAGAAAAGGATATCTTCAATACCACATGAATACCGCTGAAATTGTACTCTCCCATTGTTTTGCTCGATGACATCACAGCATCCCAAATACTTAAACCAGTAACCATGATTTAGTTTATTAATGCAGAACAAAAAAAAAAACCCACCTGGGTCCATGAGATTTAGAACTTTGGTCATGCAAAGGAAGCTCTTGGCAAAGATAGCAGAATGAACAAACAAAAATAAATAAATAAACAAATAATTAAATAACCCTTTAATCAGGTGAAGAATTTTTCAAAGTTCTTCAAAATGACTCATCTCTTTGTTGCGGATCTGTACGATGAAAATAGAATCCGACTCGTGTGGTTCTGCCCAGAGGTAGTCAAATTTAGCGCATTTCATGAATGCTCAGCAGATTTGGCTTGTCTGTCTATTACGTAGGCACATGTTTGGTAGAGGGAGGGGTGGCTGAGTTGAGAGGAAGGATGATTAAGGGGAGTGTGGGAGGAGTGCAGAGAGGTGGTAAAGGAGGTTTGAAGGAGTGATGGGAGTTGGAATTGTGAGTAAAATAGATGGTCCCCATTGTCGTTTGAGCACACCTTGCGTGTCTGGACTGTAATTTAATCTTTGGTTGTATGGTAATATGGTATTGTATATCAGAATTCATTGGGATGAAGAGTTCTTAGAATGGCCATTTCCGTTCACGCTCCGCATATTATATCTGGTGTCGTTGTACATCTTTCTTTGTAAAGCGTTTTATACATGGAATGGTTGTGTATAGTGTGATTGGGTGTGGGAGGGGTGGGGGTGAGACTCGGATGGTATAACCGTGAGTCATAATCAAAACACATACCTGTTCAATATTTGGCTTTTCTCCATTCTTTAGATATTGCTTGTTTGACACATTATTTGTAAAAAAGAAAAAAAAAAATATATATAAATTTACTTTGGCAAACTTTTGCAAAACACGAAAGTTTACCATATTTTGTTTACTCTAATGGAGCGTACTTCATGCAAGTCCATTAGGACGAAGGCCCCGATGGCATTACAATTATTGTTTAAGAGCAGGACAATCCAAACCTCACTCCGTTACAATGTGAGTCGGTGGTGGGTATCGGATCCATTGTGATAAATCGAACCCAGATGTTATAAAATCCAATTGGTGGCAGGATACATTTTAATTCGAATTTTAAATTAGGTGCCAAATTTATTTGGTCAATCCGGTCTGAAGGGTTAATTTTTATTTTATTTTATACTCGGTCTAATAACACTGAACAACAAAAATTTTTTACTGGAGATGTGTAAAGTGATTTAGACTAATTTGGGTACGCTGATTTCAAAAATCATAACCGTTTTGCTGTATCACGTCAGGATTTTCAGTAACAGAAATATTCCCATTGCCTAGAAGTCAGGATTTCAATGAAATTTACAAAAATTCATTTATTCATTTATTTCATCATGAATGCTTCAAAATTATAGAAATTACAGAAAAACTCCACTAGAATGTAATTAAAAATGCTTTAGGCATTTGGCTTTGCGTTTGTGCTGCTCTGTGTCAGTTTCACGATGCAGGAACCAGCAGAAATCGCCCATCATGTTCGGGTTGTGCCGCCCTTGCTAACGCGTCTCCATGAGTGAAATCTCTTGGTGGAATCGCTCGCCGTGCTCGTCCGAGACTGCTCCCCAAGTTGTCAGGGAAGAAGTTCAGGTGCTGGTGTAGGAAATGGATTTTCAGGGACATCCTGGAGCCAAGTTTCCTGAAGGACTCCAGCAGCTGCTGCACTATTTCTTCATAGTTGTCCGCGCGCTGCGTTCCCCCAAGAAGTTGTCCGTCACAGCTTTGAAGCTCCTCCACGCTGCCAGCTCTTTGGGGTTTAGAGTTGTCGGAAAAGTTTCGTCCTTCATAATCTGTCGGATTTGCGGTCCAACAAAGACACCAGCCTTGATCTTGGCCTCCGACAAGGTGTTGCCAAACTTTTCCTTGAGGTATAAAAACCCACGCCCATTCAGATCCATTGCCCGTACAAAACTTTTCATCAAGCCGAGCTTTATGTGGATTGGTGGAAGGAAAACCTTGGCTGGGTCGACAAGGGCAACATGCTTCACGTTGTGTCGACCAGGTACATGCTCTTTTCGCTCTTCCCAATCTTTCTTCGTCCAGTGATTCTTGTCGTCTCTGCTATCCCAGAGACAAAGGAAGCACATGTATTTCGTGTAGCCTGACTGCAGCCTTAACAACAGCGCCACCACTTTCAAGTCTCCGCAGATGTGCCAGTTGAAGTCATTGTACTTGATGGAATCAAGCAGCTGCCGTATAGTCTCATAGGTCTCTGTCATGCCGAACGCATGAGCCAGTGGGACTGATGGTTTCTCGTTGCCATTGTGGAGCAAAAACAGCCTTCAAGCTGTTCTTCCCGAGTCGATGAAGAGGCGCCAGTCTGCAGGATCGTGATCACACCCAAGTTCTTTCAACAGACCGTTGATGTCACTGCAGAATGTCATCGTGTCTTCCATCTCAAAGAACTCAGCCATGTCTCTGTGACGTGCTCTGAACAAGGATATCTTGGTGTTAGGTTCAAGTAGATTCCACTGCTGCAGCCTTGATCCAAGCAGCTCTGCCTTCGCCTTTGACAGCGAGAGATCTCTTACAAGATCATTTAAGTCTCCCTGGTTCAGAAGGTGTGATTCTTGAGTGTCGGGTTCAAAAGGTTCATCATCACCATCCTCTTCACCACTGCTTACGGCTATGTTCTGATCAGCTGGAGGTGTTGGAACGGGGTTCTCGTCATCATGAGGCACAGGTTTACGAGCAGAGACGCAGTCAGCGTACTTGATGTGACCTTTATTCTTCTTGTTGAAGCCGGCGATGCTTGTGCAGCAGAAATAACAATCATCATGATGATTCTGCGGCTCACGCCATATCATGGGCACCGCAAATGGCATGCTCGCGCGCTTGCCCACCAACCACTGAGTCAAGGTTGTGTGATAGATTGTGCAGCAGATGTGTGGTGCCCAGCTCTGTTCTTGGTCCCCCACCTTACACCCGAAGTAGTGAAAGTAGGCGGCCTTCATTTTCACTGCTGTAGATATACTTCGCTGTTGATCTTTTTTGGTATACCGACCACAGACATAACAGAAGTTGTCAGGATGATTGGTACAGGAAAGCCTACTCATCTTTATCTGAAAGAAATAAATATAACACAAGTTAACAACAATTGTACGAAATAGACATGTTAAAGACATGTAAATTTCATTGAAATCCTGACTTCTAGGCAATGGGAATATTTCTGTTCCTGAAAATCCTGACGTGATACAGCAAAACGGTTATGATTTTTGAAATCAGCGTACCCAAATTAGTCTTAATCACTTTACACATCTCCAGTAAAAAAATTTTTTTGAAATTTGTTGTTCAGTGTAATGGTTCGACTCTTCGAGCAATCTGCTCTGAGTCTGGGAGGTTGACCAAGCTAATAATTTAAATGCAGCATGCAGAAATATTTATGGAAGCAGAGGATGGTTGATCCTTCAGATTCAATTCCAATCTTTGCAAAATTGATACTTTTGATTGGACATGTTATGTAGGAGAGTCAGCACAAGTTGGTCTGCCTGGATTTCCAGTGATGGTCTGAAACGGTCTTTCCAGGCCTTCCCTGTTGGGGCTCCGAACTAGGTGTTGTTGAAGACTGTTCCAATCAGTGCTGATATTTTGATTGACCTCTAATGGCACTTGGTCGAGCACATACCTCCGCCCCGTAATGCCTGATCCACGATAACATATCTGGCCCAATACATTTTTGAAATATCATGCTATATATCATTTTTGAGCCTGATCTCTCAATGGTGAAGAATCACTTAAAAAAAATTAAATGATTCGCGTATCCAGATTTGGATTCAGATCTTCACCAAAATCGACTCAATTCGTACTTGCAACACACACAACGTGTCCACCAAGTTTTATCCGAATCCGTCCACTTTTTGAGATATCATGCTATATATCATTTTTGGCCCGATCTCTCAATGGTAAAGAATCACTTAAAAAAAATTCTGGTAGCCTGATCCGGATCTTCACCAAAATCTAAACAGTTTGTCCTTGTCACACATCAAACCTGCCCACAAAATTTCATCCAGATCCGTGAACAACTTTTTGAGATATCCTGCACACAGACAAACAGACAAACGGAGAGAAAGGGGGTGAATACATAATAACCTTCTTCACCTCTGGTGGCGGAGGTAATAAATTCACCAATGTCCAGCGTGTGAAAATTGTTGAGATTGATCACTCCAGTGTGAAATCAACAATTCAAGCTTGAAGAAAATTTCGCAATCATTTAAAATGTTCAAGAACAACCATCAGAAAACACGATTCGGAACTTGATTGCTTGGTTTGAGTCAAAGGGGTCTTTTCATGACTCAGCCCGCAGTGGAAGACAAAAACAAGTCGAACTCCAGAAAACATTGACCGTGTTAGTTAGAGTGTTAACGAAAACCCAGAAACCTCAACTCGTAAACGTGCAACTCAGCTCAGAATGGCAAGATCATCACCACAAGGGATATTGAAGAAAGATTTGTTGCTGTTTCCCTACAAGCTTCAAATGGTGCATGAAATGTCACCTCAATATTCAGCAAATCAACTAACATTTGCAACCAAATTGCAGCAACTCGTAAGGGACGATCCTGATTTTATGCAAAAAGTCATTATGAGTGACGAAGCCAATTTCCACCAGAAGGGCTATGTAAACAAACAAAACTACTGAATTTGGGCACTGTAAATCCAAGAGTCATCACGTTTTGGAAAGAGAAAGACTTTACAAAGAAGCCAATGGGGGCCATTTGCAGGACATTATTTTTCACAATTAATCGAAAAAAAAATTCCATTTAAATGAAAGTACCATTTGCAATTTATTTCATTAATTCTTTTTTTTTTGTATACCTTGTCGAGGCTCACACGAGAGAGCTAACACACAATGCACATCAAGGGGGGGGGCATGAGACAAGAGGGGCGGGAGAGAGAAGGACAAAATAGTGGGGAACAGAGACATTAGAAGTTCTGTGGAAGGGAGAAGAATCGGGCGCGGAACATGGGGTACACAAGATGGACATTACAGGGACTTTCAGGTAGGAAAGCAGGGAATTTTAAGGAGGTGGGTTTGGGGTGGATTAACAGGAGTAGAAAAGATCGAGGTTTTGAATGGGGGATGTTAAGAGGTGGTGGTGAACAGCTGTTTTGAAGGCTTAGAGGGAAGAATGGGATTGAAGAGAGTGAGGGAATTTATTCCAAAGGCAGGAAAAAAGAGGAATGAAAGAGTGAAGGTGAGCAGTGATTCGTGATTTTGGTAGTTTTACCAGAAGTGGGTTGTTGGCGGACCTTGAGTGCCATGCGGAAATATATTGGGAACAAATCGCAGACAGAGCAGGGGTTGGGGGGAGTGGGGGGTGAGACCAGAGAGGAGATGGTGAAAGACAGAAAGACCACCAACGTGCCTGCAGTGAGAGGCCCAAAGATTTAGCCTCATCGCGGGAGGTACCAATGATCTTAAATGCCTTTGTTTCCACAGCGTGAAGCCAAGAAAGGCGAGAGGCAGGAGCACCAGCCCAGAGGGGATAGCAGTACTCCATCAGGCTGCGGACATAAGCTTTGTATGTCGTCAGGAGCTCAGGTGGGCTGAGGAAGGACTTTGCATGACGGAGGATTCCCAGTCAGTGACTGACTTTGGAGGCCAGGTTGGAAATGTAAAGGTTTAAAGCGTCTTCTGGGACTTTGAGGTCTAAAGAGTTTTAAAGGTCATCGAGGTCTAATGGGTCTTGGTCTGGGGGGGGGGGAGAGGTCTTCAAGGTTTTAAGAGTTCTCAGCAGTCTATAGGGTCAAAAAGTTTGAAAGGTGCATTCCAATGGTACCTAGGGTTGTTTGCCTGTGCTGTATCCTTTTTAAATGCAGAGCATCAAGCAAGGAAGAAGCATGTCCAATTATTTATTTATTTATTTATTTATTTTTGAATGAGGCTCACTTGGCTGTGCCTGTATATGTTTGATGGTAGAGGAGTAGCAGCTGAAATGCGAATCCTGTCCAGGTTCCTCCCGATGACAATCTTTGCTTTTTTTCTTGTTCAGGTTCCTTCTGATTACTCCAATGCAGGATTGTATCTATTTGGTCTTCTATTTGATTTGAATTGAATTTATTTTAATCCCATTCTGAATTAAATTCAACAAAATATAATTACTTAATGGGTCAGGATCAGGTGTATGCCTAGTGTTGGCTTTATGATTAGGGTGGTGGGCTTGGGATCCTTAATTCAAATCCCACACTCCTGTTGAATTAATACCAGGTGGGGTTGACTCAGCGTGTTATCCTTCTGAGGTCGACAATATGAGTGCCAGCTTGCTGGTATCCTGTGTCAGAGTGGCAACCCGTCCAGGATTGTGCCCAATAGCTAAGGAGACTGCTTAGGCAGCACCAACTCTCTGCACAGAGTATGGTCCGAATGGATGGATGGTCAGTTGTCTGATCAAAGCGGGGTTGCGTCTTGGTGCCCGGTCATCACTGCCAGCAGTTATAAAGTGGCAGTTATAATTATATCTCTTATTAATCACATAACACACCAGTATTCAAACACCACACAAAACAGGTCCTGGTGAGGGTTGTGATCTCTTATTGCTCCTTTTCTTGTTCTATCTGCAAATGAGAAACTTCTTTAGCCAGTCTCAATTGAGTTATTTAAGTAATCTTCCATAAGGGTCCAACATAAAACATTCATGTTTTAAACGACAAACTAATTGAAGTTGCACAGTTCTGCAGTCGTGGTTGTTTCTTCTTTTGTATTATGCAGCAGAAGACTGTGAGTGGCATCACTAGCTGGCGTGGGGCTGCAACGTTGCAATGCCTCCTGTAGGTTCGGGAAGGAATTTGGAACTTGGCTGGAGTGATAACTCGCCTACTCTTCATGAAAGATATCATTGGATCTTTAATGTCCACCAACTAATCTGGCAGATGGGTCACCCGGTTTAACATCAATCCGAGTGACGGCACACACAGTGATGAGTCATCCTGTTGTCGAGAAACCAGGATGACAGTTTGTAGCTGGGCCGAGATTTGAACCCAGGCGAGACAGCTCAGAGAGGAGTGTGCAACCTTTTAGGGCCCTATCAGCCATCGTGCCAGCGGGACAGGATGGTGGAGAAGTATCCCACTTACAATTTAACTGTCGAACCCGAGTTTGATTCTCTACCTTGGCTCTAAACTGTCAGATGAATGGTATTCGAACTGTCAAGCCTGACCAGCTGGTTCGTAAAAGACTTGGGAAGTTTTGTAATCTGCTTCTGATAATCTATTAGAGACAAACCCTCAACAACTAAGAACATAAATAACAACTTCTTTGTGATCATGTCCTGTTGCTTAGGATGTGTTGGGATCCTTCTACATACAATAGAAGGACAAGAAAAGGCAATGGGAGCGGTGGGGCCTGCATCATTGATAAGTCGTTATTTATTAATTGTGCATGATTTTATAATTAACAAGTCTGAAGACTACGATGGTTCACGAGCGGTATTTGATGATGTACATTGTTTCAGAAGTCATGGATGAGACAATGTGATAATGTTTGACCAAGATATAAAAATGATCAACATGATGTGGTACGAGTGACGGGTTATTAGCTGCAAAATGTCGAAAACCCGGTTTCGTTCAACAACTTAAAAAATTTGACCTTTGCATAACCTTTAAAGGTAAAAAACAATGTTGTGGACATTAAAATGAGGAAACAGGATACGTGCTATAGCTTATTGGATTTAGTTCGTCGAAGAAGGTCGAAAACCCGGTTCGATTCCCACAACTTTGAAAATTTGACCTTTGTGAACTTTAAAGGTCAAAGGTCAAGGATTATGACCTTTGGTGCAAAACTTCCTCTGGAACATTCCAGGAACAATATAACATCATATAGGCTATATGGCATTTCACACTCCTCGGATTTTCCATACTTTGATGAAATCAGCGTAAAAACAAACTTGAAGGGGGCGCCACGGGCAAGGTGTTCGAGATAGAGCAAAATGGTTTCAAGACATTTGGTGGGGAATGAACTCAAGATTATGCATAAAAAATATTGTCATCCCAGCTCTCAAAGTTTGGGCGGTCGTATGATTTTTATATCAAAATTCGAAATTTTCTAAGTTCATGACCTTGTGACCTTGACCTTGGGACGAAAATGAAAAATCGAGCTCCATGGGGCTATGCAGGTGCCATTGGGCCAACCAAATACCGAAACCTCAGCCAGATTCGACAACCCCCTCGGAGAAGATGGATTTTATATGTCAAAATTCGCAATTTTCTAAGTTCGTGACCTTGTGACCTTGACCTTGGGATGAAAATGAAAAATCGAGCTCCGTGGGGTTATGCAGGTGTCATTGCGCTAAGCAAATACCGAAACCCTGCCACATTCGACAAACACCCGAGGAGAAGATGCAACTTGAAATTGGCTACCCCCTAAACACACAATTCGCAATTTTCTAAGTTTGTGACCTTGTGACCTTGACCTTGGGACTAAAATGAAAAATTGAGCTCCGTGCAGCTATGCAGGTGCCATTGGGCTAACCAAATACCGAAACCCCAGCCAGATTCGACAAACCCCTCGGAGAAGATAATTTTTTACGTCAAAATTCGCAATTTTCTAAGTTTGTGACCTTGTGATCTTGACCTTGGGACAAAAATGAAAAATCGAGCTCCGTGGGGCTATGCAGGTGCCATTGGGCAAACCAAATACCGAAACCCCTGTCGGATTCGACAAACCCCCTCGGAGAAGATGCAAATTGAAATTGGCTACCCCCTAAAAACACGTGTTTTTTGGGCGTGGCTCCATCCATAATGGGCGCATCACGCCCATTCTCAGGAATACACAACCAGATCAAGATATAAACCTCCCACCAAAATTTTATCAGGATCGGATCAAAACCCACGGAGCTATGCTCGGGACAGACAGACAGACAGACAGACTGACAGACAAACAAGCCGGTAGGCGGACATGGGTAGTCGACTACTCAATAAAACCTGATGCGATGCGCTCGTTCGATGGGGACTGACCTGAGGATTAAGCACAAGAAAATTCATGATTCTAGCTTCAAGGATTAATGCTGCAGATTGTTTTTTTTCGTAAAAATACCCCCACATTTAGAAGTTTTTCGGCCGTTGCTAGGCAACGGAGGGGTCCATAGCAAAGGGTCTTTCTCACACATAACTAGGACATACCATGAACCTACCATACCAGTTTCATGTATATCTGACTCATAGTCTCTGAGATATAACGAACTTCGTTTTTTTATTGTTTTCGACCAGGGTTCATTCAAAGTCTATCTTCTCCGACAGTTTTCATAGGATTTGTCCATAGCATCGATTCGATTTCATCGAATCTGGCTGGGGTTTCGGTATTTGGTTAGCCCAATGGCACCTGCATAGATGCACGGAGCTCGATTTTTCATTTTCATTGGAAATTTTTGACAATATGGCTGAATGTACTGCCCACAGTCGCTCGTGGCCCAATTTTTTATTTTCGAAAAAATACATTTTTTATGATTTTTCTAAAATTACAAAGTCCCGTTGCTAGGCAACGGTGGTGTCCATAGCAACGGTTCTCATTTGCACACAACTAGGTCATGGTATGAACCTACCAATCAAGTTTCATCGAAATCGCCATTGTATTAGCTGAAATCGCCATTTTAAATACTGATAATAAGGGTAGAACAAATCTCAAAAAAAAAAATTTTTTTTTTTTGACTAGATCGACTACCCAACAGACTGTCTGTCTGTCTGTCTGTCTGTCTGTCTGTCTGACACACAACAATAACGAATATAGTGGTCACTTATTTTTTTTTCGTGAACCAATTGGGAAGTTTCTTTTTTATCACATTGTAATAAATTATGCAATGAAGGAAATTATGCACTGGGCACATGACTAAGGTTGTGCGGCCAAGAGAGACTGGCGACGTACCGTTGAGAAAGGAATGAAGGTCACCTGTACGGTCATAAAATCTGAAGGTGCGCCCAAGACTGACGAAAGTGGCGAAAGTTCATAAGAAGCTCCATCTTCCAAGCGGCATGATTTGGATAATAAGCACAGGACATGCTTACCTTCTGCTCCAAACTCAATTACAGAAGTCGTTTGATATGGTGAAAAGTGTTACCTGTGCTGCCTTTCCCCTCAAAATGGGAAATGGAATTATATATTCATCCACCTACTGGTTAATGAGCAGTTACAGTCTACCAGTGGCATCAATCTGCCAAGTTGTGAACTAGTTGAGTGTTCCCTGATGGGCCTTATTACCCGTATTACGCAGGCCAGGTAAAGTTAAGCAAACAGATAATAGGGTTGAGAATTATTGGAAAATTTTCACGTAGTTGACTTCAATTTACGATTGGTTGTGGAATGGTCCTTTCATGAGGCACCATGAGTGGTGGTGAAAGGAAGCTCACATATTGAGCTAACAAGGTCCACTGTGGTGCACCAGCTGGCAATATGAGCACCCTTTACTCAGAGAAGTCCCAGAGCCCTGGGAGTTTGGTTTAGCATACATTTCAAAAGCCACAGAACAGGTTCAACAGAATTGCAATTTCCACTTTATTTACTTTGTCTGTTGTTTCTTCCACCAAAATGCTTTTGTGTTTTAACACTGGCTTGTTTGAAAACGACTTGAAGGTGATGAATGAGGGTGTCCTGCATTTTTGAACTAGAACAATAAATAAAGAATGCTGTAAGTATATTTAAACCCCATATTTCCTGGGTGTAATTATTATTAAACGTGGGCCCAAGACCCCATAAATACTAGTTCCATAATGGGGTCTGCAACAGGGTGGGGTTCGTAGTTGATGAAAGACTCGCCTGGATGAAAATTACCGAATATTTTGTTTCATGTCTCGTATTCTACCCTCGAGTCTTTCAAGAGTGCTGTCCATCATCACCTCATGCTTTTTCTGACCCCCCTCAACCCTCCCACCTTCCCCTTTCCTTTCTAGCAATCATCCACTGATGTGTCATCTTTGTCTTTCTGTTCCTCCTTGATCCTCTGTCAGTCATTCTGTGAACATGCTGCCCTCTGTGTTACAGCTTTTTCACAAGCTATGCGCATTCCAGATGAAGAAACAAGAAAATCAAATAAATTTGTCGATTAAACAAAACGGTCGCAATTGTAATCTGCTGTCAGTATATTCACCCTTTTTGAAAATAACATGAAAGGAGTGAATTGAAGAGGTATTTTCATGGTGTTAAGAAAGCCGACAAGCAGGTCCGTGGCCATACTGTGGGGAAGAAATATGAAATAAATGAGATGGTTCAGGTAATTGACGTATTACATTAATATTAATGTTGCATTTTCTGAATGAACACCCATCCTAGTCTATAACCTTCTTGACGGGCACATAATGCTCTATATGGTAAAAATTTCAGAGGAAGATCAGATGAGATATCGAAACATATCGAAATTTTTCTTGGAAGATGAAAGATATCGAAACATTTCGATCGATATCGAAAGATATCGAAACTTTCTCAAAACAACGTAATCCGGCCCAGGTTGCTCGATGTGCATACGCAGAACCCCAAGGAACGAAATCCATACATGCCAGATAAGGATTGCATCATGAAACGGCTGTATGGGGGTCAAAGAGGGTATAAATAGAGACCGTAGGAGAAAGGAAGAGGAGTACATAAAATGTGATAGATGCTCAATGTGGGCCACATCGAGAATAGGGTAAGCAGAGGGTACTTACTGTTGTCGGAAGTGTGAAGAAGTAGCCCACTTGAGGATAGTTATAGCAAGGTTGAAGGAACGGATGCATAATTTGTAGCAAGTATGAGAATATGAGAAATTTGTCGATAATGGTTACCATTGTGGAGTGAGGTTGCTGGGGATTTTGGAAGTGGTGATTGTGCAGCAGAGCATGCAGCGGTGATGGTGCAGAGAGTGCAGGCAGCAGTGATGATGCAGGAGTGCAGGCAGCGGTGATGGTGCAGAGAGCGCATGCAGCGGTGATGGTGCAGAGAGCGCAGGCAGCGGTGATGGTGCAGAGAGCGCAGGCAGCGGTGATGGTGCAGAGAGCGCAGGCAGCGGTGATGGTGCAGAGAGCGCAGGCAGCGGTGATGGTGCAGAGAGCGCAGGCAGCGGTGATGGTGCAGAGAGCGCAGGCAGCGGTGATGGTGCAGAGAGCGCAGGCAGCGGTGATGGTGCAGAGAGCGCAGGCAGCGGTGATGGTGCAGAGAGCGCAGGCAGCGGTGATGGTGCAGAGAGCGCAGGCAGCGGTGATGGTGCAGAGAGCGCAGGCAGCGGTGATGGTGCAGAGAGCGCAGGCAGCGGTGATGGTGCAGAGAGCGCAGGCAGCGGTGATGGTGCAGAGAGCGCAGGCAGCGGTGATGGTGCAGAGAGCGCAGGCAGCGGTGATGGTGCAGAGAGCGCAGGCAGCGGTGATGGTGCAGAGAGCGCAGGCAGCGGTGATGGTGCAGAGAGCGCAGGCAGCGGTGATGGTGCAGAGAGCGCAGGCAGCGGTGATGGTGCAGAGAGCGCAGGCAGCGGTGATGGTGCAGAGAGCGCAGGCAGCGGTGATGGTGCAGAGAGCGCAGGCAGCGGTGATGGTGCAGAGAGCGCAGGCAGCGGTGATGGTGCAGAGAGCGCAGGCAGCGGTGATGGTGCAGAGAGCGCAGGCAGCGGTGATGGTGCAGAGAGCGCAGGCAGCGGTGATGGTGCAGAGAGCGCAGGCAGCGGTGATGGTGCAGAGAGCGCAGGCAGCGGTGATGGTGCAGAGAGCGCAGGCAGCGGTGATGGTGCAGAGAGCGCAGGCAGCGGTGATGGTGCAGAGAGCGCAGGCAGCGGTGATGGTGCAGAGAGCGCAGGCAGCGGTGATGGTGCAGAGAGCGCAGGCAGCGGTGATGGTGCAGAGAGCGCAGGCAGCGGTGATGGTGCAGAGAGCGCAGGCAGCGGTGATGGTGCAGAGAGCGCAGGCAGCCTTGATGGTGCAGAGAGCACAGGCGGCAGTGATGCAGCGATAGAGATTGGTCGGAATGAGGTCTGGAAGACAGTTTTTGTGGGTGACTAATAAATATGTAGATTCTTCATTCAGCAGGAAGGATCGAAGACATAGAATTCTGTGCAGGTTTGAATTAGCAGGAGTTAGGGACATTAAAGGAAGGGTAAATGATATCATATCGGGTCAAGGAAGGAAAAAGTTGGTTGTGGTACTCCTAGGAGCAAATGATTCAGGGAAAGTTTATTCTGAGGTTTTGAAAAATAGATGCAGGATGTTGAGTAAGCGGCTAAAAGCAAAAGGTGTGAGGTCATGTTTTCTGGGATTCTCCTGTGATAAGGAAAAGATATAGAAACTAGAAGGGCACTCGGTTGAGCGCATGCCTCCACCATGTAATGCCTGATCCACGCGAACATATCGGACTCGATACATTTTTGAAATATCATGCTATAACTATATTGTTTCTCTCAATGGTGAAGAATCATCTTAAAAATTAAATAAAAGTCGTATCTAGATCAGTATTCAGATCTTCACCAAAACTGAACCAATTTGTCATGGTCACACACCCAACGTATCCACCAAGTTTCTTCCGAATCCATCCACAACTTTTTGAGATATCGTGCTATATATCATTTTGGCCCTATTTCTCAATGGTTAAGAATCACTTTAAAATTCCAATAGTCTTATCTGGATCTTCACCAAAATCTAATCAGTTCATCCTTATCACGCACACAACCTGCCCACCAAATTTATCTGGATCCGTCCACAACTCTTTGAGATATCCTGCACACAAACGGACAGACAAACAGACAAACAAACAGACAGAGAGGGGTGAAACATAACTTCCTTCACCTTCGGTGGTGGAGGTAATCATGAGCAGGGCGATAGATGTCAACCAATGGCTGGAAGAATGGTGGCAGGAAGTATTTTCATTTAAGAGGCAGTGGGAATCATTTTGTGGATGAACGGAGTGTTTCCAGAATGATGGCCATTTGAAAAATATAAAGGGGGCAGCAAGGTTTGTAGTGGGAATTGAGGAAGGAATTCAGGCTCTCTTCAGTCAGCGGAGGGTGGGGAAGCTATCAAGGAAGAAATTGATGATGTAATTGTGATGAGTAAGGCCAGGCAAGAAAATAGAATTTCAGGAAGGGAAAAGTTTTTTTTTTTTTTTTTTTTTTTTTTGTATACCTTGGTCGAGGCTCGTATGAGAGCTAACACACAACTCACAGCAAGGAGGCATGAGACAAGAGGGGCGGGAGTGGAAGGGACAAAACATTGGGGAACAGACACAGGTGAACTGTGGAAGGGAGAGGGATGGGGATGGGACGGGGAACATGGCGAGGGGAAGATGGACATTAAAGGGACTTTCAGGAAGGAAAGCAGGAGAATTGAAGGAAGTGGGCTTGGGTGGATTATCGGGGGTAGAAAAGATCGAGGATTTGGATGGGGGAAGATAAGAGGTGGTGGTGATAAGTTGATAAGGTGGGAAGATAAGTTAAACATATTTGTACAAATGCCAGAAGTTTAAATAATAAGATCGAAGATCTAGAAGCCAAAGCAGATAACGAGGAGTACAATATAGTTGCAGTGAGTGAGACATGGTTTAAGGAGGAGAGTAACTGGAGAACAGGATTACAAGGCTACAAGGTGTATTGGTGTGACGGAAGGATAAAATAGGAGGAGGAGGAGGAGGAGGAGTAGCAATCTGGGTAAAAGGCAGCATTGCATCAAGAGAAAGGTGTGACATAAGGAGGAAATTATTGTGGAGAATTCTGCATGGGTTGAGGTTGTAAAAACAGCAAGATACTGGTGGGATGTTTCATCGGGCTGTGAGTGTGAAGGAAGAGGAGGAAGGAGGAATACATGAAGAATTCAAAAGGGCATGTGGTAAGGGATGAGTATTGATTATGGGGGATTTTAACTTGCCAGGGATAGATTGAGTCTGGAACAGGGAAAGGGAAGAGCAGATGAGGATTTCCTGGTTTTAGTCCAGGATTGCTTTTTAACCCAGTTTGTAGATAAGCACACGAGGGGAGTGCAGTGTTAGACCTCATTTTAAGTAACGATCCCAATATCGTGGAGGTAGAGGCACATTTAGGAGCAAGTAACCATAACATCATGTGCGCAAAGATTCTGTGAAGGGTTGGAGTTCAGGATAGTAGAGTAAGGCTATTAGATTTCAGGAAAGCAAACCTTGAGGGTACGAGGAGAGACATTGGTGATGTAGATTGGGAGAAGCTAACAACAGGACAATCAGCATCAGAGAAATGGGAAACCTTCAAGGATCAAATGTGTAGAGTACAGAGTAAGTCCATTCCAATGAGGTGTAAAACTAGAAGCAGAAAGAGACCAGGGTGGTTGACCAGTGAGATAAGGAACACTGTTAAGGAGAAGCAGAAGGTATTTATTAGGTTTAAAATATCAGGACTGGAATTATATTTATATCACTCTCGGGATAAACAGAGGCAAGTGAAGAAAGTAACTTGACAAACCAAAAGAGAGAATGGGAAGGACGTGGCTAATTATATTAAACATAATAGTCAGGCTTTCTTTAAGTATATCTGGGGAAAATAACAGGTTAGGGCCAGTGTGGGCCCATTGAGGAATAGCACTGGGAGAGTGGTTAGTGATGAAAGTAAGATGGCAGGCTTATTAAACAGGTATTTTGCTTCAACTTTTACATAAGAACAGTCAGGAGAATTGCCAATAGCTGAGAGTATCTATCAAGGAGGTGAGAAAGGGCTTCTACAGAAGATCCGGGTTGGAATGGAGGAAGTAAAGGAACAACTAGGAAATCTAAGAGTACATAAGGCTCTGGGACCAGATAATATGCAACCGAGAGTATTGATGGAGGTGGCTGAGCAGGCAAGCGAGATGTTAACGGATATTTTCAATAGTTCACTCAAGTCAGGACAGATACCGGAGGATTGGCGAGTAGTAAATGTAACACCACTATTTAAGAAAAATCCAAATATCTTTCTGTTTGTTTGACTTCAGTTGTGGGGAAGGTGTTTGAGACATTAATTAAGGACCGGATGAGGAACCATTTAAATAAATACAAACGAATTAAAGGTCGTCAGCATGGGTTTACCGAAGGTAGTTCCTGTTTATCAAATCTTTTGGAGTTCTATTAAGGAGTGTCTGATTGGGTGGATGAGGGAAAGGCAGTGGACCTCGTATGTCTAGACTTTAAGAAGGCATTTGATAAGGTACCACATCAGACGTTGTTAGCCAAGGTGAGGGTTTGTGGAGTGGCTGGTCAGGTGGCTAATTGGATCGGAAACTGGCTTAGTGATGGGAAGCAAAGAGTGGCTGTGAGTAGGAGGGTGTCTTGATGGGAGGATGTAAGTAGTGGGGTACCTCAGGGATCAGTACTCAGACCATTATTATTCATTATTTACATCAACGATTTGGATAATGGGGTGAAGAGAAAGCTTTCCAAATTTCCAGATTACACAAAGCTTGGAGGCAAGGTGGATATCAGAGGGGGTGGTGATCAGATTCAGGAAAGTATTGATACTTGGATAGATTTGGCAAAAGATTGGCAGATGGAATTTAACCTGAGCAAGTGTAAGGTGTTGGGGATGGGGAAGAACAATGAAAATAGAGATTACAGGTTGCAAGGGGTAATTTTGGAGTGTGTTACACAGGAGAAAGATCTGGGGGTGGTAATAGATACAGGAGTAAGGAGGCAGCACAATGCCAGGCAGGTATCGGTAAAGCAAATAAGGTTTTAGGTTGTATTCGGAGGGGGATCATTTATAAATCAAGAGGTGATGTTAACATTGTACAGGAATTTAGTGAGGGCCACATCTCGAATGTTGTGTGCACTTTTGGTCACCACAATTCAGGAAGGACATAGATACCATGGAGCGGGTTCATCACAGGGCTACGAGATTGATTCCCGGCCTAGCTCGACTCAGCTCTGAGGAGCGGCTGAAGGAGACAGGGCTTTATACACTAGACGGGAGGTGGTTATGAGGAGATATGATTGAGATGTTTAAGATAATGAAAGGTACAGATAAAATAAGTTCAGAATAATTTTTCAGCAGAGTCGACAGTGACAGGACCAGGGACCATAGCTTGAGAGTGAAGAAGAGGAGAATTAAGATGGTAGTAAGGCAGGGGACTTTCACTCAGAGAGTAGTTACCTCTGCCACCAAAGTTTAATGGAGATTATATTTTCACCCCTGTCTGTCTGTTTGTCTGTCTGTCTGTTTGTCTGTCTGTTTGTTTGTCTGTTTGTTTGTTTGTTTGTCTGTCTGTCTGTCTGTGTGCAGGATATCTCAAAAAGTTGTGGGCGGATTCAGATGAAACTTGATGGACACGTTGGGTGTGTGACGATGAATTGATTCGATTTTGGTGAAGATCCGAATCCAGATTCGGATAGGAGATTTATTTAATTTTTCAAATGATTCTTCACCATAGAGAGATGGGCCTAAAAACGATATATTTGTTGGGCATGATATGTTCTGTTGGATCAGGCATTGCACTGCGGAGGTACATGCTCTACCACCTTTCTAGTTAATGCATGGAATGGTCTCTCTGGAAAGGTAGTGACAGCAGAAACGGTAGATAAGTTTAAATTTGGAATTAGATAGGTACCTGGAGGTATCAGAGATAGAGGGGTATAGGGATGTTGGCAGGACTTTGAGGTTGCTTGAGCATTGATGGGTGATTGCGTGCTTGTGTCCGGAGTGTTGTTGGCGGGGGTCTTGTCAACCGATTTTGTGGTTGTTGTGTGTGTTTTTTTTTTAACCAAAGCCCATGTCACCTCCCCTGAGGAGAAGGGAAATTTTATTTTTTTACAAAAACTACAAAAGCAACACAAAAAACACTTAATAAAATGAAAAACCATTTTTCTTTTTCATTTTCTTATTTGATCTTGTGTTGATACATTTGTCTGGTGTTGATGTGGTGCAGGCATGATGGGCTGAATGGCCTCCACCTGCATCTCATTTCCTTGTGATTCTAAACATATCTGGTGTGGATGAATATCTGGTATTTAAAATATCATATAATGATATGTTATCATATCTGGTAAACATATCTGATAATATCATATCTGGTAAACATATCTGTTTACATATTCTAAACATATCAGATCATATAGGTTGCTTGTTGATGCACATGGTAAGTTTAAAATTATGACATTTCCTATTAATCATGTTTGGGTGGGTGGGGGTGGGAGTGTGAGTGGTGTGGGCTATGGTTGCCATTATAATTATATCTTTTTTTTTTGATTGGTTCTGGGGCCACAAGATAAATTATACAAGACTTTTTCATATATTGGTGAAAGGAGAAGCGTCCGTGTGTGTGTGTGTGTGTGTGTGTGTGTGTGTGTGTGTGTGTGTGTGTGTGTGTGTGTGTGTGTGTGTGTGTGTGTGAGTGTGCGCGCGCGCGCGCTATAACTACTCTCACCACAAGCTAATTGTATTAACAGGAAATGGAATGAACCCGACTTCTCTCATCCACGGATATTTCTCATGTTGCTATATTTCTGTGAGTCCGATTTGCATTCAAGAAAAACAATTATGGTTAACCATTTTGATGCTTCTTCTAAATGCTTCTTCTTCCTCTTGTGTATGGCAGCTTTCATTTTGTTGGGTTGCAGCTATGCCGCTGATGCTGTGCCCCTACACCAATGCACTGGTACTCATTTTGTCAACCTCACAAGGATGATGGGTTGAGTCAACCCCACCTGGTGTTAATTCTTTCACAAATGGGGCTCGAACTCAAGACCATAAAATCCCAGGCCAGCCACCCTACCTGCTAAGCCAACGCCCAGCTTTTTGTCTAAATGCTGAAAATTATGTTTAAAAGAGAATTTGAATTATGGATTTCATTCCAGCAGTGGCAGGTTAAAAGCGCTCATCGAGCAGAATGGAGTCTCTGTGGAGTCCCACAGCGCATGTGCCAAAGGCCTCAATTAGCATTCATACGTCATTTTGAAAACTAACTCGATGGATCAACGGGAAGATGAAATCGGACAGCAACAGGTCAAGGGGCCGATGCTGGATCCGGGTGCATTGAGAAAAAGAAAATGTAGAAAAGAAAAGGAGAAGCTCACAGATAAATGGGACATTTATTTGAGAAGTGTTTAAATAGGGATAACGGAAGGTGACAAATCCTGCCATTGGCATGGATTTCAAAGGGAACAGAACTGCTCAAATCGGGAAAACAGTGTCTGTGGGAGGTTCCAAAAAGGCATTCTTTGCATACATATTATGTAGATGTCCTTAACATATAATTGTTATGACACTCATAATTGGGTTTTTCACATTTTGTGTTCTTCACATTCTCAGTGAAATATTCCACACAAACAGAAATCATTTTACTTTGATTTTAAATCCCAACATTTTATGGTAATGATGAGAAACAAGTCTGAAGACGATGATGGTTCATGAGCGGTATTTGACGATGTAGATTGTTTCAGAAGTCAAGGATGAGACAATGTGATAATTTTTGACTAAGTTATAATTAATTATCGTGGCCTTCAATCAACAGCTGCAAAATGTCGAAAACCCGGTTTCGTTCAACAACTTTAAAAATTTGACCTTTGCATAACCTTTAAAGGTCCCAAAACAATGTTGTGGACATTAAAATAAGGAAACAGGATACGTGCTTTAGCTTAATGGAGTTAGTTCGTCGAAGAAGGTCGAAAACCCGGTTCGATTCCCACAACTTTGAAAATGTAACCTTTGTGGCCTTTAAAGGTCAAAGGTTAAGGATTATGACCTTTGGTGCAAAACTTCCTCTGGAACGTTCCAGGAACAATATAACATCATATAGGCTATATGGCATTTCGCACTCCTCGGATTATTATTATTATCCATACTTTGATCAAATGAGCATAAAAACAAACTTGAAGGGGGCGCCACGGGCAAGGTGTTTGAGATAGAGCAAAATGGTTTCAAGACTTTAGGTGGGGAATGACCTCAAGATTATGCATAAAAATATTGTCATCCTCGCTCTCAAATTTGGGCGTTCGTATGATTTTTATGTCAAAATTCGCAATTTTCTAAGTTTTTGACCTTGTGACCTTGACCTTGGGAGGAAAAAGAAAAATCAGACAACGACAACTTTTAGATATTTCATTTTTCTATTCAAATACCAAAGAACCCATTCCATTCAGTGAATTCCCGAGGAGAAGATAGATTTTTAATCCGACTACCCCCTAAAAATGGCTGTGCGGAGCCACGCCCTCGTACAGGAAAACACAACTAGACATTGATATCGAACACATAACAAAGTTTCATCAAGATCGGATCAAAGTCCACGGACTTATGCTCTGGAAAGACAGACACACAGACATAACGAATATAGTGGTCACTCTGGCTGGCGCTCGTGAACCAATAAACGTTTTCAAAATAATACTTAAAATAGTGAAGATACATACTGTACAAAATAATAAATGACCGTTTTTACAGCCATTTTCCCTGCTGTGCAGGGGTTAGGCTATTTCTTGAGGCAATGTTTTATGGCCGGATGCCCTTCCTGACGCCAACCCTGGTCACCTCTTACGACACACAGGGATATGGTATACCTATTCTAACCGGGGCATACACCGGGACCAGTACACTGGTACTCACTTCGCCGACCTCAGATGGATGACAGGCTGAGTCAACCCCCTGGTGTTAATTCAGCAGCCAACGGGTCTTGAACTCAGGACCCTGGGATCCCAAGCCGCCACCCTAACCACTAAGCCAACACCAGGCTTGAAGATACATACTGTACAATGTAGCATATAATAAAATACATCTTGGAAAAGGCTTGAGACAAAAAGAACACTGGCATTCATTTTTTTTTCATTGCCCCGACATTACTGTGATTATCCTGCTATTCCCTACTCATTCCATGTGGAATCTGCTGTACTTGTCCCTTTAGGTAGGACATGTAAGAAGATGCGTCCATCCACTCAATATGGACTTGTCGGTACATCGGGAAGTAAGACTGTTACTTCTTGCCATGCTGCTTGCAATGCTGCGATTCTGCTGTCGTCCTGGATCTCAAGCATCCGAGACTACAAGCAGACAAGGAAAACGAAGGTTAAAATGCAGGCTCATCTGTTTTCTGATGTGTCACTTAAACCAACTTCATTCATTGTTCAACTCTTGGTCATGGTCCATGATTTGAGTTCAAAAAGTCGTTTGAGAAATTGACAATTTTAATTTATTTGGAACTTGCAGGGATACCCAGCATTGCATGGTGATCTAATCCTGTTGGCTTTTTAAAGAAATCATATTTTTTTATTTTCTATTTTTTTGTGGGGGCCAAAAACACTTCTTTACTCCCAGCCAAACATCTCGTATACAGTGCCTTCAGGAAGTATTCACACCACTTGACTTTTGTTGCATTTTGTTGTGTTACAGCCTGAATTTAAAATGGATTGAATTTAATTTTTTTTGTCACCGATCTACATAAAATACTCCATAATGACAAAGTGAAAACATACTTTTAGAATGTTTTACAAATCAATTAAAAATGAAATGCTGAAATCTTTTGCGTCAATAAGTGTTCAACCCCCTGAATCAATACTTTGTCGAAGCTCCTTTGACAGCAAATACAGCTTCGAGTCTTCTTGGGCATGTCTGTATCAGCTTTGCACATCCAGATTTGGGGAATTTCTCCCATTCTTCCTTGCAGATTTGCTCAAGCTCTGTCAATTTGGATGGGGAGTGTCAATTTGGATGGGAATTTGGATGGGTGAAAGATTCTTAATGGGATTCAAGCCTGTTATTTGGCTGGGCCATTCAATGACTTTCACATTCTTGTTCTGAAGCCATTGCAGTGTTGCATTGGCTGTATGCTTGGGGTCATTGTCCTGTTGGAACGTAAATCTTCGCTGCAGTCGAAGGTCTTTTGCACTCTGAAGCAGGTTATGCTCACAGATTTGTTTTTCCCTCGATCCTTACAAGTCTGCCAGTCTCTGCCACTGAAATGCATCCCCATTGCATGATTCTGCCACCACCATGCTTCACGGTAGAGATGGTGTTAGATGGGTGATGAGCTGTGCTCGTTTTCTGCCAGACGTAGCACTTTGCATTCAGGCCAAAGAGTTAAATTTTCGTCTCATCAGACCACAGATATTTTGCCTCATGCTCTCAGAGTCTAAGATGTGCCTTTTTGCAAACTTCAGGCATGCTGTCATGTGCCTTTTTCTCGGCAGTGACTTCAGTCAGGCCATTCTCCCATAAAGCCTAGATTTGTGATGTGCCGCAGAGACTGTTGTCTTTCCGGCATGTTCTCCCATCTCAGCCAAGGAACTCTGTAGTTGTGTCAGAATGGCCATTGGGTTCTTACTCACCTCCCTGACCAAGGTCATTCTTGCTCAGTTTGGTCGGACGGCCATCTCTAGGAAGAGTCTGTGAAGTTCCATATTCTTTCCATTTCCTAATGATGGAGCTCACTGTGCTCTTGGGAACTTTCTCTCTCGAAATTGTTTTATACCCTTCCCCTGATCATATGCTTCCTCACAATTCTCACGGAGTTCTATGGACAGTTCCTTGGATCTTATGGTAGAGTTTCTGCTCTGACATGCACCGTCAACTGTGGGACCTCATATAGAAAGGTGTGTTTCTTTCTAAGTTGTGTCCATTCAAATGAATTGGCCACAGGTGGACTCCAATCAAATTTAGACATCTCAAGGATGATCAAAGGAAATTAGATGCATTTGAGCTCAATTTGGATTATCATAGCAAAGGAGTTGAAAACTTATTGATGGAAGACATTTCATCTTTTCATTTTTAATTAATTTGCAAAAAATTCTAATTTTTTATTTTTATTTGGCATTATGGGGTATTAGTCGGGTCAAAATACCACCTGACCCACAACAAATTGCAACAAAAGGTTTTTCAGTAGTTTTCATTCCTACTGGATATACTGATCAACACAAAAAATAGTCTACCAAAATCTGACATCTGGAAATGGGTTAAAACAGTCATTTTCAAGATGGCTGCCACTGGGCTTTGAAACAACTAAAACAGCTATAACTTCTTCAATAATTGTGATAAAAACATAATTGTTGGTTCTGGTCCATGGTTTTAATGGATCAGCCTTCCACTGGTGTCAATAAAATTTAGATCTGATCAGTATTTAACATGAAATCCAAGATGGCGGCAAAATTCAAGAGTGCAAGAATCAATAAATTTTCCATCTAAACCAAAATCACTGAACACCTGGTGCCACTGAAACATTTATTTGTGAACATTACATAATGGCAGTTTGGGTTACAATTTCAGTCCTCATCACTGTCCTCTAGTTCCTCAGAGGCTTGATTTGCTGGATTGTCACAAAACGTCACTTGGCATGATCCACATGCAGACGTACACGGAAGCCCATTCTTTCTGCAGCTGCAACAGGGTGTGTCACAAGCTGTGGTGCAGTTGCAGTGTATCATCTTCAGAAGAGTGTCTGGTGCAGCATTCATGGCAGTCATGATAGGTACAAATCGATTGTCTTCAAGTCCCCAGCCCAGTCTAGAGGATCGAGGTCACCCTCCATCCCCATCCAAACCATGACCTGGTAGTACACTCGGACACAATGAAACTTGGTGGCAGATTCCGTTGGGGGAAGACGTTCAGGTGTAACGAAAGACTTAGCAGCAGTGACCTTTGTGAATATCTTGTAGCGCATGGCTGCCAGAGAACTTGTACTCTCCCCACCAAATATAACGGCCATCGCTTGGCTGCCAGGTTTCTTTATTTCAGCGTGGCTGACGCCTCTCGAAGTGAATGTATCTGCACACAACTGGAGGCCTTGATCATCTTCCACGAGTTTCTGAAAGACTTTTTTTTTCCCCCCAATGCCAGACACACGAGATGTTGAATCACATCCTGTGAAGGCGTGCAGGAATAATAGTTGAGTGCACAACTCATTCCCAAGAAGATGCTTCATCCGATTGTCATATACTTTCAGATTGCTTCTTGACTGGTTGTCTGATCTGAAATATAGTGGTTTTTCCATCTGGTATACAGTAATGGAGCAAAAGCATCAACAAATCTGTGTCCTCTCCGATTAGTGTGGTGGAATGCAGAATTGTGCTGTTTATGGCTGTCTTGGCAATGTCCACATCAGTGTCCCCTTCTGCCTGAATAACTGTGCAGCCCACTTTCTTCAGCTGATCACCTATTAAGGTGATCAGCTGTTGCTTTTTACTGCCGACAGATAGGAATTCATCTCTCTTTCCATCAAATTCAGTTTCTCCGGTGAAGTTCACAGTCGGATAACTGTTGGCTTGTCCCCGTCTCTGCTGAGTGTTATCCTTTATCAAAGGGCATGCACCATAGCCATCAAAGACAACAGTTGCTGTCCCATCGTGTTTTGTTGTGAAGTCCGCATATGCTCTGGCTATTTGCCAAATGTATCTCCCTTCTTCCACTTGAGCTTGTGCAGCAAGGATCCACCATCAAGAACATACCATTCAGTCTGAAGGTGTGCTAAAGGTGTGGTGTCAGGTACTCCTTCACATGCCAGTGCCTTGGTACAGTGGTCATTAACGGATTGAGCGAGTTGAGGTTTGTCGGCCTTCCTCAAGATCGTGTTGTCCTCAAATAGGGATGGAGGGTATGGACTGAGCTCAAAACTCATCACGTCCTCAAGTGACAAATCACCCGTCTGGGATACCACCAGGAATCGCTGGAATAGCACACTGGAGTCGATGGTTCTGTGAGGAGCAACATGGAGAGCATTAGAATTTCCCAGGGTGTTTGCTTTCTCTGTCCTCTTGATGGAGAAGGACAACACAGGTTGTCCAATCATTCTCTCGATGATTTTGTTCCCAACAGCTTCATATTCATGCATGTTGATGTCTTCACTTGCCACGATACCATTTATGATATTTCTCAATGTCGGATCAGAGGAGAAAGGTGAAAATGCATTCAGCTTTGTGCTTATCTTCAAGAGGTCGAATGCATGTCTTTCAATTCTGGCACCAGTTGCTTCTTTATGCTGTTCGCTTGTTGCGTATGTGAGATCATTGAAGTCCTGCATGGCGACGTTGTTATAGGGGCTGACATTGTCCACAGTGATAGGTGTTCCTCTGTCATCTTACTGCCATGAGTCAAGCCACCGGTGCTCTTTAGTGATCTCATGAGTGTTTGTTCGATGACTAGATCACAGCTGAGGCCTGCCCAAAACTGGTTTGTTCGCCGGATCACATGGAAGCCATTTTGAAACTTCTCATACACATCTGGGTGTTTGCTCTCCAGTTTACTCATTTCTTTTACTTATAGATAAGCTGGTAAGAGAAGACTGAAAACCCTTTTGTTAGAATTTGATAAATGTTGGGTGATTGCCAAACAGAGGTTTGATTACATAGAGACAATTTATTGATTTTTACACCCTTCATTTTTTGCTGCCATCTTGGATTTCATGTTAAATACTGATCAGATCTAAATTTTATTGACACCAGTGGATTGCTGATCCATTAAAACCATGGACCAGAACCAACAATTATGTTTTTATCACAATTATTGAAGAAGTTATAGCTGTTTTAGTTATTTCAAAGCCTGGTGGCGGCCATCTTGAAAATGACTGTTTTAACCCATTTCCAGATGTCAGATTTTGGTAGACTTTTTTTTTCTGTTGATCAGTATATCCAGTAGGAATGAAACCTTTTGAAAAACCTTTTGTTGCAATTTGTTGTGGGTTTGGTGGTTGTTTGTCATAAATTGACCCGACTATATTTTTGTGTAGATCGGTGACAATTAAAAATTTAATCCATTTTAAATTTAGGCTGTAACACAACAAAATGTGGCAAAAGTCAAGGGGTGTGAATACTTTCTGAAGGCACTGCAGTATAGATATAGGTCTTGGCTCACGGAAGGTCTAAAATACAGTGAGGATCAGTTTCACAGACTGGCGGAGGGTCAAGGAAGGACATTACACTTGAGTACATGGATGATGGAAAGGAAGGGTGGGAAAGAGTCAGTGGCAGTATAATAAGAGAGTCGGGATAGGTATTGGGAGAGGCGACAATGAGCAGAACTTGAAGGACGGGAGGGTTGGGCACAAGCAAACAGATAAGGAGTCGGTTATCTCCACACTATCCTCCCCCTGCCCTTCCACATCCCACTCCCTGTGTGAACATAATAAATAGCTGGTGGCCCAGACCTCTCTCAGCAGAAGATCAAAATAGGCTTGTTTCCATAAGGTGTGTCCATCTCGGGTGACCTCAGGGAGATGCAAGAGGCGGCGGAGTGGTGCGCAAAGATGCTCCTTTACCCGTGGAGGGATCTGTGATGTGTGAATGATCAGAAATTGTTCGGGAGTGGTTGCAAAATTCTGCAGCAACCCATAGAGGCGGCGCATGTCCTCCTCCTGAAGAGGGGAGGTTGAGCCAGCTGTGAAAGCATTGACACCTGGCAGGAAAAAGTCAGGGAGAGTTTGAAGATTTGCAGCTCGGAGGAGAATCACCACAAGGCGATAAACTGAAGATTCCAAGTCTGCCCAATCTTCTAATGAGGGGAAAAACGCCATCGCCCAAAGCAGTGCCGTCTGAGAAGAGAAAGAAAGCACACTTGTAACATCTAACAAAACAAAGCACACATAACATCTAGTAAGGCGGGACTAGAAACATCTAAAAACAAACATTCACTGAGAAAGAAAACACATTCGTGACACCAACGAGAAACACAAATAACATCGAGTAAGTTCTTACGAGAAACGACCAAAAATAAACACTTTCTGAGAAAGACAACAGACTTATAACACCTCAAATCAAAAACACAAATAACATTGAGTGAGGTGATATGAGAAACAACGAAAAATAAACACACTGAGAAATGATGATAACATGCCCTTCCCCAGATCTATGCCTTCCTGAGAACTCACAAAGGGCGGAGGAGCTCCTTGTGAGCCAACGGCTATCCATATCTAGTGCCAAACTGTGTCTGCGGACGTCCTCCTGCAGTTGGGTTACTCTTTTTTTTTTTTTTAGGAGGTTGGTGGCAGGATTTGCACTCCTGCCACCGGAAAAACCCTTCACTCCGCAAACAAGAAAAACGCAAAGAAAATTGAAAGCCCACTCTGTGGGAGTACCTCCAGTGCAGCACCCCTCCACAGAGCAGCTCACCGGATGAGGGGATTGGGGCAAAGCCTTCGGGACCTCCACTCTTTGATGATGGGAGGAAAACCACGGGGTAACCTTCCCGGGCAGATTGCGGTAGTGTGTGTCGGGGTGGTACTGAGGTGTTGTCTACCAGATGGTGGTCTCCTTGGATTAACCTGAGGCGGTCACTTCAGATGAGTGCCTGGAATGTCCTCTCCCTACGAGAGGATGGTCACCTGTCTCTGTTATCATCTGAGCTCAAGCGTTTGAACATCGGTATTGCAGCACTCTCTGAAGATCAGAGACCGGATATAGGTGAGGTCATGGCACGTGGTTGCACCTTCTATTGGTCTGGTCGCTCTGATGGTTACCATGCCCAAGGAGTTGCTGTAGCTGTGTCAAATAAGCTGATCCAATGATAATCGAGGTAACACTGGTCAACGAGTGTATTATGAGACTAAAGATTCATTACTCATTAGGTGTCGTTTCCCTGGTGTCTGTAAATGCACCGACTGAGACGAGTGATCTCACCGTGAAGGATGCATTCTATGCCACGCTCGAGTCTGTGGTTGATCAGTGCCCCAGACGAGATACTCTTCTTGTCTTGGGGGATATCAATCCATCACATGGAACTGATAGGGATGGTTATGAGACAAGTGTTGGTTCCCATGGGGCTGGAACTGTGAAGCAGAATATTACTAAGTTCCTTGACTTTACAAAAAGTCATGGACTGAGGGTGGCTGGTTCATGGTTTCAGTGAACCACAGGCTCTTCGCTGCATTTGGTATTCCAATCCTGGTGGTGTGGCAAAGGAGACCATGTGCTCATTGATGATCGCTGGAGAATGGTCGAGAACTGCATGGTTGACCGGAGTTCTCTGTTCCTCAATACCGACCACAGGCTTGTGGTCGCAACTCTGAAGATGCAGCTTAAATACAGGAGAATGGTGCCAGCCTAACCTCGATGTTGGCAAGCTCAAGGATGAGAGGGCAGCTGAGGAGTTTGTGAACAGGATGAGTGGGGATTTGGTGGTCTGCATGCTTTGAGGAATCCTGAAGAGTTGTGGAGTGCCTTCAAGACCACCATCCTTGATGTTGCTGGTGGATTTCTTGGAAGTGACCAGAGGAAAAAGAAGAATTTTGTATCTCAAGGGACACTGGATACCATTGACCAGAGTCGCAGGGCAAGGCTGAATGGCAGAGCTGAGCTGTACAGTGAGTTGAGGTGTAAAACTGTATGTGCCTGAGGGTGGACAAGGAGGCCTATGTGCGAGGAATCTGTGAGAGGGTAGAGCATCACCTGTGGTCAAGTGATTCTCGTCCTGGTTAGAGGGGAATTCGTGCATTGCGTTTCTCCAATCCCGTCCCTCGGTGTACTGCAGTTAGAGCGGAGGATGGTGGGCTCTTGACAGAGGAGTCCAAAGTGAAGACTGCTGGGCCAGTTACTTTGAGCAGCTGCACCAGGCTGATCCACCAGCTGTTGAGTTGGATGTCAGGGGTCTTGCTCTCCCTATTGCTGACCCTCCAATCAAATGTGATCCACCTTTTTTTGTGGAAACACAGGTTGTTGTGAACCTGTTGAAATGGGGGTAAAGCTCCTGGGATCTGTAACATAGATGCTGAATTTTTCAAGGCTCATGGAAATGCTGCACTCTTGTCGTTGCATCTAGTTCTGTGCTCTGCCTAGAACACAGGCATCATCTCAACTGACTGGAGGAGGGGTCTTGTCCCTCTCTGTAAATGGAAGGGTGATCACCAAGACTGCAACAACTACCGAGGGGTGATGCTGCTCTCAGTGTCAGGCATGGTGTTTGCTCGGATAATTATTGATCGTGTTTGCCACCATTATCTTGAGCACCAGTGCCCAGAGCAGTCAGGCTTTACACTAAAGAGGTCAACGATTGACCGTATCATTTTTCTTCAGGTCCTCACCGAATGCAGGTGAGGATTTCGGCAGGGGATGCTTGCAGCCTATGGTGATCTCTGCAAATTGTTTCTCTACAATGTTTGATTTGGGGAATTGGGATGTCCTCTGGAGGATTCTTGGTCTTCATGGGGTGCCACCATAACTGATCAATCTGATTTCGGAACTACACTCTGGTGCTGCATGCTGTGAGATGTCGAAATACCATCTCTGAATTATTTCCAGTTGTTACTGGAGTTTGTCAAAGGTGTGTACTGCCTCGGACACGTTTCAGCACTTGTATGGACTGGATTCTGGGGAGGATGTTGGAGAGATCAAGCTGCAGTGCATTGTTTGGGAATGTCAAGATCTCTCACCTTGATTTCACAGATGATGCAGTCATCTTTGTGGAGACTCTGGATATCCTTATGGGGGCCCTCGAGGTGCTGAATGAGGAGTCGGAGCCACTGGGATTAGGGGTTTCCTGGGTCAAAACTAACATCCAGGCTTTCAATGACATATTGGATGCTGCTGTCTTGTCTGTACCTGTTTGTCGTAAGGATGTTGAGGTCACGGAGAGATTCACTTTCCTTGGCAGTGATATTCATGTCTCTGCAGGTTGTAATCCGGAGGTCAATCGATGTCTGGGTTGGGCTTGGGGAGTCATGGATTCACTGGATCGTGGTTTGTGGCGTTGTCGGTAACTGTGTAGGAGGATGAAAGTCCAAGTCTTCAGGTCCTTTGTGCTTTCAGTCTTGCTCTCTGGATGTGAGACTTGGACTCTGATCAGGGATATGAGATGGCGACTTAATTCCTTTGGTACCAGGTCTCTTCAAAGAATCCTTGGCTATTGCTGGTTGGACTTTTTGTCCAACGAGCGGTTTGCTGAGAGAGACTCTAATGAGATTTATTTCCTGAATAGTCCGTGAGCATCAGCTGCAGCTGTATGGACATGTGGCTCGTTTTCCTGACGCTGATCCTGCTGACCAGATTCACTCAGCGAGGGAGCCTCTTGAGTTGAGGAGGCCAAAGGGCCGACTACGTGCCTCATGGTTGCAGCAGGTTGATCGACATCTCGAGGAGATGGGGATGGGCCAGGCATCTGCCTGGGGGATGACCAGACGGAGGCCCCTGGAGTATCGGTGGAAAGTGGATGCAGTGACGCACTGCTCTGGCGCATGCTCTCATACCTGACCTGACTGAGAAAGGAAACACACTTATTACACCTAAAATATACACAAATATCACCGAGTGAGTTGTTACGAGAAACACGTCATAATAAACACTCACTGAGAAAGAAAACGCACTCAAAACACCTAAAATTAAAAACACATATTCTATCCAGTAAGTTGTGATGAGAAACACCTAAAAACAAACACTCACTGAGAAAGAAAACAAATATAATGCTGGAAGATAAAAAAAATACCCACTAATAACATCTCGTAATGTGTGCAACGCCCAATGATAATACCCACTGATATGATAAACTAAAAGTGAACACTCACTGAGAAAGAAAACACATTTATATCACCTAAAATAACAAGTAAAAAGATATAAAATGTCATAGCCCTCATTGTTTTAGTAATTTTGCTGTATGAGGTTAAAGGGCTAGCCCATATTTATGTACAACTAAAATGGCCGCCAGTCTACCAGTCGGCCATCTTTGATCAGATCGCAAAATAAAGTGAGTGGCATGTGTGTGCCATCATGGACTGTGCTCTTGCCAAATTTGAATGAAATCGGACCACGCATATCTGAGAAATGGTTGGGGACACATTTAAGTAACAAAATGGTGGCCAGTCTGCCATCTTGGATGTGATCTCAAAAAAAAAGACATGTATATGTAAGCCATCATTCGTTATCTGTATGCCAAGTTTGAACAACATCGGTAAAAGCATAGTCCGAGAAATGGTTGAGGACGTGCTCAACATCAGTTTTACAACTAAAATGGCTGCCAGTCGACCATCTTTGTTCTGATGCCAGGAAAAAAATAATGTGTAGATGTTAGCCGTCATTCATTATCTGTATTGCAAGTTTGAAGAACCTCGGTAAATGCATGGTCCATGAAATGGTTGAGGACATCTTCGACATGGGTTTTTTTTTTTAACAACTAAAATGGCCGCCAGTCGAGGATTCTTTTTCAATCGCTACATTTGATGCCAGATAGGCCCATCTACATTTGATGGATGCTTTTTCCAGGAAGTCTTTTTGGTTGGTGGAGACACCTAATCAGTGGTATATTCCTGCTGCAGCAGTGATTCAATGGGGAGACACTGTACACGGTTGGATGTCCATCATCTAGTTCATAAACTGAGCTGACAGGATGGCCGAGAGGTACCAACCCAGCTATAAACTATCATCCCGGTGTTTCACTGGCCGGGTGATTCATCAATATGTGTGCAGTCCCTCGGAAGGACATTGAACTGGGCATCCAATTTGCCAGCATTATTTGGTGGATGTTAAAAATTCCATGGTGTCCTTCGCGAAGAGTAGCCGAGCTATCACCAGCACCCTGGCCAAATTCTATATTCTTACTCTTACGAACAGAGGGCACTACATCAGTGGCACAGCTTCCACGCCCTCAGCCAATAATGAAACCCTGCAGCCCTGAGTTGCATATGAAATACGAAGAAGAGGTTCAACAATAAACCTCCATGTTTGAGTCGAACCATAAATGTATAAAGTACATCGACCATCACCTGGAGATGGTAGATCTTTAGAATTGGCATTCCATTCCATCTCTGCCAGTGGATCTTGTTAACGCTGTCCAAAATGGTAAGGGCATCCAAAAGATGGCCACCTTGCCTCTGTGCCTCCAGTACGACTTGCACTGCCTGTGATAAGCACACACTAACAACAAACTCAATTGTTTCTTCCATAAGTCATAACAGATTGTTGAACATATTAATATAAAGGATCACTCCATTCATTACAATGTTTGTATATAATGTGCATTTATAACCTAGTACAGCATTAGTATTTCCACGTAAAACATTTATGCATGTACAAACTGATTAATTCATTTCTGTCTCGTTGCAAAAGCATTTCAATTTTTGTTGTTGTTTCATATGCAGCCTGTGACTACTGGTTGCATCATTTCTGGAAGCGCAGCTGTGCCACTAATGCTGTGCCCTGTTACGAGTAAACTGGTACTCATTTTGCCAACCTCTGACGAATGAGAAGCTGAGTCAACCCACCTGGTGTTATTTCAATGGTTTTAACAGGGGCTCAAACTCAAGGCCTTAAGATCTCAAGCCAACCACCTCAACCATTAATCTCACACCAGGCTTGTTTCTATTGTAATTTGCTCCTTAAAAAGAGAATGTCATTTTAAGGCCTTATCAATTAATCTGCGCATTCCGTAATCATTTATATATCAAAATATATTAATTTACGAGCAGAGCCTACCCATTGCTTTGCTGATGGACTAATTAGTCGTTGTATTTGCCAAAACTTTTGGGTGAGAAGAAGAAGGAAAGGAAGACAAATTTACCCATGCATAGAGTGCTTTAACCCCTCACCCCATGCCAACACCCCCCCCACTCCCCGTTCTCATGTCCTGCTCCCCCCCCACACCCCAAACCCCCTTGTTTTACTGATGGACCAATTAGTCGTCGTATTTGCCAAAACTTTTGGGTGAGAAGTAGAAGGAAAGGAAGACATATTTACCCATGCATAGGGTGCTTTAACCCCTCACCCTCACTCCAAGTACCCCCACCGCTCCCCGTCCCCGTCCTCACGTCCCACTCCCCCACATTTACCCATGCGCAGAGAGTTTTAACCTCAGCTTTGCCCGGGTAAAAAAAAAAGGAAATTGTAATACCCTCTGCCAACACCACCAAGTGGCGCGACACAGTACACATTTACAGAGAGAACTTACACCCCCACCCCACCCCCCACAGCCCCACATGAGACCGCGGCCACATAGCCTATGTTATCCCCCACACAAAGTTGTATTTGTACCCCGAGCTTGGAGTTTGTAACTTAAAAAATGTGGCTGTGCATAAGGAACGTAGAGACGGAGAGAGAATTGCGTATATGTATATGTATATGTATATGTATATATATATGTATATGTATATATATATATATATATATATATATATATATATATATATATATATATATATATATATATATATATATATATATATATAT
Source organism: Eptatretus burgeri (assembly GCF_056783735.1). NCBI lineage: Eukaryota > Metazoa > Chordata > Myxini > Myxiniformes > Myxinidae > Eptatretus > Eptatretus burgeri. The sequence continues at coordinate 43,223,052 of NC_140970.1, read as the reverse complement.
ATATATATATATATATATATATATATATATATATATACACCTGGTGTTGGCGCAGTGGTTAGGGCAGCGGCTTGGGATCCAAAAGGTCCTGAGTTCAAGCCCCGTTGGACCACTGAATTAATACACCAGGGGGTTGACTCAGCCTGTCATCCTTCCGAGGTCGGCGAAATGAGTACTAGTGTACTGGGCCGGTGTATACCCCGGTTAAAATAGGTGTACCATATCCCTGTGTCGTAAGAGGCGACCAGGGTTGCGTCAGGAAGGGAATCTGGCGTAAAACATGTGCCAAATCACTATGCGGATCATACGGATGATCCGCTGTGGCGACCCCTAACGGGAGCAGCCGAAAGAAGAAGAAGAAGAATATATATATATATATATATATATATATATATATATATATATATATATATATATATATATATACATATACATATATATATATATATATATATATATATATATATATATATATATATATATATATATATATATATATATATATATATATATACATATGGAGGTTAAATTGCAAAATTGTAGAAACAGAATAAAAAGAAAAGGAAGAATTTTATTTGAATGGAAATTTAATCACAAATTTAGTTGTCCATTGAAAACCACCCTAATTTAATTGTAGACAGCAAAGTATAAACATAGGGTACAAAAGTGCAGGAACATTACAAGTCTAGACCAGAAAAGAAGCAAGAGAGAAGAAGAAAAAGAAGCAAAAGAAGAAAAAAATTAATTACACAAGCAGTAAAGTATCAACAAATGCAACCAAAAATTACAGGTAAGAAGAACAAGTCCAGGCCAAAGAAGGAAAAGAGAAAGAGAAAGGGGAAGAAGATGGAAAAGGGGAAGAAAAATAAACAGCAAAAGAAGAAGAGGAAAAAGATTTTCTTTTTTTGAAATGAGCAGAAAAGTATCAACAAAGGCAGCAATTTTCCCTTCGTTGATACTTTGGTCACAGGTCAAGGTCAACAAAAAGGAAGAATAAAAGTTTTATTGCATCACAAACTTTGAATAAAGTAGAACTTTGTAAATGCCATGTAAATACCAAAAGAAGTTGAGGAAGCTATAAGAGCAATGAAGAGTAGAAAAGCGGGAGGGCCGACGGGAGTTGTGGGAGATATGTTGAAGGCAGCGGGAAGTTGGGGTGTGAAGAGAGTGACAGAGACTTGTAATCTGGTGGTGAAAGAAGGCCGCATTCCAGTGGATTGGGAACTGAGTACCCTCGTCCCACTGTACAAGGGGAAAGGTGACCCTCTGGACTGTGGCTGGTATAGAGCAATAAAGTTATTGGAGCATGGAATGAAGGTATTGGAAAGGGTGTTTGAGAAGAGGATAAGGAAGAAAGTGAAGATTGATGAAATGCAGTTTGGATTCATGCCAGGAAGAGGAACGACAGATGTGATTTTTATTGTAAGGCAGTTGCAGGAGAAGTACATGGAGAAGAGGAAGAAGTTGTTTTTTGGGTTTGTTGATCTGGAGAAAGCATTTGATAGGGTTCCACACGAAGTAATGACTTGTGCATTGAGGAAGTTAGGAGTGGAGGAAATGGTTGATCAGTAGTGAAGGCAATGTACGAGAGAGCGTGCACAGCTGTAAGGATGAATAACGGGAACAGTGGTGAGTTTCGAAGGTAGGAGTGCATCAGGGGTCGTTACTTAGTCCACTACTATTTGTAGTTGTGATGGAGGTGCTGGCTTTGAGTACAATGGAGGGTTTACCGTGGGAGTTGTTGTATGCAGATCATCTGGTGTTGATTGCAGAGAGTATGGATGGACTGAAGTAGAAGATGAATAAATGGAAGGAATGTATGGAGGCAAAAGGTTTGAAGGTGAATATCGGAAAGGCGAAGGTGATGGTAAGTGGTAAAGCATGTGGTGAGGTAGAAAGAACTAGGAAGTGGCCGTGTGCTGTGTACAGAAAGGGTGTCGGAGTGAACTCCATTCAATGTACAATGTGCGCTGAGTGGGTTCATCGAAAATGTAGAGGTGTGAGAGGGTCATTAACCAGTGTGGTAGCTACATTCTACAAGCTACAAGTGTAAGGTGTGCATAGAGGGAGTTGCAGATGGAGGAAATGTTGAGTTGACTCTTGGAGACGGCATGAAGTTGGAAGGTGTGAAAACATTTTGCTATCTAGGAGACATGCTGAATGGAGAAGGTGGATCAGATTTGGCAACAGTTACTGGAGTGAGATGTGCATGGAAAAAGTTTTGGGAACTGAGTGGAGTGTTGATGAAGAGGGGAGTGTCGTTGAGGTTGAAGGAAAAGGTGTATGCTACATGTGTGAGAAGTGCTATAATTTATGGGAGCGAGACATGGGTAATGAATGTCGAGCAGCGACGAAGGCTTGGAAAGGGAGGAAATGCGAATGGTCCAGTGGATGTGCAAAATATCATTGAGAGAGAGGAAGACAAATGATGGGAATAGAGCCTGTGATGGATGTTGTGAAGAGAAACAGGTTGAGGTGGTTGGGTCATGTGTTGGGGAAGGATGAAAGTGACTGGGTAAGAAGAGTGATGGAAATGAATGTAGAAGGAAATAGGGGATGGGGAAGACTGAGAAAGACTTGGCTAATGGTGGTAGAAGAAGAAATGCGGGAAAGGGGGTTAACCAGGGGAGATGCAGAAAACGGGGCAAAGTGGCGAAGATTGTCATGGGGCCTGCAAGGTTAACTCCCGCTATAGCAGGGAAAATGGCCTTAAAAATAATTATTGTTGTTTGTAAATGCCATTAACAGATGTCAAATATACAGGGTGTTCCAAAAGTGGAGTTGTGATTTCGATTTTGAATATTTTGTAAATGCTAATGCCCAACAATGGGACTTTTTCCCCCCCAGATTGATGCTTTAACCATGGAGATTTACCATGAAAAGATGGACAGATCAAGAACGTGCTGCAAGTGTTGAACCGTACTTTACAAATGGAAATTAAATTGTTCAAGCACAGTGAGCCTACAGACAGATCACTTCACCATTTTTTGGACACCCTGTACAACGGTATAAAGTGCGACAGCCACTCATCCTACCTCCAATGGTAAAATGTTTGGGCTTTAAGGTTGAGCATTAGAGTTTGAAGATTTTTTTCAATCCTTGGATCTCGTTCCGTAATTATTTGTCCGGGCCATTCTTTGGGCAGCCATTCCCTCACGATTTCTTTCACAAAAGGCACCAACCAGATCCGCTGATACCGAGCCCCATGTTTTACAAGCAGCATCACATTGGGGCTCTCAAGGCAGAGCAGCGAAACATTAATGGATTCTGCGGAAGAGAGAAAAAAAAAGCCTCACACAAATATACACAAATAGGTACGAAAAGCAAATTGACAAAATGAACCTGTTACTTAGTCACACGAATAACAAGTTAAACTGAAGAGTTCATAGGACATGATATCCCACATAGCTTTCAAGTAAAATCCATCAATTTTAATAAAATAATGATTTTAAAGATTATTTTTAAAGTCTTAAAGGTTTAACTTCAAAGTAAAAAAAAAAAAAGTTAAGTGCTACACCACATTTCTATCCTCAATAACTACCACCCATTCCCTCCTCCTTCCAAATTTCCAGTTTTCCCTCTTGAGAGTTTCCATCAGTATCTATCTTGTCCATCCCATGCATCCTTCTGTATCCATATTGTTCACTTCAGGCATCCCTATACATCCTCTCCTGCCCCCCCCCCACACGTCCTTCCCCACACCCATTGTTGTCCAAGTCTGCCTCTGTCTTAGTCTTCAACTCTGCTGTTGGTGTTTTCCCCTCTCTCAACTGTTCCTTTTGTTCTGATCCATTCAGTGTACTTGGACTAACTCTTCCATGAACCTCGACGACACACAAAAAAATCACTCTTATGCACTGTAATAAGACGATGTTGTCACAGTATAGGAGGATAGAGGCCTTATTGATCACCATCGAATGCAGCGTCAACCAGCATCTTCTTCGCCCCGATCTTCTCACATGTCACGCCACTCTCATGCTATATATCGATTATATAGCATAGTTATTGGAAGTATTACGAAGCCAATTTGTGTTCTACACTGTTAAAGTATTTAATCCAATTTAAATAAAGGGTTAAAGAGGTTTAAAGGCATGCAAATAAATTAATTCCAGGTATAACCGCATCACCCGATCGAACGTTACATTAGTTGTTCATGCCTGTTGTTTGTGTCCTTTATAACGTTCTTAAAAATAGTAAGTTTCCTGTCTGGAATGATTTTCAATATTGTTTGACTGCTGGGAAAGCAGAAAGAGGAAAAATATTATTTCACTCCTCTCTGAGCACGCGTGATCGCGGGACGAATTCAAAGCCAAAGTATGGTAAAATGGCAAAGTTGTCTTCCAATTCATGTTCTGATTTGTGTTGAAATGAGCTGTTCCTTGATCATAAACTGACAGTCATAAAGCAATAAGACAGACGGATGGACGGACATGAACCAATTACTTAACCCCACTTTTTGCTTCATGTGTGCGGGGTAACTATGAGAAAATTCAACAACAACTAAAAGGTTAATGAGGTTGTTAACTTGAGTCGCACTATGTTTACGGAACAAAAGTGGAGCCTTGAAGGCCTTCATGGACCAGGCAGAAAAGTTTTACTTGCGTATCATTACTCTGATGTCATATTAGTGTGGGGCCATCAATTTATTATGTATGCAAACAGGGTAGAATTTTTTTTTTACCCCCCCTCACATGTTTCATACATGCCATTTACCTTCCCTTTTATTTATACCTTCCCACAATGTTTACCTTCTCTCCAAACTGCTGTCACACTCTCATAACCTCTCTCTCTCTCTCTCTCTCTCTCTCTCTCTCTCTCTCTCTCTCTCTCTCTCTCTCTCTCTCTCTCTCTCTCTCTCTCTCTCTCTCTCTCTCTCTCTCTCTCTCTCTCTCTCTCTCTCTCTCTCTCTCTCTCTCTCTCTCTCTCTCTCTCTCTCTCTCTCTCTCTCTCTCTCTCTCTCTCTCTCTCTCTCTCTCTCTCTCTCTCTCTCTCTCTCTCTCTCTCTCTCTCTCTCTCTCTCTCTCTCTCTCTCTCTCTCTCTCTCTCTCTCTCTCTCTCTCTCTCTCTCTCTCTCTCTCTCTCTCTCTCTCTCTCTCTCTCTCTCTCTCTCTCTCTCTCTCTCTCTCTCTCTCTCTCTCTCTCTCTCTCTCTCTCTCTCTCTCTCTCTCTCTCTCTCTCTCTCTCTCACAACATCCATCCTCCCAAACCTTTTGTCTATTTAGTTGCTCCCTTTGCACCCTTAATGTATATGCAGTAAACCCTTAAATATTGCAGGGGTTTCGTTCCTGGAAAATGCCACAATATTTAAAACCATGATAGTAAAAACTAATTTCCTATGGGAATAAGTGGGTTAGGTTCCTGGGCTTCGCAAAAATATAGAGGAAGGTCGGCAGCAGCAAAAAATAAACACATCACAATTGAAATAAACATGAAAAATAAATATAAATCGGCTTTACGATGAAGTATCCTGCTGTTTTGAATCAGATTAAACATTCAAAAGTGATTAAACTTGCCCCTCACCCAAACCATTCCTCCTGTATTAATCTCTAAAATTGTTTTCCTTTGTAATCTGTTGATGCGTTTCTTTTATAAATTGTTCTACAGTTCCATAAACCAGCAAATAAGTAAAACAAGAAGGGCACTCAGTGGAGTGCATACCTCAGCCATGCAATGCCTGATCCACGAGAACATATTGGGCCCAATACATTTTAAAAATATCATTCTACATATTGTTTTTGGCCCTTATCTCTCAATGGTGAATAATCACTTAAAAAATTCTAATAGCCAGATCCGGATCTTCACCAAAATCTAATCAGTTCGTCCTTGTCACACATTGGACATGTGCACAAATTTCATCCGGATCTATCCACAACCTTTTGAGATATCCTGCACACAAACAAACAGACAAACAGACAGACAGAAAGGGGTGAAAACATAACCTCCTTCATGTTCGGTGGTGGAGGTAATTAAAAGAGTAATTTTTGTTTCTCGTTTTGCACTTTGCTGCCATTACATTATTAACTGGAGGGGCAGCACTCGGTAGAGTGCAAAACCTCCACCGCCAATACTGCTGGGTCACTCAAGTGAACCTGATATCCTATTCATTCAATTTGACGTCAACAGTGCTCACAGAGTTATAGTTTGCAACTTTCCCTTTTACTTTTAACTTTTACATACTCAATTCATTCGTCATAATTAGATTCCTTGAGACAGAAATTGATTTTACGTGGGTATATCCACCTGAAGTTCCAAAATCAGCCGCAATTATAATTTTGGCATTTTTTTTGTTGGAAATCACTTATAACATGTAGAAATGCAAAAAAAACACGAAATTTTGTTGAAAAAAAAGTTGCAAAAAAAATTTTTTTTTTCTAAATTTTTTTTTGGGGGGGGGGGGGTGGGGTCGGAAATCGCTTAAAACATGTAGAAATGCAAAAATAAAAAATTCAAAGAATTTTTCAAAATGCCCGCCATAGCGGCCATATTGGATTTTGGACCGAGTCCAAAATCTAATGGCATGATCCTTGGACCATACCTAATCCCCCCACCAAGTTTCGTCAAAATCCGTCGAGGAGTTTTACCGTAATACTGTTCACAAACAAACTAGAAAGGGGTGAAAACAGTAACCTCCATCCATCTTCGAAGATGGCGGAGGTTAATTAGAGATTAAAATCAACATAAAAGCCTGTATATGAAAGATTGAGACATTTCATTTGGAGTTTAGAGCATTTGGCGAATGAAGTATCATGACAAACAAACAGTCAGCGTACTGTAGGGGATGATTCTATTCTGTTCGCAGAAGCCGACAGCATCCTTGAGTCGAACCCGAAGCAGGTCAATGATCCGACCTGGAATGATGTGGGCCGTACATCCATCCCCGGTGCTGTGGATCCTGCAGACGGCGAGTACAGCCAGCACACCTCATTATCAATGACTTCCAGGGCCAATGTTGCCTCGCACCGAACCATGCATATAATAGTGCAACTGCGCAAATAAATGGCTGTACACATCAATGACGTGTACATTTGAAGAAACCCAACTTATCGGACAAATTTGAGCTGAAACACTCACACAGAGTCGTGGTTGGCGTGCTCTTTTCCACGTGAAACGGTTGTTTTCAGTGACTGCAAGGCCCCTGATTCGGAGCACATTGGGTCATGAGGCTCGAAGTCCTTCAGGCTCAGGTAGCATTCTGTGGCATCTTTTGGCTCCACGTGCTTATAGCCATTCAACTCGTACAGATGTGGTGAATGAGATGTTACCATGGCAACCATGCCACTTAGGGATACAGGCACGGTGAGGTGGAGCTCTGTGAGCTCCGGCCTTGTCACCAACGTCAGGTTGCCTGGCAGCCCGGTGGGTAGATGAGGCGTTGGAGGCAGGAAGCAGGGTTCTATCTCGGACACACGCTGCAATACCTGTGGCGGGGTTTGGAAGTAACTGCCATCAAAATTAACACTCATCTTATTGCTGGAGCCTATCTGTTTATTATGTTCACACTTTGGTGGAAAAGGTGAGGAGGATAAGGATACAATTGGTGCACACATGGTGCATGCATGGGCAGTGGGAACAGGAGGGATAGGGGGAGGGGTTAAACATAACATTCAATCATAATTTCTGATTTAATAAATAAATGGCACTCAGGCTTCAATCCTTCATTGAGGATTGCACAGTATCTTTGACACCATCGTATTTAGAACAATCTCATTGACCATATTAACTATAAACACAATTGTTAACCATTTGATATCACATTTAATGAAGGCTCTTCCCCTTCATCCACCAATACTCCCCCTTTCCCCTTTTCCCTTTCTTCTTTTCCCCATGTTTTCTCACATTTTATTCTGTGGAGGAGAACTGTACCTGCATCTGCAGATGGGCCTTTGTCTACTGTAAATTGATGATATTTGGAACACAACTACCTGAGCAACCTTTTAAACAGTTCAGTCATTCAAACTCCTGGGTCTCATGATCAATCATGATCTTTATTGGGCAAACCACATTTCAAAGTTTGCCTCCAACGGCAGCCGCCGACTGGGCATCCTCCGTTGTACAAAGTCCTTCCTTGGCACACCTGAACTCCTATCCACCTATAAAGCCTTCATCTGCAGCTTTATGGAGTACTGCTCTCCCTTCTGGGCTGATCACCTCTGGACTGGCTGATTCTCCTCTGAACTGGCTGACTCCCCTCTGAACTGGCTGACTCCCCTCTGAACTGGCTGACTCCCCTCTGAACTGGCTGACTCCCCTCTGAACTGGCTGACTCCCCTCTGAACTGGCTGACTCCCCTCTGAACTGGCTGACTCCCCTCTGAACTGGCTGACTCCCCTCTGAACTGGCTGACTCCCCTCTGAACTGGCTGACTCCCCTCTGAACTGGCTGACTCCCCTCTGAACTGGCTGACTCCCCTATGAACTGGCTGACTCCCCTCCGAACTGGCTCACCTGCCTCGCATTTTGCTTAGCTTGACACCGTGGAAACAAAGGCCATAATAGTTATTGGAATCTCCCGCGTTGAAGCTGAGTCTATAGGCCGATCACTTTGCCATCGCAGACAGGTTAGTGGTCTCTCTGTATTCTACTGCCTCCTTTCTGGTCATGCAACCTCTGCTCTTTCAGTGCTTTGTCCTACCCAGGATGCTGCAGGGCTCACATGGTCCCCCATCAACCCCTACCAATATTCAGGAACTCTCTCATCCCCTTTTCTTGTCCAGATTGGACCCTAGCACCTTTTTTTTTTCTTCAAATAATGCACCATTTCTTCCCCCTAAAAAATATTTTGTATCCACAAATGTATTTCTTTGGTTTGTAGTGGAACAAAACAAAAAATCTGAATAAGTTTACTAAAACTTCACCTATTCCACGCAAAAATCCTAAAATGGCTTGGACAATATTATTGGCACCTTTTCGAAGGTGTTAAAAATAATTAGATTTCAAGCAGGTGATGCTCCTTCACTTTGGAATTGAACTCACCTGTGGTGAGTTGCAGGTGCCTGCAACATAAAAATCACTCATTCATCCAGTTTGAAGAGAGAATAGGAGTCATTCTGCTGTTTTGTGTCACTGTGTGAACTGCAATGTGCGTGGAGAAAAGAAAAAGAACAAGAGAATTGTCTGAGGAGATCAGACACAAGATTGTAGCCAAGCATGGACAATGAAAGTGCAAAGTCCTTCCTCGGCCCACCTGAGCTCCTGACCACATATAAAGCATTCGGCCGCAGCCTGATTGAGTACTGCTCTCTTCTCTGGGCTGGTGCTCCGACCTCACACCTGTCTTAGCCTCACGCTGTGGAAACCAAGGCATTTAGGAACATTGGTATCTGCTGCTGAGTCTTTGGGTCTCTCACTCCCTCACTCTATCACCCCAGGCAGGTTGGGGGTCTTTCTGTCTTCTTCCATCTCCTTTCCAGCCTGCCCCCCCCCTCCGGCTCTGTCTCTGATCTATCCCTCCATACTTCCGCAGGGCGCTCAAAATCCTCCAACAACCCCCTTCTGGTCTAACTACCAAAATCAAGAATCGCCGCTCACCTTCACTCTCTCATTCCTCTTTTTCCCCACCTCTGGAACAAAACTCCCACACTCTCTTCGATCCCATTCTTCCCTCCAGGTCTTCAAAACAGTTGTTCACCAGCATCTCTTATCTTCCCCCATCCAAAACCATGATCTTTTCTACCCCCATCAATCCACCCCAAACCCACCTCCAAGTTCCTTGGTTTTATTCCTGAAAGTCCCTATAGTACCATCTTGTTTACCCCGTGTTCCCCGCTCCATCCTGCTCCCTTCTACAGATCTCCTATTGTCGCTGTTCCCCACTGTTTTGTGCTTCCCTCTCCTGCTCCTCTTGTCTCTTGCTCCCTTTGTTTTACATTCTGTGTGTTAGCTCTTATACGAACGAGCCTTGACATTCTTTACAAAAAAGTCAAAAATATAAAAGAAGAAATGTCCTTTATCCCTTATAATTCTCCCTCTATTTTGGCCCTCCACCTTGCTGTTGGTGTGTCTTCACCAAACCCCCCTCTTTCAACTGTCTTTTTGTTCTGTTATGTACTGGTCTGTTCTGTGGTCTAGCACCTCCATGAGCCTTGACCCTGTGTGCAAAAACGAGAGGGGGGAGAGAGGGGGAAGATGGATAACACAGTAACCTTTAAGTAGGACTGTAGGAGGGTTGGGCTCAGTTGGGTCATTGGGGGTAGAAAAGTTCACCGATATGAATGGAAGAGGATAGGTGCTCAACTTTTTTTTAAACCTCTTGAGGAAAGAGTGTAATTGAACTGTCTCTGGGAGGCAGTTCCAAAAGAGGAGAAAGGAGGAAGAAATGAGTGGAGTGTGCAGTAAGTTTGGATTTTGGAAGTTTAATCAGGAGGGGGTTACTGGAAAAACAGGTGCATCTTGGAGGAGATCGCTGGGCCTGGAAGGCTGGGATAGCAGAGGGAGTTAGACCAAAATAGAGGTGGTAGGAAATAGAGAGGTCACTGACCTGTTTGTGATGTAAGAGCAACAGGCCTTTTACTTTGGCCTCATGGGGGGACGTGCCAATAATGTTGATGGCTTTAGATTCTGCAGTATGCAGGAGAGACACATGTGATTCTGGAGCCCCAGCCCATAGGAGAGAGCAGTACTCCTTTGAGGTACAGACAAAGACCTTGTTCTCTGTTAATAGTTTTGATTTTTCCAAGGAATAACTGGAAACGATGAAGGATGCCCAGTTTGTGACTGGTTTTGAATACCAGCTATGTTATATATTGGGCCCAGGTGAGGTCATGGGTGAATTTCAAGAGATTGAACCTCATCCAATGGCTCATCATGGAAATAGATAGGTGGATGTTTTTGACGATCTTTCAGGAGTGACTGGGATGTTAATCTGCTCTGTATCGTCAATAATAATGTCAGGAACTAGAGAGTTCATAGAACACCTTACTCCTTATTGGCTTGAGAAACAAAGACATGGGCAGAGTCTACAAATTTAATTGGTCATGATAAGCCTGGTGTTGGCTTAATGGTTGAGGTGGAGATCTTAGGGTATTGAGTTCAAGCGCCTGTTGTGTCGTTCAAATAACACCAGGTGGGTTGACTCGGCCTGTCATCCTTCCGAGGTCAGCAAAATGAGCACCATTTTACTGGTAACAGGGGCACTACATCAGCGGCACAGCCACACTTCCAGAAATAATGCAACCAGAAGCCAAAAGCTGCGTACGAGCAACTGCATTGATCATTATGACATAAAATACCATAATATTTTGTCCAAATACTGCGAAATGGAAAGGTTTTGAAGGTGCTAAAAGGTGATTTGTGCTCTTCAGTGTTCAAGTACATAATTATATTTCAATTAGATCAGAATTTTAATGTTTGTTGAAAAACAATTTCGGAAATTTACCACCGTTGATGTAGCATCTTTTACACTTTATTTAACATGTTACATTAGTTATTTGTTCATGCCTGTTGTTTGTGTCCTTTATGACATCCTCGAAAACAGTGTTTCCTGTTTGGAATGATTTTCAATTTTGTTTGACTGCCAGACAAGCAGACCGAGGTGGGGGGGGGGGGATATATATTGGTTTACGGAAAAATATTTTCACGAAAAAATTGGTTCACGAAAAAATATTTTCACGAAAAAAATAAGTGACCACTATATTCGTTATTGTTGTGTGTATGTCTGCCTTGTCTGTATGTATGTTTGTATGCCTGCCTGTATGTCTATCTGTCTGACCCGAGCATAGCTCCGTGGGTTTTGATCCGATCCTGATAAAATTTTGGTGGGCGGTTTATATCATGATCTCGTTGTGTTTTTCTGAGAATAGGCTTGGTGCGCCCATTATGGGCGGAGCCACGCCCAGAAAACATGTGTTTTTAGGGGTAGCCAATTTCAATTTGCATCTTCTCCTAGAGGGTTTGTCGAATCTGGCAGGGGTTTCGGTATTTGGTAAGCACAATGGCATCTGCATAGCCCCACGGCGCTCGATTTTTCATTTTCGTCAAAAGGTCACGAACTTAGAAAATTGCGAATTGTGTTTTTAGGGGGTAGCCAATTTCAATTTGCATCTTCTCTTAGGGGTTTGTTGAATCTGGCAGGGGTTTCGGTATTTGGTTAGCCCAATGGCACCCGCATAGCCCCACAGAGCTCGATTTTTCATTTTCGTCCCAAGGTCAAGGTCACAAGGTCACGAACTTAGAAAATTGCGAATTGTGTTTTTAGGGGGTAGCCAATTTCAATTTGCATCTTCTCTTAGGGGTTTGTCGAATCTGGCAGGGGTTTCGGTATTTGATTAGCCCAATGGCACCTGCATAGCCCCACAGAGCTCTATTTTTTTCATTTTCGTCCCAAGGTCAAGGTCACGAACTTAGAAAATTTCGAATTTTGACATAAAAATCGTACGACCTCCCAAACTTTGAGAGCTAGGATGACAATATTTTTTATGCTTAATCTTGAGGTCATTCCCCACCTAAAGTCTTAAAACCATTTTGCTCTATCTCGAACACCTTGCCCGTGGCGCCCCCTACAAGTTTGTTTTTACGCTGATTTCATCAAAGTACGGATAATCCGAGGAGTGCGCAATGCCATATAGCCTATATGACGTTATAATGTTCCAGCCAAAGTTTTGCACCAAAGGTCATAATCCTTGACCTTTGACCTTTAAAGTTCACAAAGGTCAAATTTTCAAAGTTGTGGGACTCGAACCGGGTTTTCGGCCTTCTTCGACGAACTAACTCCAATAAGCTATAGCACGTATCCTGTTTCCTTATTTTAATGTCCACAACATTGTTTTGTGACCTTTAAAGGTTATGCAAAGGTCAAATTTTTAAAGTTGTTGAACGAAACCGGGTTTTCGACATTTTGCAGCTACTGACCTGTCACTCGTACCACATCATGTTGATCATTTTTATAACTTGGTCAAACATTATCACATTGTCTCATCCTTGACTTCTGAAACAATCCACATCGTCAAATACTGCTCGTGAACCATCATCGTCCTCAGACTTGTGTATGTGTATGTATATATATGTATGTATATGTATGTATATGTATGTATATATATGTATGTATATATATATGTATGTATATGTATGTATGTATATATATATGTATGTATATATATATGTATGTATATGTATGTATATATATATATATATATATATATATATATATATATATATATATATATATATATATATATATATATATATATATTTTGCACCCATGTCTGAAGGAAGCGGTTCAGTTTGGGATCTCCTTCTCGTGATGCTAGGCAGCTGCAGCTTCCCTTTGTGTCAATTCAGCGTCTGCACTGCTTAAAATGTTTTTGACTGGTGGACACACCAAATATTGAAGCAGCCACACCGCATTAAAATTATCTCGCTCCATGTGAGATAATTGCGCATGCACAATCGGGAAGAATTCAGAGCCAAAGTACTGATAAACTGACCTTTGTGGACAGACACAGACAGACAGAAGTGAAACAATTCCTTAACTGCAATTTTTGCTTCGTGTGTAAGGGATAAATATGGCGGACTTATTGGCTTCTCCCCAGTCACACCATCTTGTTTACTTTCTCCCAATACTGCCCTATCTGTTCGTTGGTAAGTTAATGGATGGCCACTTTATATTTCCTCAATGTCATGGCCATTTCTAATGGTCTTGATCGAAGGTAGGATGCATTGTTTAATGGTGTGTTTTGGACATAGCCCCTATCGACAAAACAAAATATTTCAAGTGGAGTTGAAATCCATATGCAGATCAACTGAAGTACTCCACTGAATACAGAAACATGCATAATGTACAACTCTTTTTGAAAAATGTTCACAATAAATAGGAATAACGTCACACAATTATAGAAAGCAACAGGAACTTAATTGCCTACTCCAACAGAGAGGAATATTCCTTGACAGCCAAAATTCAAAATAAACCAATGTCACCCGCAGGGTGACCCGTATCTTGCCAAAAGGTGACTACTGTCACCTGATAGTTCAATCAGCTGGGTATCTGACATAGTGGACAGGGCGACCATGTCTTCAGCTGCCAGAATCCACTGAGAATGGGTCCAAAACCCAACGATTTCCATCCTAGGGTTCCTCTGAGTGTGAGAAGTATTCTGTGAATGTATTTCAGCTGAATGTATTCATGCTGGGACACAATTTTAGAGAGGTTGATGCATGGATAGTCTTCCAAAATCACACTCAAGAGTGAGAACATTTCCATCCATCCCTTTCGCTCTCTTATTCGAAGGTGTCTGAGTTTCTGCTTAAACCCTTCAATTTTGTCAGAAACCAAAACTACTCTACTGTTTCTTCCATGGATGTAAATATTCAGTTGGTTCAGCTGATCAAATATGTCTGATAGGAAGGCCAGTTTGGCACAAAAGTCCCCATCAAGGTAATGCTGTGCTTGGTAGGACTTTTTCTCATCAAGAAAGGCATACACTTCCTTTCTCAGTTCAAACCAGCGATTGAGCACCTGCCCTCTGGAAAGCCATTTTGCTTCACTGTGATACAAAGTTGCACATGTTCTGCCTCCATTATCTCACACAGTGCAGCAAAACATCTGGAATATACTGCATTCTTTTTCACACAATTAACCGTTTTCACAGCCACATCCATGACTTCATGGAGCTCTGGTGGCATCTTGTTCGAGGCCAGACTTTTGCAATGTAGGAAATATTGCATTCTCTTGGCCTCAAGTGCCCTCTCCTGGATCTGTTTCACGACACCACTATGTCTACTGGTCATTGACGCAACGCCATCTGAGCATACACTCACACAATTTTTCCAATCAGTCCCTTTTAAATGAAATAATTATTAAGACAGCAGAAGAACTCATCAGCCGTCATTCTGGTGGGAACCTCATCACAAAATCGCACATCTTTATTTAAACTACCATCCAAGCTGTATCTCACAAAAACCAGCAACAAAGCAGCATTGCTAACATCAGTGGATTCTTCCTACTGTATGGCAAAATATGGGCTTGTTTTGATTCTCTCCAAAAGCTGGCTTTCAAATGTTATCACTCGCATCAACTATTCTTCTACTTACAGTGTCATTCAACAGTGGGACGGTCTAAATTCTTAGCTAGCGCATCCCCCAGTAGCTCTTGGTACATATCCACTGTGCTGGATAGAATTAGCTTCTCTGCAGTGGTGAAAGCTTTCTTTCTTCGTGCTACGCAAGATGCCAGCACATAACTTGTCGTGAGCGTAGCTATTGATACCTGTTGCATTTGAAGTCCATCCCATTTACTTTGGAAGTATTCCTTTGGTTTTCCAACACACCCAGGGGCCAGGGCGTTTGGTTTGTGTCTGCAATTTGGATTGTTTCAGTGATTCGTTTGATAACACATCACCACATTACACACACTGTGCCCTCGGTTCTAACTCACCTGTCACTGTGAATCCAAAGTTGATGTACTCGGGGTCGTATTTTCTGATTATGCATTTCGCCACCTTTTTAGCAGCTCCTGGTCTTGCCACCATCATCGTTTTTTCTTTTCATGAAGCGGTCCATGTTTGCCAAAATAAAATATAGTGGCTACTCGTTTCGCGTGAAGACAAGATGCCCGAGATATTTGGATTCCAGATTAAGTCTTTTATTCGTAGGCCTCGGACCCACTCCCGAATGCGAAGTTCACAGCCCCATACTGGAAGCACCTTCGATCAGCCAAAGCTCAAGCGTATTTACATATTACATGTGTAAAGATAAAGTGATGTCTCCACAGTCTTACTTCACAGGTTGGTATGATCTCCATGGACCACTACTATGGGGTACCTTGCGGCCCACTGATGAGTTGGGACCTGCTGGTTGAGAATACCTGGTTTCGAGCATCCGCTTTGAGTCTGTTAGGTCAGTGGTCAAACCCCGGCAGAATCATACAAAAGACTTCATAAAAATATAAAAAGGTACGTACTGCTTTCTTTCTTGATGCTCATCATTTAAAAGGATAGAGTACAGACAAACCACGCTGGGAAGGCAATGGAAAACCACCTGGTATATAATCCTTGCCAAGAAACTGCTTTGGCAGCACCAATATTCTGTTATGCGTATGGTACATCAAAATCCCAAAAATATTCTCATTAAACGTGTGTTGAAAATTTCCTGACAAAAGCTGAAATGGTAAATAAAAAACAAGGACACATTTAAAAAACCCGACCGCATCATGCTGCACAATGGCGGACAGGCTAATAAGGCCTATCTCTACTCAATGTGACTTTGCCCTTTGACATTTTGACCAAATTATTAATTCTTCTCCATATTCTCATAATAAAAGTTTCTTGAAAATTTGATGACAAAAGCTCAAATATAAAAAAAGTTACGGCTTGGACAAATACGTACGCACGCACGCACGCACACACGACTTCTATTGGGATGCAAAAAAAACCCCACCTCATGTCAGAAAAGCTGTACACATATAGACACAACAAGGTATGTTGAGTAATCCACTGGCAGATCTGCAAAAACTTCAATATCCCAGTCCCACAAAACCCATGGAAACGCGAACCAAAAGCGATAATTGAGAGAAGGACATAATAGTCACATACGACCTGATAATCACATTAAGTGTGAACATAGAAAACAAACCATTGTGACCGGATATACACTAGTACTTAGGTATAAAAATTACCCCCAGGTGGGGGTGACGGTCATCTCTAAAATGTTTTTTTACTGTCATAATCGATGAACCATTGCCAGATATCTCCTAAAATGACAGACTAGATAGGTTTTGAAAATGGCGACTTTCACAACTTTTGTGACCGTGACCTTGACCCTGACCTCAAATCCAGGAAAAAATATGTCGTTGGGTATCACTCATCGACCTCTACCCACATACCAAATTTCATCAAGATCGGAAGTAAAAAGTTTTCTTTGTACCGGGAGGTGTTTTTGACCATCTTCCAGGTTACGTGGCGGCCAAACGGGACGGAAATTCAAAAATCTGTCCGGTTTGATACAAGATAATATTTTTTACTATCATAATCAATAAACAGTTGCCGAATATCTTGTAGAATGGAAGACTAGATAGGTTTTGAAAATGGCGATTTTTTTATGACTTACGTGACCTTGTGACCTTGACCCTGACCTTGAACCCGGACAAAAGTTATATCGTGCAACACTCATCGACCTCTACCCACATACTAAGTTTCATCGAGATCGGAAAGAAAAATTGTTGACGGACTGACGGACGGATGGACGGACGGACATTTGGTCCGGCTTTATTAGGTCATCTCGGTCGAGATGACCTAAAAAGGAAAAGAAGCCATTGTTAATTGAAGTTTCAGTACCCAGTGATTTTGGTCTTAATAGCACGGAAATCAAGAAATTGACCAAATATCATGACCTTAAGAATGAAGTGAAAAGATCCTGAAACCTGAAGAGCGTTAAAATTGTGCCAGTGATCATTTGAGCAACGGGAATTGGAACAACTCCAAAAAGATCCCACAAACCATCCCTGGAAACATCACCACAAACGAACTACAGTTGGAGTCTGCCCACGGCTCAGTGACGATCCTGAAAAGAGTCCTCAGAGCAAAACTCTGAGAACACAACTTAGCACATGAATCACAATCCTTCACCAAATTGAAGGTGGATACTTTGAGTCCTGGGAGCACTCTGTTCCACCTTCTGAAACCCAAATTATTGAGATAACAATCACAACACACACACACACACACACACACACACACACACACACACACACACACACACACACACACACACACACACACACACACACACACACACACACACACACACACACACACACGGATATTCCGTCTCCTGCTGCGCTGAGGACGGGATAATTAGCTCAAAGGAAAGGATGAAATAAGTAATGCACAAGTGAAGAAGGATACCGGTAAAAAATACCTTATTCATCAGGAGTATAATTTCCTCCATTTCTTTCAAAGTCTCGTCCTGTCTTAACTGCACTGTTTCCAGGTATCTTAGAAACCATTTTTCCTTTTCCGTTTCTACTGCCCACATGTTTCGATGAATTGGTGGACTGTCTTACGGACTAGTCCTGTACACCTGTTCGTCGAACTCGTGTGAATCCTGCTCTGAATCAGGATTTAGCATTCTAACTTACAAGCTCACCACACCCAGTAACACCTGGTTAACGTCATCAAGTGTCCCAGTAAGAAAAAAAAAAAAAATGAAACTCGCAAATAAACGACAGCTTACAAATTCGTTTTCACCGAAATTTGGAGTCGATAAACGTGTTTGGGGAGTCCTGGCTTTGTACTTAGACGCCATGCAAATACAAGTTTCCGACACGAGGCATGATGGATTTGGTGAAGTTGTCAAAATTCCAACAAGCATGTCAAACCTTGGGGCACAATTGAAGAATGTAGTCACTGCAAAAGCTTTGGTGATGACACGATTCAGGTTTTGTGTCATACATTGCCACGCCATGGGTCTGAATGGGGAAAAAAATTGGAAAAAGATTATTTTCACAAAATTCGAATTATTGTGACATATTTACAGACTTGATGGAATAAACAAAACTGTATATCCATCCATTGGGACCATACTTGATGCAGAGCATTGGTGCTGCTTAAGCAGTCTCCTCGGCTATTGGGCACAATCCTGGACGAGTAGCCTCTCCGACACAGGATACCAGAAAGCTGGTGCTCGTTTTGTCGACCTCAGAAGGATGACAGACAGAGTCAACCACACTTGGTATAAATTCAACAGCTGAGCTGGATTTGAACTTTGGATCCTAGGATCCCAAGCCCACCACCCTAACCATTCTAGGATTCCAAGCCCACCACCCAAACCATTCTAGGATCCCAAGCCTACCACCCTAACCATTCTAGGATTCCAAGCCCACCACCCTAACCATTCTAGGATTCCAAGCCCACCACCCTAACCATTCTAGGATTCCAAGCCCACCACCCTAACCATTCGAGGATCCTAAGCCCACCACCCTAACCATTCTAGGATCCCAACCCCACCGCCCTAACCATTCTAGGATTCCAAGCCCGCCACCATAACCATTCTAGGATTCCAAGCCCACCACCCAAACCATTATATCAGCACCAGGCAAATACTATATGTAACAACTTACATGTTTTACAATGTCTTGATGTTTTTCAATGCAAGGTTGCTCGGTTGTCATGTGATTTGCCTTTTTAAGGCCTACCTTATGCTTTGTTTCTATATGTATTCAGAACTTGCAGAGAGTTTACAGTTTGGTTTGAGGTTTACACTTCGAGTGGAGACTTTCTTGGGCCCCAACAGCAAAAAATTTTTTTCAAAGGTTAGCCATCATCGGAAAAGCTTTATGACAAGTATTTTAAGACCTCGATGGTTTAAATGATGTGGATTTTGTTGAACGTGGGAGAACCATCAATGCACAGTACGAGAATGATGATGATTATTTTTATTCTTTTTTCGTATGCAGCACACAGCTGCGAGTAGCATCGCGTCTGTGCCACTGATGCAGTGCCCCTGTAGGTTGGGGCAGGAATTTGGAATTTGACTAAGGTGTCAGCGATAGCCTAATCGACTCTTCTCGAAGAACACTGAGGGATCTTTAACGTCTACCAACGACAATGCTGGCAGACAGCATGCCCAGTATTAACATCCATTCAAGGGATGGCACACACATTGATGCGTTGCACTACCTGCAGTAACTATAATGACATTAAACACAATAAAGTAAGACATGTAATTGGCAGATGATGGACAGCTGGACCAGTATGTTGTTTCAGCAGTGGCGTACCTAATGTACGGCAGGTATGGCATATGCCCTAGGCGCCGCTTGAAGGAGGGGCACCACTGAGCAGGACTCGCTCTCTGTCAAGAATGGAATATTGAAGTTGAAAGATGTCAGAGACGAAATAAGCGAGTGGCTGATGAAAACTCTAGAGACTCTGGGTTAACAGCCAAGGAGGAAATGGAAAGAGTCATGAAGGGAACACTCGAGCATCTTCACAGAGAAATGGATGAAAGGTTCGCTCGTTTGCATGACACTGGCGCCAAGTTTGGGTTCCTCCTCGATGTCGAGGGACTGTGTTACGGCGCCGACAGCAACGACCTAAAGAAGTGCGAAAAATTGGGCGAATTGTACAGCTCTGATGTTGATGGACAGCAGCTATATGAAGAAATTTTGGATTGCAGAATGTTGTTATCAAGTCGGGACAGCATGAGAATATCAAGACCTGAAGGGCTTCTCAAATTTATTGTTCAGTATGGAGATGAGAGCGCCTTCCCTGATCTTCGCATTGCTATTCAGATAATGCTACACATCACAGTTTCCATCGCCAACTGTGAAAGATAATTCAGCAAGTTAAAACTAATACTTTCATATTTGAGAACCTCCATGGGTCAAGGCAGACTCTGTGATCTTGCTCTGCTGAGTGTAGAAAGAGAAGAAATTGAAAAAATTGACTTTGAGCACATCATAGACCAGTTTGCATCAGTGAAAGCAATGAAGGTGCAGTTGTAATTTTCATGTAGTGCCATAATTAGTTAATGAAAAGATGAACGAGCTTGGGTTGAATTTTTGAGCTGATATTATGGTAAAGTTATTTGTAAGATGGGTGTCAGATGTTTGGACAGAGGCGCAATTTCAGTGCTTGCCCGAGGCGCTATTTTCCGTAGATATGCTCCTGCAGATAAAGATCACACCGTGCCACTACTACTCGAGCCCCGATGGGTTCAGAAGTGGGTTTTTTAATATTGAAATTCGCCATAAGTAAGGCTGAGAGCCACTAAATGTGAATGGCTACAGAGAAAAAGAAGAGGAAAAATTGATGACACCTTCACCTCGTCCTGAAACAAGGAAGCCTCTTCACAGGGATACTGTGCAGGAGGAGGAGGTGGAGGAGGATCAGATTGGGACCATACTCTGTGCAGAGCGTTGGTGCTGCTTAAGCAGGCTCCTTGGCTATTGGGCACAATCCTGGATGGGTTGCCACTCCGACAAAGTATACCAGCATGTTGGCACTCATGTTGCCGATCTCGGAAGGATGACAGGCCGATTTAACCACACTTGGTATAAATTCAACAACTGAGCTGGATTTGAACTTTGGATCCTAGGATCCCAAGCCCACCACCCTAACCATTCTAGGATTCCAAGCCCACCACCCAAACCATTCTAGGATCCCAAGCCTACCACCCTAACCATTCTAGGATTCCAAGCCCACCACCCTAACCATTCTAGGATTCCAAGCCCACCACCCTAACCATTCGAGGATCCTAAGCCCACCACCCTAACCATTCTAGGATCCTAAGCCCACCACCCGAACCATTCTAGGATCCCAACCCCACCGCCCTAACCATTCTAGGATTCCAAGCCCACCACCCAAACCATTATATCAGCACCAGGCAAATACTATATGTAACAACTTACATGTTTTACAATGTCTTGATGTTTTTCAATGCAAGGTTGCTCGGTTGTCATGTGATTTGCCTTTTTAAGGCCTACCTTATGCTTTGTTTCTATATGTATTCAGAACTTGCAGAGAGTTTACAGTTTGGTTTGAGGTTTACATTTCGAGTGGAGACTTTCTTGGGCCCCAACAGCAAAAAATTTTTTTCAAAGGTCAGCCATCATCGGAAAAGCTTTATGACAAGTATTTTAAGACCTCGATGGTTTAAATGATGTGGATTTTGTTGAACGTGGGAGAACCATCAATGCACAGTACGAGAATGATGATGATTATTTTTCTTCTTTTTTCGTATGCAGCACACAGCTGCGAGTAGCATCGCGTCTGTGCCACTGATGCAGTGCCCCTGTAGGTTGGGGCAGGAATTTGGAATTTGACTAAGGTGTCAGCGATAGCCTAATCGACTCTTCTCGAAGAACACTGAGGGATCTTTAACGTCCACCAACGACAATGCTGGCAGACAGCATGCCCAGTATTAACATCCATTCAAGGGATGGCACACACATTGATGCGTTGCACTACCTGCAGTAACTATAATGACATTAAACACAATAAAGTAAGACATGTAATTGGCAGATGATGGACAGCTGGACCAGTATGTTGTTTCAGCAGTGGCGTACCTAAGGTACGGCAGGTATGGCATATGCCCTAGGCGCCGCTTGAAGGAGGGGCACCACTGAGCAGGACTCGCTCTCTGTCAAGAATGGAATATTGAAGTTGAAAGATGTCAGAGACGAAATAAGCGAGTGGCTGATGAAAACTCCAGAGACTCTGGGTTAACAGCCAAGGAGGAAATGGAAAGAGTCATGAAGGGAACACTCGAGCATCTTCACAGAGAAATGGATGAAAGGTTCGCTCGTTTGCATGACACTGGCGCCAAGTTTGGGTTCCTCCTCGATTTCGAGGGACTGTGTTACGGCGCCGACAGCAACGACCTAAAGAAGTGCGAAAAATTGGGCGAATTGTACAGCTCTGATGTTGATGGACAGCAGCTATATGAAGAAATTTTGGATTGCAGAATGTTGTTATCAAGTCGGGACAGCATGAGAATATCAAGACCTGAAGGGCTTCTCAAATTTATTGTTCAGTATGGAGATGAGAGCGCCTTCCCTGATCTTCGCATTGCTATTCAGATAATGCTACACATCACAGTTTCCATCGCCAACTGTGAAAGATAATTCAGCAAGTTAAAACTAATACTTTCATATTTGAGAACCTCCATGGGTCAAGGCAGACTCTGTGATCTTGCTCTGCTGAGTGTAGAAAGAGAAGAAATTGAAAAAATTGACTTTGAGCACATCATAGACCAGTTTGCATCAGTGAAAGCAATGAAGGTGCAGTTGTAATTTTCATGTAGTGCCATAATTAGTTAATGAAAAGATGAATGAGCTTGGGTTGAATTTTTGAGCTGATATTATGGTAAAGTTATTTGTAAGATGGGTGTCAGATGTTTGGACAGAGGCGCAATTTCAGTGCTTGCCCGAGGCGCTATTTTCCGTAGATATGCTCCTGCAGATAAAGATCACACCGTGCCACTACTACTCGAGCCCCGATGGGTTCAGAAGTGGGTTTTTTAATATTGAAATTCGCCATAAGTAAGGCTGAGAGCCACTAAATGTGAAGGGCTACAGAGAAAAAGAAGAGGAAAAATTGATGACACCTTCACCTCGTCCTGAAACAAGGAAGCCTCTTCACAGGGATACTGTGCAGGAGGAGGAGGTGGAGGAGGTGGAGGAGGTGGAGGAGGATCAGATTGGGACCATACTCTGTGCAGAGCGTTGGTGCTGCTTAAGCAGGCTCCTTGGCTATTGGGCACAATCCTGGATGGGTTGCCACTCCGACAAAGTATACCAGCATGTTGGCACTCATGTTGCCGATCTCGGAAGGATGACAGGCCGATTTAACCCCACCTGGTATTAATTCAACAGCTGAGTGGTATTCGAACTCAGGACATTAGAATCCAAAGCCCACCACCCTAACCATTAAGCCCACTCCAGGCATGTGCAGCAGGGGGTAGGTAATTAAACCAACTGTGCAGGAGGGGCTAAGCAACTAGGCCAGGTGGAAAATAAAATTTTCCTACCCCCATTGGGTGTTTTTTAGGAGACACCATCTTCATAGTAGATAGCCATTGGCTCCTGAAGGGAGCTCATCCACCTGTTTTCAAGTGTTGTTTTTAGGTCTGGCAGGGTGTTACAGTCACCCTCCCCACTAGCAAAGCTAGTAAGGTCAGTTCAGATATGGGAGCATGTGCCGGAGCCTCTCGTCACCGGGTACACTTTCTGCCAGTACTCCAGGGCCTCCGTCTGACCATCCCCATCTCCTTGAGATGCTGATCAGCTGCTGCAACCCTGAGGCCTGTTGACCTGCTCCACTCATGAGGCTCTCTCACTGAAAGAATCTGGTGAGGAGGATCAGCATCAGGAAAACGAGCCACATGTCCATACAGCCGCAGGTAACAAATCTCATTTGAGTCTCTCTCAGCAACCATCTCAGATCCCTGGTCAGAGTCCAAGTCTCACATCCATAGAGCAAGACTGGAAGGACCAAGGACTTTGACTTTTGTCCTTCTGCATTGGTACCGACAGCACCACAGCCCATGATCCAGTGAATCCATGACATGACTGGTTGGAATGCTTGCTTGAGTGCTTAAGCCACTCGGTGAGCACTCCCAAAGCTGCTTGCTTGTTCATTTCAAAGCCACCAAAAGTAAGACCTGTCACTTCGCTGATAGAAATATCAATCTTAGCGTAATTGCTAAAAAAAAATGGAATAAAAATTAACTTTCACCGTTTAAAAACAGTGTGAAAAACCTTGTCCTTTTTTTGAAAAAAATGAAACGGCATATGGCAAGTTTCTCCCCATGGGGAATAAGTGATTTTTCGTGACGTCATCAGTGAAGTGATATCCCGGTCAAATTTTGACATGTAGAATGTTGCATCCGATCAGTCTGAAAATTTTTGAGGGTCATCTCGGGATAAATTGGTCAACAGAAAAAAATTATGTCATAGTCACATGGTTCGTCAGCCATATTCTTTTTCCTTTTTTTTTTTTTTTTTTTACTCAAAAAAACCTTCTTCTCCGATACAGCGAAACAGATTGAGGCGAAACTTTACAAACATGTTCCCCAAGCCATGGGTATACCAAGGTGTTAATGAATAATTGATAGGTCACATTGTTTGGTGGCCATATTGGATTTATCCTCATGAAACGGAAGTTACCCTAAAACCCCTAAAAACATTTCCCAAAAACCCCTAAAAAACAATGACCCTAAAACCTTTAAAAAACCTTTTCCAGAACGGCTGGACAGATCGAAGTGAAACTTCACACTCATATTCCGCAAGACTTGGGAATACCAGGGTGTTCACAAATAATTAATATCTCGTATGGTTTGGCATCCATATTAGATTGTAGGAAATTATTAAATAATGTTTTCTTCTGGAACTGCTTATCTGAAACTTTCCAAATATCATCCAACCCTATTGCTGGATCGAGGGTGAAAATTATGACATCATAAGTCGTGTGGTTTGGTGGCCATCTTGGATCGAAAAATGCACCTTATCTGATTAAGACAAAACTTAACAAGCGTGACCCCCTACCCAATTAGAAGGCAGGATGTAAATTTATGATGTCGTAGGTCACGTAGTTCAGCAGCCATATTGGATTGAAAATTAAAACCTTTTAAAATCTTCTCCAGAATGACTTACCAGATTGAGGCAAAACTTTACAGGTCTGACCGCTTATCCATGATGAACAAAAAGTTCCCTACCTTTTTGACATAGGTCACATGGTTTGGCAGCCACATTGAATTTACCCTAAAACCTTTAAAATAAACCCTCCTCCAGAACAGCTGGACAGATCGAGGTGAAATTTCACAAACATGTTCCTCAAGACTTGGGAATACCAGGGTGTTCATGAATTATTAATATGTCTCGTGGTTTGGAAGCCATATTGGATTTAAGGAAAATATTAAATAATGTTTCCTCTGGAACTGCTTATGTGAAATAATGTGAAAATTTTAATTTATGATGAAGTCGTGATGTGGAGTATCTATATATTACTAAAACTCTCATCTTGTATGTATGTATGTATGTATGTATGTTCCTGAAATACAGCCAATACGGTACACGATAGTGCAAAAATTTTAGGGCCACGTTACTCACCATTCTCCTGCAGTGTGCAGTATCAAGTTTCGTTCACATTGGGCAACGAAAAAATTATTTAAAAATCAATTCCTGATTCAGTCAAGTACTCTTCGGGAGAATTTGATCAATGCAAAAAACCTCAGCGGTATAGTTGGCTGGAGCTATCTTTTTTTTTCCTGAAATGATTTAATAAAAAATCTCAAACATTTAGTATAGACAAAGAACGATTTATTTTTAAGCATAAAACAAACATCACCATTTTGATCTAATACTTCCGTGTTCATCAATAAATAAAATTGTGTTTAGAAGATTACGCACAATAATTTCTTCAACTTTCTTTTCTCCGTTTTATTTTTCCCATTGACGCGCAATATCAAGTTTCGTTCAAATCGGGCAACGAAAAAAATTATTAAAAAATCAATTCACGATTCAGTCAAGTACTCTTCGGAATTATTTGATCAATGCAAACAACCTCAGCGGTATAGTTCGCTGGAACTATCCTTTAAAAAAAAAAAAAGATTTTGTTTTATCACCCGCTGTCACAACGGGGACCCAATGGGTTCACGGGTCGTCTGGTATGTTTTAAATTTCAACCTAATCGGACGCATGGTCTGGCAGCCAGAATTATTTAATTTATTGAATCTGTGTCTTTAAATTTAAGGAAAATATTAAATAATGTTTTAATATAAAATAATTAAAATAATATAAAATAATTAAAAAAATAAGGCTCACTTGGCTGTGCCTGGATGGGTTTGGGGTAGAGCAGTTGCAGTTGAAACCCGAATGCTATCCAGGTTCCTCCTGATTACTTCATATTTGCTTTTCCTTGTTCAGGTTCCTTCTGATGACTCCAATGCAGTTCATATTTTATTTGGTCTTCAATCTGAGGCTCATATGAGATATTATTTTATTTTTTTTAAACAATTTGAAGCTCGTATGAAAACTAACACAGAACATACAACAAGGGGAGTAGTAGACAAGAGGGGTGGGAGAGGGAAGGAAAAACAGTGTGGAACAGAAACATGAGGAGATCTGTGGAATGGAGAGGGATGGGGCGGGGTACACGGGTTAAACAAGATGGACACTACACCACAGGGGAAAAAAACAATTTTTAATTACAAATTTGTTACCAGAAGAGTTTGCTCGCATCAAGGCCTTCTCAAGACTGCGTGGGGTAAGTATTCTATGAAAACCATCTTGTTTTCTATGTTGGAAGAGTACTCCCACAAAACCTTCTTACAGGGATGGGTGACTTTACTCAAATGATGATGCGATTGTATACCTGATCCACTTTGATGCATAATTTCCAGAATCTGGGTAATGAAAGATTACTTTCAGGAATCGTAGAAGATTCAACAAAAAATCATAAAACAAATAAACAACACAATTACTATCCAGACACGTATGATTACCTTTTTAAACAGTCGCTACTGCTGTTTAACACGAAACTGTAATGGAGGAAACGTGACGTTACTGAGGCATTATATGGTTACCGTGTCCCCCACAGAGACTAGCAGACCCGAGCCGACTCGATTGCTAGGCCATGAGAAAGGTCTCGATGGGAGCCGGTGTACTAATTGTTAAAATGTATCAATCAGAGTACCAGCAGATATATAAACTCAACAACATATTCAGCAAAAGAGAGGTTCATCAGGATCATAGTTTGCTGTTCTGAATGAAGTTCTAGAATAAAATGAAGACTTGTGAAGAGGAACAGAAAGAAGTAAATGAAGGGAAATGTATATCTGGATGTGTTGTTTACCAGAAGAGTTTGTGAACTCACAAATACATTGTAATGACTAATAATGAGCGAGTTGTTGATAAACATGAACAAAGAGATGACACTGTGATAACAGTCCTCCAGCATCCACAGGCCCAACGACAGATCAATCACCAAAGATCTGTGGACACGGACGTGACGATTTTAATAAATACACGTTATTGAAATGAAACCAGGAATATAATTTCCTTCAAGTGGATTCGTCATTTAAACACACCTGTACAGGTACACCTTGCTTATAATACACAGGTACTGTATACCTTATTTATTCTGCAGGTAAACATCTATACAGGTCTATTGTAGTTATAGTACCTGGTCTCTTGGTATTACCGTATTGATTACACACATGCCTATTCTGTACAAGTATTTCTGATGGGTATATCAAGTGAACTGTGTTCACAATGAGGGTGAGAGTTCGCCACGACCCCACCAGGTGGTGCTCTACCCAATTCGTGGAAGCAAAGTGTGGATATCGCAGGAACGGGTGGGACGATCGAGTCGGAGTCTCATCGCTGAGCAGTCACAGACGAAACTTGTTTGTTCTCCGCGTACTCCAACCGTCACTGCTGGTCCACGAGAAGTTCCGCGAACCATCTCTGCTGTCTATCCATGACTGCACTCTGTCAAAAGTTTACGGGTGAGAACTTGCTTTTGAAATTATGAAACGTCCCCTCTCTCTTGAATGGGGATTTGGTCTTGTCTTGTAGCATACCATGTGTGTCGACGAAGGCGACATTTTTTAATGTTCCCCGCAGAGATTGTTCAATTAAAAACTGTACAAACATATATGTAGATTTCTGTGTAATGGTGCCGCGATGTGTTAAAAGACGCAAGTGTGCGCTCTGCTCACGGCATGTTGAGAAGACACATATTACCTCTACCGATACCAACCTGAACCAATCTGTGCACTCTCCATTCACCGCACCTTCGGCACATAGGCTACATACATACATACATACATACATACATACATATATATTTATCTGGACTAACCCACACGCTGTCCACTCACCATACCTTCGGTACATACATACCTACCTACCTCTAACTGAACCAACCTGTGTGCTCTCCGCTCATGGTACGTTCGATACATACATACATACATACATACATACACACCTGAACAAGCCCGTGCACTCTTCACTCTCAATACATACATACATACATACATACTTATCTGGACTAACCCACGTGCTCTCCACTCACGGTACCTTCGATACATACATACATACACACCTGAACAAGCCCGTGCGCTCTTCACTCTCGATACATACATACATACCTATCGAGACTAACCCACGTGCTCTCCACTCACGGTACCTTCGATACATACATACATACATACATACATACACACCTGAACAAGCCCGTGCACTCTTCACTCTCAATACATACATACATACATACATACATACATACATACATACATACATACATACTTATCTGGACTAACCCACGTGCTCTCCACTCACGGTACCTTCGATACATACATACATACATACATACATACATACATACACACCTGAACAAGCCCGTGCGCTCTTCACTCTCGATACATACATACATACATACCTATCGAGACTAACCCACGTGCTCTCCACTCACGGTACCTTCGATACATACATACATACATACATACACACCTGAACAAGCCCGTGCGCTCTTCACTCTCGATACATACATACATACCTATCGAGACTAAACTACGTGCTCTCCACTCACTGTACATTCGATACATACATACATACACACCTGACCAAGCCCGTGCGCTCTTCACTCTCGATACATACATACATACATACATACATACATACATACTTATCTGGACTAACCCACGTGCTCTCCACTCACGGTACCTTCGGTACATACATACACACACATACATACATACATACATACATATACATACATACTTATCTAGACTAACCTACGTGCTCTCCACTCATGGTACATTCGAAATATACATACATACATACACACCTGAACAAGCCCGTGCGCTCTTCACTCTCGATACATACATACATACATACATACCTATCGAGACTAAACCACGTGCTCTCCACTCACGGTACATTCGATACATACAGACATACACACCTGAACAAGCCAGTGCGCTCTTCACTCTTGATACATACATACATACATACATACATACTTATCTGGACTAACCCACGTGCTCTCCACTCACGGTACCTTTGGTACATACATACACACATACATACATACATACATACTTATCTAGACTAACCCACGTGCTCTCCACTCATGGTACATTCGATACATACTTATCTAGACTAACCCACGTGCTCTCCACTCATGGTACATTCGATACATACATACATACACACCTGAACAAGCCCGTGCGCTCTTCACTCTCGATACATACATACATACATACATACTTATCTAGACTAACCCACGCGCTCTCCACTCAAGATACCTTCGGTACATACATACATACATACATACATACATATTTATCGAGACGAACCCGTGCGCTCTCCACTCACAGTACCTTCGGTACATACATACATACATACATACTTATCTAAACTAACCCACGCGCTCTCCACTCACGGTACCTTCGGTACATACATACCTACCTCTAACTGAACCAACCTGTATGTTAAAAGACGCAAGTGTGCGCTCTGCTCACGGCATGTTGAGAAGACACATATTACCTCTACCGATACCAACCTGAACCAATCTGTGCACTCTCCATTCACCGCACCTTCGGCACATAGGCTACATACATACATACATACATACATACATACATATATATTTATCTGGACTAACCCACACGCTGTCCACTCACCATACCTTCGGTACATACATACCTACCTACCTCTAACTGAACCAACCTGTGTGCTCTCCGCTCATGGTACGTTCGATACATACATACATACATACATACATACACACCTGAACAAGCCCGTGCACTCTTCACTCTCAATACATACATACATACATACATACTTATCTGGACTAACCCACGTGCTCTCCACTCACGGTACCTTCGATACATACATACATACACACCTGAACAAGCCCGTGCGCTCTTCACTCTCGATACATACATACATACCTATCGAGACTAACCCACGTGCTCTCCACTCACGGTACCTTCGATACATACATACATACATACATACATACACACCTGAACAAGCCCGTGCACTCTTCACTCTCAATACATACATACATACATACATACATACATACATACATACATACATACATACATACTTATCTGGACTAACCCACGTGCTCTCCACTCACGGTACCTTCGATACATACATACATACATACATACATACATACATACATACATACACACCTGAACAAGCCCGTGCGCTCTTCACTCTCGATACATACATACATACATACCTATCGAGACTAACCCACGTGCTCTCCACTCACGGTACCTTCGATACATACATACATACATACATACACACCTGAACAAGCCCGTGCGCTCTTCACTCTCGATACATACATACATACCTATCGAGACTAAACTACGTGCTCTCCACTCACTGTACATTCGATACATACATACATACACACCTGACCAAGCCCGTGCGCTCTTCACTCTCGATACATACATACATACATACATACATACATACATACTTATCTGGACTAACCCACGTGCTCTCCACTCACGGTACCTTCGGTACATACATACACACACATACATACATACATACATACATATACATACATACTTATCTAGACTAACCTACGTGCTCTCCACTCATGGTACATTCGAAATATACATACATACATACACACCTGAACAAGCCCGTGCGCTCTTCACTCTCGATACATACATACATACATACATACCTATCGAGACTAAACCACGTGCTCTCCACTCACGGTACATTCGATACATACAGACATACACACCTGAACAAGCCAGTGCGCTCTTCACTCTTGATACATACATACATACATACATACATACTTATCTGGACTAACCCACGTGCTCTCCACTCACGGTACCTTTGGTACATACATACACACATACATACATACATACATACTTATCTAGACTAACCCACGTGCTCTCCACTCATGGTACATTCGATACATACTTATCTAGACTAACCCACGTGCTCTCCACTCATGGTACATTCGATACATACATACATACACACCTGAACAAGCCCGTGCGCTCTTCACTCTCGATACATACATACATACATACATACTTATCTAGACTAACCCACGCGCTCTCCACTCAAGATACCTTCGGTACATACATACATACATACATACATACATATTTATCGAGACGAACCCGTGCGCTCTCCACTCACAGTACCTTCGGTACATACATACATACATACATACTTATCTAAACTAACCCACGCGCTCTCCACTCACGGTACCTTCGGTACATACATACCTACCTCTAACTGAACCAACCTGTGTGCTCTCCGCTCACGGTAGGTTCATCAGATAAATATCTACCTGAACCAACCACTCTGTAAACCATGTAAGTGTGTCCATGTCACTTGTCACGCATCAAAGTGATGAGCTGCTAAGGCAGGCGGGAACCTGATAATCATCAAAAACAGATAAACTCTGCTAAAAAAAGGATGCTTGCTTACCAAGTCATGGTATCATATTCGAGATAAACATCTTGTCACGCTTCATATGTAAAATAATTGTTCAAAACATATAAAGTTTTCATTTCGTGTGATTTGATGAATTTTCCTACATGGAGCCATGAATTATGCAAACGAGCAGTGGTGGTTTCTAATGTACAGAAGCATTTACTCAGGGAAGGTTGGAATGTAGCTGCTGCACTCGGGTTCTCTGATTGTCTCCCATTTTTGTCCTATTTTTAAAATGTGAATTTATTTTGCACAAACGGAATCCTTATTGCTTCCCTGCAAGATGATTATTGTTTATATTTTAAGAATCCTGCTCGTGCTGCTCTGGTACCATATGTTGTTTGTCTCTAATGCAAGATTTTTGCGCAATTCCTTGATATATAGCAAGTTTCATCCACGTGATGGCTTTTCTTTTTGGAGCGAGGTCGCTGCATTGTTTGTCCTACCTGTGGTGCAGATGATCTTGATGCCTCAATAGCGTGATCTTCATAGGCCGTGGTCATTGAATTGTATTGCTTATGATGTGTAGGCCACAGTTGATTTTGACCATTGTACACCTCAATTGGAAACCTTGTCCAAGACCTCATCGGTGGCGTATCTTTCGAGATTGATGAAGTCTCATCATTGGCACAACTGCCTGTAAAAACATGCGCACAAAGCAGTACGCCGTGCATGCTCTTGTCCCGTGTCCTGTTTTCGTCCTCAATGGAGTGCCTCTCCCATCAAATTGGATGTTTTTTTAATGCTTCCTCCTGCCTGACTGCTTCCTGCATTCTTCTGGCCTTTTGGGGGGAGAATAAACAAGCAGTGGTGGTGCCGAATGCACACTGCATTGTTTAGACCTGATTTAAGGAAATTGACTCTATAAAGGTCAATTCTTCCTATGGCCTCAAACTATTCTTAAAACTCAGGAGCAAGCATCATGCTGACCCAACTTTGTGTCTCCCACAGGGCATTATGAATGAAGTTGTTTGGCAGTGACGGAAGCTGTAATCAACGACAGCGAGAGGCATCACCATGGAGGTTGAAAATGACATTGACCTTTCGCAGATTGATATATCACCTCTTTGGACATCACCGGCCAGTCCACCAACATCAGGACGGCAGGACAAGCTTTCATCCAACAGGAAAGTCGGTGCTAACAACAACCACAAGTTGCTTTCTCCCTCTTCCTCCACATCACCTCATGGTGACGACAGAAGTGACATCGTGATGAGCAAGGATTCAGAAGTGGCAAAGTCCTCTGGGACAGTTCAAATAATCCCGACTGCTCTGCTTTCTACCACCAGGCCCCATAGTCCCGCAACACGACACAAGTTGACAAACATGCGTGACCAAAAGGCCCGAAGCCTTTTTGCACAACCCTGGCAGATGGATGGTAAGGAACGAGAAGAAAATGCTGACCCATACATCGATAATGCCGACTTGGAGGGTGCTGGTCTTCAAAGGGGCTTGCGGTCAACTTCCTATCGACGGGCGATGCAAGCTGTGGGGGAAGGGGGTGAGGATGGCAGGAGAAAAGGCTGGGCAACCAGAATTCCTGAACTGAAGCTGAAAAGTGTTCGTGAGGAAGTGTCCAGCCCTGTTCTACGGAAGGTGAGACATCCTCTTCATCTTTTTTTTTTTTTTTTTTTTGGTCTTGGCTGTTTCTCTAGAGGTTTTTGTAAACTCTTTATGAAGTCTATAAGAGGCAGCTGTGTGCACGCACACATCACATTCCATTTGTGTTGAAGCACTTGGATGAACATCAGGCTGTTTTACCCATGGCACTGTGTGTAAAGATGCTCTCAAGTGTGCTCAGCGTTTGTGGCGTCATATTTAACCAGAATGAATGAATGAAAATCTTATGAAAACAAATTTCCCGTTATTAACAGTTGAAGCACCTTGGAAGGCAAGGATAGTAAGCTGGCTATACTATCTTTCTTTCACGAACATGGGGATGATATTTATTGCAAATGTTTTTTGAATTGAGCATGCCATTGTAAGCAGGTGCTCTGTTATGATTTGATAATGTCACAAAGGTTTCTCAAAGGTGGTACTCCAATGTAGTTTTCGACGCATTTCATTTATCTTCATCTTTTTTCCACCACAATTAAATGGTTGCTGACATAAATCTT
Organism: Eptatretus burgeri; assembly: GCF_056783735.1. Classification (NCBI taxonomy): domain Eukaryota; kingdom Metazoa; phylum Chordata; class Myxini; order Myxiniformes; family Myxinidae; genus Eptatretus; species Eptatretus burgeri. Next base: position 43,189,009 of record NC_140970.1, on the reverse strand, counting down.
TTCCTCTGTTTACAGGACCTCCCCCCCACACCCCACATCCCCAATTATTATCTCATGTTGCTGATTCAAATCCCTTGTATATTATGTTGACTTGTCCATTATCTATTAATGTCCCTGTAATTTATGTAGAATTACACTGATGGCTTTCTCTTATTGTCCTTGTCTTGCCTCTGCTTTATGTACAAGCTCCTCCATCAGCTTTAAACACTGCAGAGAGATAGTTTTTTTCTGTTGTCCTCTCCCCCCACCCCTTACAAAACTCGCTGACTTCTCTCATCAACAAAGTTATTTTCAAAGACTTGACCGAGAGTTTTTCACAATTTTATGAATGGAGCGTACCTTATGAATGAGCACCAGAATGCTTCTACTCAATCAAACTGAACTTTTAACTTCTCTTCTGAATAGCAAACTGCAAAACTCATGTTAATACTTAATGGGACTTTAACAGACATTATCTTTTACGAAAAAAAAATGCAAAAAAAATTCTCAAGACAGCACGGGGTAAGGTGTTCTACGTACTCTCCAGTTTAAATCAGCTTTGGATGCCGATGACGTCATCCATCAATGCTGTTTCTGCAATACCATTATTGGTTAGTCACATGATCAGATTTGTTTCAAAATTTTCAACTATCTCGATGAAATGGACAAAGTGGACAAGGTTGAGTAATTGAAAAGCGAAAAGTCATCATGCTGCATTAATTTCTCTTATTGTAATAAATTAGTTGGTACTTGAACATCCTCAACAAGGACGATCAATTTGGCATTGAGGTAACTTGTTTATCAATGTCCAACCTCACACGTTGTTCCAGTATACAGTATGGTGTGTGTGTGTTGCCGGTGGATCTTAAGCCTCTCCTTTTTCGGCCTGCAGGATAAGAGGTTTATTGCTGTTGTAGGGTTTGTTTCTCCAATTAGCATCCCAAATTTTAACGGTACCCCAGAGTTTCTTTGATTCCTAGGGCTACTAAACCACCATTTCGAAAAAAAAAAAATAATAATTCTTCCAGCACTCCTAATTTCCAAAAGTTCCAAACTGTATCTCAAATCCGGCTTATATTTTCTGAATGAAATTTTGCATCAACAGTGGAAATAAAAAGTATGCTGGGTTGACAATTTTTTTTTTTTTTACCTTGACCTAATCTTAAAGTTGTGACCCAAGTATTATATGCACATTTTAACATTTTTCACAAAAACTCGACCAAGGTTCACCCAATCAGAACAAAATTGCCCTTACACGATAGCTTTGAGCAAATCACATTTACGATAAATTTAAATCGTACCCCTCTGGGTTAAGGTCAAGGTCTTTGATCCCGAGGAGTACTAAACCACCATTTAGGATTGTCTCCCTTTTTTTGCCAATCTCCGAGCTGTATCTCGGATCAGCCTGGGACTTTCAGAATGAAATTTTGCATCAATAATAGGAATAAAAAGTTTGCAGGGTTGACATAAGTGTTTTGGCCTTGACCTAACTTGAAGGTCGTGACCCAATTATAGACATTTTAACATGTTTCTCCATAACTCGACTGAGGTTTGTCCAATCAACAAAATTCCCATTTTTGGGTCTAGAGTAAGCTGCATTTATTCTTAATTTACATCATACCCCTCCAGGTTAAAGGTCAAGGTCAAATGACGGTCTGAAAAAAAGAAAACGCAATTGAGGTCAATTGGTGGTCTGAAAAAACAAGAAAAACTTTTTTGTTGTTGTTATTGCCCAATTTTGCTATTGTGGAATATTAAAGACCGCTTGGCCTTCCAAGATGTTTTCTCATCATTAAAATGAAGTTGTGTATATGATATTTGATTAGAGTCCTTGACCTACTCTTTTTGGATTGTGACATAATTAACAAAAAACAACACCTTTTCATGATCATAACTTGAATAATTTTCCTCCGATTTTCATGATGTTGAGTTTTCTGGATAGATTGTCAATGGAGACACATTTTATTAATTCACACTATCCCTAAATGTTGAAGGTCAAGGTCATATTGTGGTCCAAAACAAATGTGGCCATCATTGAATGGCAGGCCAAGAGTACGTCACTGGCGATCGCTTTGTGATTGCAGCTATCTAGTATATTTATTATCCGTTCTATTATTTATTTAATTGATAAATTTGCTCAGGATAAATGTTCGTCTCTTCTCTGCTTACACTGAGAAGTCTTTTATTCCATAGGGAACAGGCGTGCTGGTATCTGCTGTCTCAATGAATGATTGAATCTCACTCGGAGCCAAAGAGCAGATGTAATAACAAACTGGCAGCAGAATTATCGTACCGGACCATGTTCATGGGATGAATGTGCTTTATTGATTGGAAAAGGGGGTGAGGGGAGGAGTTGGTTGATGGGTGATTCGAATAAAATGCTTTGTATGTATGTATGTCTTACATATACATGGGGTGGGGAGCGATTTAAACTGAAGGGAAGAGCGGAAGTGTCAAAATTTAAAGAGGGATGGCAGGTTTAGATCCGCGTCCATGTTTTGTGGACATAAATAAATGGCTTTTTAAAGGCGAGACAAAGGAAAGTGGAAGAAACTAGAGAAAAGGATTGCAGAGCAAGGAGGGATGAAGGAGGCAGATTACTGGTGGTTGGTGGTTCATGATGCAAAGGGTGGGGAATGATAGTTTGGTAGTTGTGACATAAGGGAGCGTCGAGAAGAGTCCTCTGCATTTGCTAAAATAGGAGACACCCACTCATAAGATCTTTTGCATGGTTGATTGTTGTTTGTGAAAACAATTGACAACTTTGTTTGTACATTGCTTGCTTGTTCATCCAGTTTATATTATTTAACATTTATAGTCCCACAGCATACCTGCCTGCTTTGGCATCCTTGGTCTATTGATTAATCCATGACTGAGGGCTCCTTAGGTTCCCAACCATAGCTGATAGCATGGATTATGTAAGGATGGTGTTGTTTGGCTGTTCTTGCAGCTCAATAAGTCAAGTTGAGATCATTGGGTTTTGTTCGCAATAAAAATTTTCGGTTTTTTACTGCATTGTTTGTGGGGATACACATCGAGGCAGTCCAAAGGTCACCAAAGCAACCCATGAATCAGCAGCTCAGTATGCTTGTTTGGTTGAAGCCAAGCGGGGTGATTTCTTCGGTGAGGGCTGGTCCTGAATGAGTTGACAGATGGTTTATATTCTGAAATGCAGTTGGGCTGTGTCGAGAATGAGGATTCTGCAGGACCTGACCTGGCTGAGACCATTTGTGCTTTATATATCTCGGTATTAGCCAGTCACACAGTTATCTGAAGGTTTTCAACGCATGTAGTTGCATTTGTACAACTGTCATGTTTTTGTTGACATACCATCAAACAGACATTCTTCATGCCCACAAAAAGATGACAAGTGGTTAATGAATCAAAGTTCTTATCAAGAAGCTACTTTCTTGTTTAATTTGACAGGAGTCCCATAGTGTGAATAGTGCACTCGCTTAGTAAGTGAAAGGCAAGTGAGAGGTTGCCGGTTCGATTCCCAGATTGGACAAAACCTTGGGCAAGTATTCCTGCTCAAATTGCCTCTGTTTACCAATCAGTAAGTAAGAACCTGGTTGATGGTCGATTGGCGGATCGCTGTCCGGGGGAATGATTCTGTCAATCCAGATAGCAAGTGGTCTGGTCTTCTCAGATATTCCTTGACACCAGCTGGGTGACACTGCTTGTTATCTCAGAGTGTGGTTACTGTGTGGACAGCAGTTTCTTTCCTACACTATAAACAAATTCACACTCTCAGGCATTGGCAAGTCTGATGCAACAGCCATCTTCGATCATGAAGGGTAACCATTATTGTTGAACATGGAGATGTGAGGCTGTAACAATGGCTTTTCAAGAAAGTTTTTTTGTTGTTGTTTTCTTACATAAGCCTTATACTGAAGAGCTTATTTGATCTTTATATGATGTTTAATTTTGAAGGTTTTAATTAATTCGGGTTATTTGACTTTTTTGGTACGAAATTGCTTATTCAACGGTCTGTGTCGTATTTGCTTTGGCACTTTAAGTCACTTCCTGGCATGATGCGCTTCAAATTTTGAATGCATAAAATCACGGACAAGACTCATTTCATTCAGGAGAAATGAAAGATACACCCCAACCATGCATGAAGGTCTAAAGTGTTAAACTTGGTGATAGTTTGTTGGACAAAGTTTAATTTCAGAAAATGATCTACCTAATGTGATTGAACCGGAATGGATTCAAATCAGGTTGATTATACATTTTTATATGTAGTTATATATGTGTGTGTGTATATATTTGTGTGTATATATATATATATATATATATATATATATAAATATATATATATATATTTATATATATTTATATATATTTATATATATATATATATATATATATATATATATATATATATATATATATATATATATATATATATAATATTGGTGTGCAAAGTCAAGCAATACTCATGGAAGAGCTAGAATACAGAACGGATTAGGATGCAACAGAAGCCAAGGAACAGCAGAAGAGAGAAGGGGGAGGGGTGGGGGGCACCAACAGAGCCGAGGGATAAAATTGATGGATGCGGCGAAGAATGAGTGGAAGGAGAGACTGCAAGGGTTGGACGATACCGACACAGAAGTAAACTCTCAGGGAGGTAAAAAATGGAAATTTGGAAGGAGTTGGGCCTGGGGGGAATTATGGGGGTTATGGGGAGAAAGGGTGGGGGGGTGGGAGGTTAACAGCAAGGTAGAAAAGATTGTGGTTTTGGGTTGTGGATAATCTGAGATGGTGAGGAACAGCTGTCTTGAAGACCTGGAAGGGAGAATGATATTGAAGAGGATGTGGAAGTTTGTTCCACAGGTGAGGGAAAAAAAGGAAAAAAAAATGAGTGGAGGTGAGCAGTGATTCTGAATTAACAGGGTGGGGCATTGTTTCCCAGGTTAACATAAAGCATTGCCAACTAAAGTAAGAGCGAACAGTTGTAGACTTCTTTAAAGCTTCACTTCTATTCATAAGGGTTGAATGTTTGAGATATTGGCAGCACACTGATAGTGACAGTAGATTACATCAGGTTAATCTGTGAACTCTGTTGCTTTCGCTTTTTACTCGAGCAATGATTTGTTACAACAGCCTGTGTCATGTCGGTTCCGTCAAATGGTATTTCACCATCATGTTTCTGTTGACAGGAGGTCAACAAGAGGCCGAATTCGTTTAGAGGAGGCTGGTGCAGGTTTTAACATGTCACGATGTTGATACGATCTTAAGATCCAACCACAATCTGCATCTCTTTGGAAAACCTCTGAAACATCGACAATCAAAATGTGCTCTGAGAAACGTACAACACAAAGGCTGTCACATATGTCAACTTACAATGAGGTTTAAACGTCTTTCAGTATCTCAATAGGATTGATAGAGTTATTCACCGAAACACCCAGGATGTCTGAGATGGTCAGAATATCAGGTGTGGATAAATTTTTATGGCTCCGCTGATGAAGTCACTGGAGGCATTATGTTTTCGGGTTGTCCGTCTGTCCATGCCTACTCCGTCCAATCCTACGTCTGTCCAAGCTAATTAACCTCCGCCATCTTCGAAGATGGATGGAGGTTACTGTTTTCACCCCTTTCTGTTTCTTTGTTTGTGAACAGTATTACGGAAAAACTCCTCGACGGATTTCGACGAAACTTGGTTGGGGGGGGGGGATTAGGTATGGTCCAAGGATCATGCCATTAGATTTTGGATTGTCCCCCCCGCCCCCCAAAAAAAATTGTTAGAGAAAAAATTGTTTTTTTTGCATTTCTACATGTTTTAAGTGATTTCCAACCCCCCCAAAAATTGTTAGAGAGAAATTTTTTTTTGCATTTTTACATGTTTTAAGTGATTTCCAATCCCCCCCCCCCAAAAAAAATTGTTAGAGAAAAAAAATAATTTTGCAACTTTTTTTTCAACAAAATTTCGGTTTCTTTTTTTTGCATTTCTACATGTTTTAAGTGATTTCCAACCCCCCCACCCCCCCAAAAAAAAATGTTGGAGAAAAGAACTACAACTCTGTCAGCACTGTTGACATCATATTTAATGAATAAGATATAAGGTTCACTTGAGTGACCCAGCAGTATTGGCGGCGGAGGTTTTGCACTCTCCCGAGTGCTCCCCCTCTAGTTTTCTCTGTTTTTTGCAACCGCTTATTGTATTGACACAAAATTTTCAGCATAGATGCGACTACTCATTTAGAATGTTTTAATGATAATTATGAGGTCATAAATCATGTGGTGTGGTAGCCATGTTGGGAAAAAAAGGAAAAAAATTGGAACTCTGTATCTCTGAAACCGCTTCATGTCAAAAATTGAATCTAGGCAGATCTCAAGTACTCCTCATGGGGAATAAGTTTGATTTTATTTTTTTGATGATGTCATAAGTGGCTTCGTTATGACTTCATGATTGCATACGTCAAATGCTTTATCCAATCAGTATGAAAATTTTCGAGGGTCATCTCGGGCTCAAATGTATGGGGGGGGGGCGGAATTGATGACGTCATCGGTAACGTGGTTTGGCACCCCTGTTTTTTTTAAACATAAAAATCTTCAAAAAACTACTCCGAAACGGCTGAATAGCCGAGGCGAAACTTTACAGGTGTGACCACCTATCCTTGAGGAACGAAAAGTTTTCCACCTATGACATCATAGGTCACATGGTTTGGCAGCTATGATTTTTTGAAGAATAAAACTTTTTAAATTTTCTTCTCCAGAACAGCTTGACAGATCGAGGGGAAACTTCATCCACATGTTCCCCAAGCCTTGGAGATACCAGGGTTTTCACGAATAATTAATGTCACATGGTCTGGCAGCCATATTGGATTCAACGAAAATCTTAAAAATATATATATTTCTTGAACCGCTTCATCAATCGACGTGAAACATCAAAGTTATGATCTAGTAGTCATGGGGAATATATGTTTTAAATTTCAACCTGTTCGGATACATGGTCAGGCAGCCAGAATAATTTAATATTTTGAATCTGGGTTCAGAGATTTAAATCAAACTTGGTACAAATGTTATAATGATGTAATAATGTGGGCAGAGGCATATCTGGCGACGTCACGATGGCGGAGTGCCCTTTTAGGTTTTAATACAAAATTGATGCTCATGGAGAAGCGAGTACATAAAGCGGATCAGGACGTAACAGAACAAAAGGATCAAGATAAAGAGAGGGGAAAACACAATAACAGCAGGGTTGTTGGACAAAACAGGGATGAGGGCTAGGCAGGACACCTAGGTAGACAAGATGGTTACAGAAGCAAACTCTCAGGAAAGAATAACTGGAAACTTGTAGAGTTGAGAAAGATGAAAGGACAATACTTGGGAGAAAGGAAGCAGAATGAGGCACTCAGTACGGCATTAGAGCAGAGACAATTTTCACGCCAACTAGCTGAGACCTGGGCGAGTAGGCCAGCGCCACAGGGACAACACAATACAACAAGGTACAGCTTAACATGGAAAATTTGATGAAAACACAAACAGAAATGCAGGGTAGAAAATATATAACAAGAAAGATGCAATGGATCTGGTCTGGAAAACCTAGCTTTAATGAACTGATTAACTAATTTGCCAGTTATGGCTGACATTTGCTGACTGGTTATGTTGGGGGGGGGGGGGGGAGGTTGGTAAATATTCGCTGGTACTTCCTGTCTGACTACCAGCAGAATTTCATTGTACTGGCTACCACTAGAAGTATTGAATTGTAATGCTGAGCTTTTCTGGGACCATTTCTAAATGCAATGAATGAATTGATCAGTTACCTATCTCTTGTTCCTATTTGTGAGGATCATGCGAATATAAGCAGTTTCCAACTTTCTTACCACTTGGCACAATGTAACATGATTTGCAACCTGTGCTGAAAATTTGACTGAAATAATGTAGTTTCTTCATCACCAACAATTATTGTTATTAATATTATTATTAATTTTTTTTTGCCTTCATATGTAACAAGAGAGGCTTCATGCACGATGTTACATGACAGGTCCTAGGACAATGCTATGAGTCATTGTGGAGAGAGTTATGTTAATGGTGCAATAGAGTGTTTGAAAAAGACCACAAACGTGACATTAAAATGTTTCAATCCAAAACATCACTGAAAAAACTTTGCAACTCAGTATTGCATTTTCATGCAAACTTGAAAACTCAACTTGCAGGTTCTTAGTTTCTGCCTGGGCACGTTTCCATCTTTTATAATTATGGGCAGGTTCTCCTGGCAAAATGTTGGTTATCCTTGGCCATGCGTCACCGTGTGTGCTCTTTCTTGTTTGTCCATGGGTTCATTCTTTTTGTGGGAAGTAGAGCCTACAGATTTGGATAGTTGTGTTATTGAGGGCCGCTGGTAATGAAAATCTCACCGTATGTAGTAAACGGGCATACTGGCTGTTGAATCCTTAATCCACCTTTAATTTCCCATGACATATCTTCATATCGACCCTCATATAATTTTTTTTAATTTTACATTTCAGTATATGTATATATATATATATATATATATATATATATATATATATGTATATATATTCTGATAATTTGTTTTTGATGAATACTTTGATTTGTAGATTATCATTGTAACATTTTGAGTGACATGTGGGTTAATAGGATTAACTTTTCTGAACAACTAACATTCACCGATTAGGTATTTTGTGTTGAAAACCAACTGCTTGGAGTAACTGGTGTTTTGTAAGCACTTCCAATTTGCCAACCTTCTATTCCAATCAAAGCATCACTTCGACATGGGATGTCCCAAGGGCCTTCAACAAGTTATTGGAATTATTTTAGTACAAGAAACATCAATCTTTTAAAATTTTTTCATATATATATATATATATATATATATATATTTATTATTGTTATATATTCGTATATTGAAAAAAAACTTTGGTGTTTCTTGGACTATTGTGAGCATCACTATCCAATAACCTTTTGAAAGACCTTCTAAGTAAAGTGCATTGCCTGAGTCACACTTTGCCTCTCTTTTTATTTCCAGGTTTCAGACGTGAAGGGGTCATTGCAGAAGACAAACACATTTGACAACAGTGAGTTTGTAAAATTGCAACATGGTGGATTGATTATCAACGATGCCTGGATCCAATCCAAAGTGGAACACAATTGGAAAGTGTTGTCTGTTTAATAACTTGGCTTTCTTCCTTCACACGGTCTACTACGTGTTGAGTCTGATACATATCCCCACGCTGGGTCAGGTATCTACTCAGATGTCAAAAGTAATTCCTTGTTGTGCACTGTTCGTGGGACTGTTGGACAAGGTTGTGTTAGCCTAATGTCATACTTAGTTGTGTTGTACGAAGATTGTTGTTTGTGGACAATGTGCACATAGACAGCCATGAAAACAAGAAAGAGCTTGCATGGCTCATGGCGACAAGGCTTGCATATTTGACGGCTCCACCATCGACACAGTATTATGCTTGAACAATGACATCTAAACGTCTCTGAAATACAAAGCACGATTTTAAACATTTGTTATGAGATGGAAACCTTAAGGAAACATCGTATAATTTTGGACAACAAAAACGAAAAAGTTATTCAGGGTTTTGTCTAAGATTAATTAGGGCCAGGTGATGCAGGAGTGCAGGGAGGTAGAGGTGTGTGTGTGTGTGTGTGTGTGTGTGTGTGTGTGTGTGTGTGTGTGTGTGTGTGTGTGTGTGTGTGTGTTGCAAGGTGTGATGTGCACATGTTGTCAAAGGTGAAGCAACACCTGATAAGAGAGTGAACAAACAACAAACTTGCAAATTAATAACCCCTAATGTTTTCCATACTGCCTCATTATAGTGTGTAGAGGCCTTCAAGTAAAACGATGTAAATTATGACAAATACCAAGATTCGGTCAAGGAAACAGAAGTTCGGAGTGAGATGTTCTGGAATGTTTAACTGCATTTTGCAAACAAAGTAGATTTGGAAAAAGAAAGCTGTGAAGGTGACAGCTTGGGAGTTGCTCTCATCTCTTGTTTTTTAAGATCACTTCAGGCATTCTGTTTCTAATGTGTGTAATCACCATTTTTGAGAGCTGATGATAATAGTAAAAAAGTTAATCAACACGTGTGGGTAATCCTAGTACAGTTCACCATCCCTTTATCTGGCATGTATAATTCTGGGAAAATAATATACTCGATGTAATCCAATATTTAATCGGTTTGTTATTTGCTGTTTTGTCATAACTCGTCCACAACTTACTGAGATATCGTGCTATATATCGTTTTTGGCCCAATCTCTCAATGGTGAAGAATCACTGAAAATATTCTCGTATCCAGATCCGGCTCTTTACGAAAATCGAATACATTAGTCCTCATCACACATGCATCCTATCCACCAAGTGTTCGTCTATAACCTTTGGACTTATCTTGCTCACAGACAAACAGGGTTGAATACATATCCTCTGTGTCTCCTTCGGTGGTGGAGGTAAAGATGGCATGACGTTCCACCAGGAATGACCCAATATCAAATTTTGAGTTAAAAATAAAATCTGTTTTGACCCCTGAAAACCAAAGTCCCCACCACCTGGGGGCATGAACCAGGGGTAAAAATCCAAAAAGTCATTACATATTTCATACGTTCCCCAATACAATGTTGATTACATATACAGTTTAATTTAAAAATGTTTCAACATGTGCCCGTAATTGTATTTTTTTTATGGTTTTTACTTTTTGACCCCACCCCAGGGCCACAGGGGGGTGGGGTCAAAAATAATACTGCTCTCGCATCTTCTTGTCATGTCGTGATCATAATATACCAAGTTTGATGGATTTTTGCACAGCTACTCAGGAGGAGATAGTCAGACAGACAGACAGACAGATGGAGCTGATTACAATATCCCCAATAAATACAACTCTGCCTTCCTATTTTGCTCATATTTGCTGATTAAGCTTCTTTTCATCAGGATTTGGAATCTTAAACTGCATTATAAAGACCATGTGGGATTGGGAAAGAAAGCTGCTATTAGAAAATGTTCTGTTAATTCCACGTCGTTCCAATGTTCTGTTAAAACCGGAATGATGTTTATTTGGATTTGTTGTTGGATTATTTTTCTCCTTTGAACAGTTTGGCCTCAGGCGATGCTGTAAAAATGTAACAATTTTTTGCATGGATTCTTGACTAAATGTACCAGTTGGAGACAATTGATCCAATCGGCAGAACTTATCTTTTGGAAGAACGTCGCATGCTGCCATCCACTCATTTCGAACCAGCACCGCAAAGCAAGCAATGACATTGTATTTTATAATGCTGTTATGTTGGAGAGTGCTCTCTGGAGTCAGGGAGTTGAAGTGCAGTGAGTCGGGTGAGGGCTTCATTGCGTTCATGGTTTGCGCGGAGCTCACCCTTGCTTTCCTGCAATGTTCCCCCATGCTGCCCCTCAAATTGGAGCCTGATTTCCCACATGTCCTTCAACACCTTGCCTCGTTGTGTGTGGAGTGATTGAGTGCCAGTGGCATCCTAGGGTAAGACTGGCGGGATACAACTCATGCAGGAGAAGCAACTGCATTCTACTCTTGGACGCAGTCTCTAATCATTCAGCCATTCTCAAAGGGCATTGCTTCGATGTGGTGGTCCCGCGTTAGCGACCCTGTTGACGTGACAATACATTCTTCATTGTTCGGATTTTTGTGGTAGTTTGCTGGTATCTCTGTATGAAAGTGATGTGAGTTTGATCCATTTTTTAACACTTAATGATGGTGCTTCAGGTACAGACACCGTCCTCTACCAGCAGTACCGTGAGTGTGGCCTCAATCCTAATTCAGAGGAAGAAGGGGATAAATCCTTACTCCCGCCGCAACCAGATCCCAATGTCGTCCTTACTTATCGAGCCTCACGATTAATGTGGCGTCAACTACCTCAGGTGAGGTTTTTCTGAGAGTAAACGAACTAAATGGGAGATATGACCACCAATGTGTAAAGTAAACTGGCACCCCCATAAATGAAGATTTAACAATACACCCCCTATGGATTTGTACTTTCATATACACTGGCATTATTGCTCTCTCAAGTTGACTGAGTATGAGAAGGACTGAAAGTGCTTAAACCTTGTAAAATTGGGAGGCCATAAAACCTATCCACCTGGCAAAGTGTAACTTATTTGATTATTTAACTGTAAATGGCCAAAGGTAAGGCCTCTCTCTTCTAGTAATGATGGTTTTTAAAGACGTTATTGTACTTTCCACTGGAGCGTTACACACGCCAAACATTCTATTCTGTTTGCATAGAAGTGAATAAAAAAACACGAGACCATTTCTGAACCCAAAAATGTTTTTGCTGTTACAAACCAAACAATTTTAAAAGTCTTAGGGGCTATGTACATGTTGTGTGTGTGTGTGTAGGGGGGGGGGGGATTGGGTGGTAGGGGAAGAGACTGAGAAAAGGGGGATGAGATGGAAAAGGGAAAAGAAAGGTCTGGGAGGTGGAGTGGAGGGGTGTGGGAGATGTGGAGGGATGTGGATAGAAGGAATCACTGCTCACCTTCACTCTTTCATTCCTCTTTTTTTCTGCCTTTGGAATAAACTCCCTCACTCTCTTCAATCCCATTCTTCCCTCCAGGCATTCAAAACAGCTGTTCACCACCATCTCCTCTCTTCCCCCATCCAAATCCTCGATCTTTTCTACCCCCGTTAATCCACCCCAAACCCACCTCCTTCAAATTCCCTGCTTTCCTTCCTGAAAGTCCCTGTAATGTTCATCTTGTATTCCCCATGTTCCCCATCCCCTCCCTCTCCCTTCCACAGATCTCCTAATGTCTCTGTTCCCCACTGTTTTGTCCTTCCCACTCCCGCCCTCTTGTCTCATGCCTCCCTTGCTGTGCGTTGCGTGTTAGTTCTCATTCGAGCCTTGACACAGTCTACAAAAAAAAGGGGTTTAGGGGTTTGGAAGGTGGGTGATGGAGTGGAGGTGAAGGGGTTTGTGGGGTGGAAGGGTGTGGGAGGAGAGATTTGGGAGGTCGAGTGGAGTGTACTGGGAGATGGAGTGGAGGTGAGTTGGTTGGGAGGTGAAAGTGGAGTGGGGTTGAGAGGTGGGGGTGGAAGTTAGGACATGAAGTTGGAGGTGGAGTGGGGTTAGGAGGTGAAAGGGTTGGGGGGGGGTGTTAGGTTGTGAGGAAGGGAGTTTGATAGAGAGGTTCAAAGGTGAATTTAAGGAAGGTGAATTTTGGAGAGGTGGGACATTGTTCTTTGTAATCAGTACAATGATTATATATTTGCGATGGTATACTTTTCCTGGTTTGGTACATACTTGGAGACGATTACATTTTTTATATGATGCTGGAATGTCTCGATAGTGTGAAGTGTTAGAGTTTGCACATCGTGTTCCTGTTCGACCATAAAATGGACAAACCATTTGGTTTCCCCAGGTTAATGACTCAGAGATTTTGAAAAACCTTTCAGCAGAGGAGCGTAAGCGCCAGGAGGTAAGGCCTGTCTTTGTCATGTGTAATTTGCAGAAAGCTGAGCAGATTGTAAGGTAATAGGTTTTCAATCAGCATGTGGGCAAAGAACCTTTCAGCAATGGTGCCTGTGCATTGGGGGGGAGTAAAAGGGTGGGGGAGATGGGCAGTTGGTGAGTGGTGAGCCTTGTGGGTTGGGGGGTGGGGGGTAGACAAGGGCAGCTACATTGAGCCTTGTTCCTGTTGTAGAGGTGTTGATATGTGCCCTTGCAGGCTATCTTTGAGATAATCACCTCGGAGCATTCTTACTTGCACAGCCTGGATGTGCTTATTCGAGTCTTCTTTCGTTCGTCTGAGCTCCAAATTATGGCCAACAAGACTGAACTCCATCATCTCTTTTCAAACATCTTGGATGTGCGAGAGACCAGTCAGCGGTGAGGCAGACACTCTTACAGACGTCTTCATTTCGAGCTCAAACACACAGCTTGTTATATTTACAGTACTATATATATGGAATTTCTCAATTTTAATCCTTGGTATTTGTGACATTAGAAACTCCTGTGGTTTCTTTTTGCCACAAACGTTTTCTTAACCTGCTGCTTGATGTGGTCTGATGAGACGTGCAAAATTTCTCTTGATTCATGATTCTCATCAGCCGTGAAACATGCGTGTGTTTTATTGTCCCACAGGATGGTGCAGAGGCAATTCACTTGCCTTTGAGACTGACTGTCTCGTTTGGGTTAGATTCCTGACCCGACTATAAACTGTCAATTGGTGCTTTGCAGGTAGAAGGCCTAGCTTCACACAGTGTGCTGTCTCTCAGATGGACAGTAAGCCAGGTGTCCTGTCTGCTATCAGTAGTTGGTGGACGTTAAAGATCCCACACTGTCTTTCTTGAAGAGTAGACGAGTTATTGCCGGAACCCTGAATAAATTCGAACTTCTTGGTCAAGTCCCTTTTAATGAAAGGTCATGTCTGACCAGCTGGTTTGTGAAAGACTTGTCAATCTTCCTCCTTGGAAGACCCCACACGATGGTGGCATTAATTGTGATAGTCGTATTAATTGTAATATGTTGTGGAAATAAAGTTGTGGGAAGGCACAGATCAGGGAATGGACATAAATATTTCAAAGGCCTTGAATATCCCTTGGAGCACAGTCAAAACAATCATTAAGAAGTCAAAGGTGTATGGTACCACTAAGACCCTACCGGGACCAGGCTGGCCCTCCAAACTGAATGACAAAGCAAGGAGGACACTGATCAGAGAGGCCACCAAGAGGTCAATGGCAACTTTGAAAGAGCTCCATGCCTTTATGACAAAGACTGGTTACTGTGTGCATGTGACAACAATATCCCAAGCACTCCACAAGTCTGGCCTGTATATTAGGGTGGCAAGAAGGAAGCCATTACTCAAAAAAGGCCACCTTGAGTCCTACTTGAGGTACACAAAAAATACCACTCCGGAGATTCTGAAGCCATGTGGCAAAAAGTTTTATGGTCTGACGAAACCAAGATGGAACTTTTTGGCCTAAATACCAAACATTACATTTGGCACAATCCAATACAGCACATCACCCAAAGAACACCATCCATACTGTGAAGCATGTTGATGGCAGCATCATATTATGGGGATGTTTCTCCTCACCAGGGATTGGGGCACTTGTCAGGATAGAAGGGAAAAGGGATGGAGGAAAACCTGCTGTCTTCTGGAAAGAAGCTTAAATTGGGACAGAAGTTCACCTTTCAACACGACAATGACCTGAAGCACACAGCCAAAACTGCACTGGAGTAGCTAAGGAACAAAAAGATAAATGTCCTTGAGTGGCACAGTCAGAGCCCTGACATAAATCCAATCAAAAATCTGTGGCATGAATCAAAGATTGCTGTCCATCAACGCTCTCCACACATCCTGACTGAGCTTGAACAGTTTTGTACAAAAGAGTGGGAAAATATTGCCCAATCAAGGTGTGCAAAGTTGGTAAAGACCTATCCCAACAGATTCACAGCTGTAATCGCTGTCGAAGGTGCTTCCACCAAGTATTAACTCAGGGCGATGGACACTTATCCAACCAAGATATTCTAGTTTTGTATTTTTAATTAATTTTCTGAAAGTTGAGGAATTTGTTTTTCACTTGGAAGTTGTGGGTTACAATGTGTAAATAAAGGTGGAAAAAGCCTGATTTAATGCAATTTAATTCCAGGTTATAAGGCAAGAACATGGTCAAAAAACAAACAAACAAACAAAAAAAAACCTTACCACAGTTCGCTCGAGAGACAGGCTCGGTTTAACTGAGCACAAGTTTGTGAGTTGCCGTGTTGTCATGATTTCCACCAAGCAGAATTCAAACATTTATTTTGCAAATTTATTTGTAATATTCACGATATTACATTTTTATAAGCAATTGAAGTTGAAGATTTATGTTTCAAATGTTTTTTTTTTCCCAAAAAATTTCAAAAAAAACACCCTTAGGACATACACATGGGAGAGGTAGGTGCAGCCTAGAAGTTTGATATGATTTTCCAAAAGTTTGAAGTAGTTCAGTTACAACACGGACACTGCACAGATATATTTATTTGTTTGTGTGTGTGTGTGTGTGTGTATATATATATATATATATATATATATATATATATATATATATATATATATATATATATATATATAATTTTTTATTTTATATTACATAAAGCTCACTGTATTTGACCCCTAGAGACTCCCTGCATTATATGTTTCTTTAACAGGGTTGAACCACTTTTATCAGTCTCTCTAAGAGTTGTGCACACATCCGTGTTCACAAGCATGAAACGCATCCCATTTTAAATTATTCTTGTGAAGCTTGAGGTTTTTCATGTTAAATATATTCGATACCTCTTCTTAATCTTAGAGTTTTTATATTCCACTCGTTTTCAGCAAAGCTTCCACGAGTCAGTGGAGTGGGACTGCAAGGCATTTAAGGACGATCCTGGAAGAGTAGATACGTATCGGGGTGATGTATGTATTACGTTACTCAAGCATTGAAACGACCGTAAAATGATGATGAGGATGATGATGATGATGATATGTCAGCCAATATGGCAGAATTTTTGGCCATGTCCCCTCTCCCCACACTCATCACACACCCACCCCCATTCTTCTCGCACCCTTGTACAAAGTATACATATTGAAACTATACTCTCCAAGATCTAGTTGCAGACTGGTAGAGCATTCTTTGTCAATATCAATCCAGAGTCCCAATTTTTATTTTTTTTCAGTTTAGGCCTGAGGGGATTGAGTCAGCATGCACTTGTGAAAGTTAAAGATCCCACAGTACCTTCCAGAATGAGTAAGCTATTGTGTGCCGGTACATTAGCCATATTACAAGTTATTGCCCAAGTTGAGCAATGCTTCAACAGCAGCCTGCCCTGGAACAGCAACCTGTCCACTGTCCAGGATAAATTTCCACCTGTGGAAATGTACATGACCAGTTGTGGGCAACCTTATGCCCACAAGTGGGGTATGGGAGTAGGTGTACCGTTGGATTCCACAGCACATCTCAGCCCATATCCTGAACACACTTATAATCCAGGTGTCCTGTCTGCTATCAGTTGCTTATTTACTAAACTGCAGTGCATTTGTGATTTTTGGACGTCTTCTTGGTGTCCCCTCGCCCACCCACCCCTCCAAACAATTGCCTTGCTTCCCATTCCTCAAATGAGGATTTTTTTGTTTGTTTTAATCCACAGGTTTTTTAAAGAACTGGAAGAACGCCACAAGTTGAATGTCATTATGGAGTCTGTGAGTGACATCATGGAAAAACATGCACGTGAGCACTTTGAACCGTACGTGAAATACTGCGCCAACGAAGTGTACCAGCAACGGATGCTGCTCTCCTTGCAGTGAGTTTGAGCTGTTTCTATTTCCCTTCCATGTCAACAATATAAAAATCATGGCTTTTGTCAATTTAAAAATTGATGCAACATGTTGGTCAGCAAGTTGTCAGGATGGGATGATTACTGTGGGGAAGAGCCAGAACTGTGCCGCTGTGTATCCACAAGGTTATTCTGGCCCGTTTTGAAAATAAATGTCACAAAGGTCTCTTTTATTCATTTTAGTGTTCATAGGGTAGGGGGGGACACCAATAAGGGGAGAAGATGGAGTGTGCAGGAGAGAGAGAGAGAACGAACGAATGAATGAACATTGAGTTACAAGGGAATTGATAGAAGTAAGTGGAGGAAAATAAGCTTATGAAAAAAACAAACGTACTCTTATTTAATTCGACATGTCATGAGTGCATCCTACCACGGATATACAGTTTAATATGGAAAACAATAACAATGGGATGATGCTTCTTTGAAAAGCTAATCTCAGAACCATGAGACCATGGCGACGCCTCCAGGTGTGCGGTTTCACGATTATACATTTCTCATGGCCTTGTTCTGTACCTGAACACCCAAATTGAATCCATGAGCTTTCAATGCATTTTTGCATGCTTAGGGTACAGTGACAGCTTGTTGGTAATGATACTGGACTGGCATTGCAGAGGTTGTGGGTTCAAATGTAGCTGAAGGGAGCAAGCGGTATTACGGATTTGGATTCTGCTTCAGGAAGTCGAGCTCGTCTCAGGATAATTGCCGCATGCCGCTTTTGGATTGTCAGTATAAATTCAGCTGGTTCATTAATGACATTCAGGGATAATAACTTGCCCGCCTCCACCAGGTCATGCCTCCATGTGATGCTCATCACTCAAGGTCGTTGACTCTTACTCCCTTCCCTTGTTACAGGAGGTGGTTATGAATGATTCTCGGCCTCATCCTTCTCCTGTAGCTGTACTTAAAACTTCAAAAGATAAACCAATTGTGAAGAAAGATTGAGACTTGGTTGGGGCTGTCCACCTTCAGTGGTGTTCTGCCGTGCCCCCAAAAGTCGAAATTCAGTTGTGACGGACATAACATTTCTCGTGTTTCAGATTTGTCTAATTTTGAGTGTGCCCAGTTATCCCTGCTAAGTATCCAGTCGAGCTTTGCAAGAGGGTGTAGAAATTATCAGAAATGGATACAATAGTTTGTCACCACTTCTTAAGAGCTGGAGAGGGGGAGGGAAGGCAGCATGAGGGGGAGGGAACTTTGTTCAAGTCAATCTATATACTGTATTCAGTGACGAATATTGTAGAGTGCACGCCAAGTGGTTTAAGCACTCAAGCAAGCACTCCAAGAAAATGGTTGATAAGGAACGGTTGGCTTGGCAATATTTCTTTCGCTGTCTGAACTACTGCTGAAGTCAATAATGAAGTTTGCATTTTGAAATCCAGCTCGGATTAAGAGATTCTACAGGTTATGGCATGTGCAGAAATGAAATAAAGCCACAAACGCTGGTGTCTCTGGGTGTTTTAAAGCATTGCAATGTACCCAGCGATTTGTAGGTACAGTATGATGATCAGGCATTCACTGATATGAGTGAGGAAAGTGGAAAAAAATACTATCGTTAAGAAACTGTTGCGGCCTGTTCCAAGTCGAGGCATTGTTGGGAAGGCCCAAAAAAAAATGGCGAATTAAGACCCCAGTGAGGGACAGTGAGGTGACCAAGGATAAGCCTTGATAAAGGATAATTAAATGAGGCAGTTAATTATCTTCAAAAGGGGTGTTTTAATTAACCAAAAACACCCAATTTTCGCTCATGCACTTCCTTGGAGTTCCTTCAGTTTGCATGCAAAGTTTCAGGCTGCTCGGTTTCATGGTTTTGGAGTGATGGAGGACACACACACACACACACACACACACACACACACACACACACACACACACACACACACACACACACACACACACACACACACACACACACACACACACACACACACACACACACACACACACACTTATTGTTATAGAAGATTGTGATTCTAAAAGTATTGGGACAGCACGTGTGTTTTATAAATATGTGCGGTAGGTGGTGCAAGCAAATCATAATCAAATTGAAACCAATCATAATCGGCCTCCACCAACTTGCCTTTCTTCCCTTCAATTATCTCAGGTTCATGGAGGAGGTTTCTAAATTTACATCACATGGACCCTCTCAGTCAAGTGTCGGTGACACCTTTAGAATATGGAAGACGACAAACCACACCAGTGTTGAAAATATGACACGCATGCCAAAATTATTGGCAGAAAGCCAGTATAATCTTAAAGCATACAATGAGAGAATAATATGCTTGACTCTCACATGGCTGGTGAAAAAATTAAGTGACAATTTCCAAGCTGTGTCCCATAAAACGACTAAACATGCACAAACACCCAATGATGAATCAAGTGAATTATTGTCAATTAATAACATTCAGGCATATTTCATTTCTGTCCCAGTACCAATGACAATACGATGTACATGACTATTTCAGGAGTGTCTCCTCCCCCCACCCCCCCCCATGCCTAGCTGGTCTCCAGCAAGAAAAAACAAAACCTGTCCCTTTTGAGTATGTCCCAGAATCTGTTGCCACTGGAGACAAGTTTTGAGATATGGTCTGCCATAGAAGGTCATGGCTAATGGGTAAGGCCCAGTAGCTTCAGAAATTAAAACTCTTCCAGAACTGGCTTACAGAAACATATGGGTTGTGTATGCAGCCTGTGACTGCTGGTTGCATCATTTCTGGTGGCATGGCTGTGCATTGCATCTGATCCAGTGCCCCTGTTACCAGTAAGCTGGTACTCATCTTGCCAACCTCAGAAGGATAACAGGCTGAGTCAACCCACCTCCTGTTATTTAAACGGAACGACAGGGGCTCAAACTCAAGACCCTAAGATCTAAAGCCAGCCACCTTAACCGTTAAACCAACGGCAGACTTACAGATGGTGTGATTGGCCTTTATGGTGACATAAAGCAGGAGAGTCTTTCTTTCTCCACTCTTCAATCAACCTCATTCTCTCCTCGCTCTCCAATCTCGCTTTTTCTTTCAACGGATGAATCTGCAAGTCGTGCTTCCTTTGTTTTTCCTTCTCAAATCTCGCTTTTTCTTTCCATTGAGCCATTTCTAAGTCTTGTTTCCTTTGCCTCTTGTCTAGACTGGAAATCACTGCCATCCACTGCTCCATTTATTTCTCACGCACGGAGTTGTTTCTGGCTGAATAGATTGTTTGAGGAGGGATTTTGCTCAGCTTGGTAAAAACATTTGAGTTCGAGGTCTTTAAGACGGCTTGTTCACCACCATCTGAAATCATCCTCCATCCAAAACCATGATCTTTTCTACACCCGTTAAACCACACCACACCCCCTCCCACAATTTGGTTTCTGTATCCATCTTGTCCATCCCTTGGCGTTCTTCCTGACCCTTCATCATTACCTGCATCCCTTGTTTGTCCATCTGTCTATTTTCCCCCTTCTCCTGCTGTTCTTTTTGTTATGTTGTGTCCTGATCCATTCTGTGTTCTAGCTCTTCCACGAGCCTTGACTTCATATACAAAAATAAGTGAAAAGCCGTGGGTTGAAGGTCGTGTTACAACTAATGGATGACCTTGTGATCTTCTGTGGATTACTGAACTGCAGTGCAGATCGACACAAAGTAGTTGTTAAGGCCATCCATCAAGGTGAATGATATAGTCTGGGAATCGGTTTGTTCACTTTGACATGATGAGACGAATTCTGGACGAAAATACAATCAACTGTGATATGAAGGGTTCGTACTTCGTTTCGGTACTTGTTCTCATGTGCACTTCTCTAACCAGCCGAGCAGGTTTTCGAAAGGTTCTTTTAGATTGCTCAAAGGCAAGGATCGGTTTTCACTTTTAACCAACTGAGCTGAATATTGTCCTGTGCAGTAACAAGAAAGGCTGGCAAGATAGCCTCGAGGTATGCGCCTTCATGTTTGAGCTGTCTCGCCTTGGTTTGAATTTGAGCCAGTCATAAACTTTTTCATCCTGGTGTTTCACAAACAGTCGAAGTATCAATGTGTATGGCACCAGCACCCTGAGAAAATTGCACAAATTACTTCCCTGACTGCTGCGAAGGCAAGGGCACACCACCCAGCGAAGCGACCGCTTCGGCAGCACCAACGCTCTGTAAAGAGTACGGTGGTACATCAGTAATGTTGATGAGTAATAAACCAACTACCTATAGTGTCCCCAAATATTGCTCAGTCACATGAAATCTCTTACCTTTACATTCCAGATCAAACAAAAATTTCAAGGATCTGCTGCAGAAACTGGAATTGCACCCAGATTGCAACAGTCTCACTCTCGTCTCCTTCCTTATCCTGCCCATGCAGAGGGTTACCCGCTTGCCTCTGCTAATGGATGTAAGTCTGGTGGCACGGCTGCCTTTTTCACTGTGAGGTACAGTCATGATGTAAGGCATCAGGTCAGGTGGCTACATCAGGGAAATGCTTCTGGCAATTCAACATCAATCTTTGGTAATGCAGAGTTATTTGTGTTGTTTCTTCATGCTTGAGACGGTTTGGGGAAACGTTGGGAAACTGGTTTGTGTAATTTTTAATCATCGCTTTGCCTATTTTGCTCCACTGTACTTGACATTTCAAAGATGGAGACAATGGAGTTTTACATTGTTACTAATGTGGATATCTGATTTTTGTTTATTTTTCAGACAGTTTGTCAGAAAACCAACAAGCAGTCGGAGGAGTACCAGAAAGCTCTTGGCTCTTTCAAAGAGATTAGCAAGGTTGGTGGCGGTCATCAGTGTGTGATCTAATCGCAGCCAAGTACGTTGGCCCAACGTACCGTGCAGCGAATTTCATAAAAGTCTTCATGATGGGCCACTAATGCAAGGTGCTCACCTTGTGTGCAATTTAACGAATGCTCCACCGGTCTTCATGTGGTAGGATCACAAAGTACCATTTAAAAGAGGGTGGTGTATAATGGTCATGTCCATTGCCTTTTTCGGCCTCCGCAGGTGAACACCGGAGGCATTATGTTTTAGATTGTCCATTCGGCTGTCCATCCGTTATCGGTTTTTTGTTAGCACAATAACTTGTGAAGCACTGAAAGGATTTCAAGCAAACTTGGCACAAGTAGACTAATACTGTACAAAGGTGAAGTGATTAAATTTTGGGTTCGACGGGTCAAAGGTCATGTGACCTTTGAAGATCATTTTGCAGACCATAACTTCGAGTTCGAAGCATCTGATATGTTTGTTCAATTTATATCTCTTCTCCATCACACTCTTTCATGGGACCTTTAATTGCGATGAACTGTAAGTGGGTTGACATCTAATGCAAGCAGAGGCACATCCATCGACGCATACATGTCAAATTATAAACTTTTGTATTGTTTTTTTTTTACCCTGTTAGAATTGTACAAAAGTTAAATAAAATATATTTTATTTAAAAATTTTTTTTTGAATAATCTGTCTTCAGTCCAACATTCTGACCTGTGTTGTTTGCAGCTCGTTAAGAGATGCAATGAAGAAGCACGAAAGATGGAAAGAACTGAGCAGATGTTTCAGCTACAGAAACAGCTCCAGTTCAAAATAATTAAGGTAAGGAGGTTTGGCTGATTGGTGGAGACATGGAGTGTTCGAAGTTATAGTTAACAAAAAAAGACTTGGCCATTTGCTATGTTTCGAGGGGTTGCTGTGACAGTTGTAGATCAGGAGGGGTTTTCATTTAGAAAGCTAGTTTGTTCACCCTGAATTAGATTCTGATTAGAATACTGGCACACAATGTCCTATTTTCAAAATATATCATGGAATATTTAATGTCTACCACATAAATGCTGCTTTTGTCCCCATTCAAAAGGTGGCATGCTCCAAGATGCAATCCTCCATTTCCTGCTGCTACTGCATCAGAATGGCTATTGTTGGATTTGAATATTGTTGGAATCAAACTGAGGACCAGAGAACACAGACACAGGCATATTTGACATAATCTGCTAATTCAATAAAGATAAATAGGTGTTTAGGTCAATTTGTAAGATTGCAATGATTCCAGAAACCAAATTAAAGCTTCTAAAGAGTTGGACAGAAACCCCACATTTGACAAAAAATACCGTGCAAGTGCACACGACACCATAGTGAGTTAAAATTGCACTGCGTGGAGGAGAAAAGAGGAAGAATGTTATTGGATATTAGCTGAATTAAGCCGGTCGTCTGGCTGGCCCTGGTCCGAGCGCACTTTGTTATCCGGTTGAGTGGACTGTGGAGATGATCGTATGGTGATGACGACAAGTCAGGTCATAACTGCTCACACACGTGCCCGGAGAGCCGTTTCAGTCATTGCTCAGCTGGGAGATTTCAAAGTCGCAAAGCGTTGCATCACCGCGGTGAGGTCATTGCAGAGGTTTGTAATCTGCCGTTGAAAGTGCTTGTGTTTTCATGTTCTGCAGCCGTTTCCCTTGGTGTCGGCTTCGCGGTGGCTGCTCAAATCGGGAGAGCTTACGAGCTACGTTGCAGAAGGTGGTCTCTTCAACCGGCGGAACAAAGGCCTCTTCTGCTTCCTCTTCAACGATGTTCTTATTCTAACACGCAAGCGCAAGTAGGTTTTCGCCCCTTCTCCCTCAATGGACTTCATTACTTATATCTGGAGCCTCTACAATCTATATGATGGGCTTGTGGGTGATTAAACTTTGGTGGTGTAATGTTAGAGCATCCACTCCGAGTCTGAGAGGCCAGCAGTTCAAAGCCTTGGCTGAGTCATACCAAAGACAAAATGGTGTGTGCTGCTTTCTTGCTTGATGCTCACAATTTAAAAGGGCAGAGTATGGACAAGTAATCATAGCACAGGCTTTCATGAGCCGAATAGCCTCCTCCTGTATCAAGTTCCTTGTAAGGGTACTCATTACCTCCACCGCCAAAGGTGGACAGAGGTTATGTTTTCACCCTTGTTTGTCGTTACGATATTGCATGATATCTCAAAAAGTTGTGGATGGATTCGGACGGAACTTGGTGGACAGATTGTTGGGGTGTGACGAGGACGAATTCATTCGATTTTGGTGAAGATCCGGATTTGGATAGGAATTTAAAAAAAAGAAGTGATTCTTCACCATTGAGAGATGGGTCCAAAACCGATGTAAAATACAGCATGCTATTTCAAAAAGTTGTGGACAGATTGTATGAGTTGGTTAGGTGACAAGAACAAGCCGATTAGATTTTTGTGTGACAGGTCAGATCTGCAACTGGACCATTTGTCCTTATCAGTGGGATACAAAACGTAAACTGTTCAGCCTGGCAGAGGTATGCGCTCTACTGAGTGCCATTCTCATATTATTAGTCCCCTACCGTTTCACCAGAATAGACTTTATTAGGTTTTATTAGTTTTAACGAGAATTGACTATAAGTTTGCTGTCTGTCCGTCTGTCCCACCTGTGGTTTTTCCGAATTTTTTTTCCCATACTCTTCAACATATTCAACTGAAACTTGATACATGGCTTTATGATGAGTTTCAGGGCGTTTCATAAATTTTTCAGATTTATGCTCTTTTTGGACTTAGAAAATGTCACATTTATTATACATGGGTCAGTTTTCAGCTGCCCTTACTCTACCCCACTGCTTTACACCCATTGGCTGGACAGCTGGCTTGACTCCACCCCACTAAAATTATGTGCCACCATTGCATGAAGCAGCACAGATCGGCATGCCTTAGGCCTGGGTGTAGGTCTATGGCCTGGTGCAATTGGAATAATCCTAGGCGTATAACCACGATGCAGCGTGTCCCAAAAAATATACAACTTTTCATCTGCAAAGAGGAAGGTATAACATATATATTTTTAAAAAGATATATGGCTGGATAGAAAGCTGAAAGGTTGAAGTTTATTGTACCAATGTCAAAATTGCCACCAAAATTTAAATTTTGGTTTAGAATCGTCGTTTTTTTTTTAAACCACATGTTCGACGTAGGCTTCACGTTGTCCGATCACTGCCTGCAAACGCGTTGTCATGTTCTCCATCACTTTGGGAAACGTTTCCTGGGGAATGTTCTGGATTTCTTGGTGGATGTTTTCCTTCAGCTGATCAAGAGTCTGAGGCCTAGGGTTTCCATAGATCCTGTCCTTGAGATAACCCCACAAGAAGAAGTCTGGAGGAGTAAGGTCAGGGGAATACGGTGGCCACTCAACGTCTTCGTAGAGGGAGATAAAGCGGCCCTCAAAATGTTGGTTGAGAAAACGCCTTGTTTCCCTGGCTGTATGGGGCGGTGCCACATCCTGCTGGAACCACTGGGTTCTCATCTGGATCAGGTTGTTTCTCCTACAGGCCTGAGTACGTAGCTCAGGCAGATAGAATTCCTGAATCATTTCGCTATAGTTCCTCTGGTTTACCGTGCAAGTGCGTCCCTGGTTATCTTCAAAGACGTATGGACCAATTATCCCATACCAACCAACCGCCACCCACATGGTGACTTTGAGAACAGATCGAGGCACCAGTTCAGTTGTTGCATTACCAGGATTTTCAGTTCCCCAGTACCGAAAGTTTTGCTTGTTTACCTCCCCGGACAAGTGAGCATGGCATTCGTCCATCATGTGAAGTTTTTTGAGGAAGTCTGCATCTTCCTCCAACTTTCCTGAGAACCAATTTGCAAAGTCTAGTCGTTTGCGTTTCTGTTGATCAGTAAGCACCGTTTCCGTTTGAATTTTGTATGGAAAGGCATGAATGTCTTGACGAAGGATTCTATGAACGGTGCTCTTATGAATGTTTGTCTCGGCAGAAAGTCGTCGAATCGATTTTTTTGGACTGAACGACCGCCTGTCTCACCATTTCCACATTTTCTTCACTACGACCTGTCCTCTTCCGACCACTGTGACCCTTGTGAAGATCACAGATGGTTCCCGCATTGGTGAACTTTGCGATGGTGCACTTTATTGTCCGAAAGTTTGGTGCATGGTGCAAGTGGATACCGAAATGTCTCGAGTAAAGACGTTGCACCTGTATGACGCTTTTCGTCTGGTGCCAAAGTTCAACAATTTTCATCCGTTGTTGTACGTTTAGTCTTGGCATTTTTCTGGCGCTTGCTTGGTATCAAAATAAACTTCAGGGTCTCTGCAACAAGAAATGAAGCATTAGTGACAAAATTACTGCTTTTTTTAGGATCAAACGAAGCATTTTAAAAGTTGTATATTTTTTTGGAACACCCTATATATGCACATAAGCCGTACGCATGTTTTTGCTGCTGAACGCGCCATTTTACACTGCCCAAATAAGCGAACATTCATTAGGACCGATAGGAGATACGTATTGCAAAGCAATTTTCACTCTTGTTAACATTATTATTATTATTGTTATTATTATTATTATTATTATTATTATTATTACAAGGAGTTTATTCTTTCAAGTCAACCTTCCCAGTGAAAACTGATATTTCAAAAAAATTTTCATTGGCCTTGAAAAGGGATTGCACCAAAATAGAAGAATGTTCTTGATCTAATGTTGTTTAATTAGAGTAAGGGTAAGTTGTTTAACAAGTGCAGGATAGCTTAAAGGTATGCACATTCACCTTGGAGTCATCGAGCCTGGGTGTGAATCTTGACCCAGCTACAAACTGTCACCTTGATGTTTTACACAGAAGGCGATACATCAATATGTGCACCGTCCATCGGATGGATGTTGAGCTGGATTTCTGGAGGCTCTGTCAGCCAAAGGGTGGAGGAGCTCCTTGTGAACCAAAGGCCATCCGTATCTAGTGCCCAACTGTGTTTGCGGACGTCCTCCTGCAGTTGGGTTACTTTTTTTCAGAGGTTGATGGCACAATTTGAACTGTCCCCACAGTAAAACACTTCACTCCACAAAATACAAGAAAAACGTAAAGAAAATTGAAAAACCACTCCATGAGAGTACCTCCAGCGCAGCACCCCTCTGCAGGGCAGCTCACCGGATGATGGTATTGGGGCAAAGCCTTCAGGACCCCCACTCTTTGGTGATAGGAGGAAAACCACGGGGTAACCTTCCCGGGTCATATTGCGGTAGTGTGTGTCGGGGTGGTGCTGAGGTATCATCCACCAGATGGTAGTCTCCTTGGGTTAACCTGAGGCAGACTCTTCGGGTGGGTGCCTGGAATGTCCCATTCCTAAGAGAGGATGATCACCTGTCTCCGATATCATCTAAGCTCAAGCATTTGTACATCGGTATTGCAGCCCTCTCTGAGGTTCTGAGATTGGATAGTGTTGAGATCATGGTGGGTGGATACACCTACTATTGGTCTGGTCGCTCTGATGGTTAGCATGCCCAAGGAGTTACTGTAGCTTTGTTCAAAAAGTTGAATCCAATGATAATTGAGGTAACACCGGTCAACGAGAGTATTATGAGACTAAGGATTCATCGCTCTTTGAGTGTCGTTTCCCTGGTCTCTGTATAGTCTCTGACTGAGGCGAGTGATCTCACCATGAAGGACGCATTCTAAGCCACGCTGGAGTCTGCGGTTGATCAGTGCCCCAGACGAGATACTTTTCTTGTCTTGGGGGATTTCAATGCATCGACTGGAACTGATAGGGATGGTGATGAGGCATGTGTTGTTCCCCATGAGTCTGGAACTGTGAACCAGAACAGCACTAATTTCCTTGACTTTGCAAGAAGTCATGGACTTAGGGTAGCTGGTTCATGGTTTCAGCGCCCACAAGCTTATCGCTGGACTTGGTATTCCAACGCTGGCGGTGTGGCAAAGGAGATTGCCCATGTGCTCGTTGATGGTCACTGGAGGATGATCCAGAACTGCGGGGTCTACCGGAGTGCTCAGTTCCTCAATAACAACCACAGGCTTGTGGGAGCAACTCTGACGTTGCAGATTAAATCTGGGAGAATGGTACCATCCCAGTCTAGGCTCGATGTTGACAAGCTCAAGGATGAGAGGGTAGCTGAGGAGTTTGTGAACAGGATGAGTGGAGATTAGGGAGGTTTGGGTTCCTTGGGGGATGCTGAAGAGTTGTGGAGTGCCTTCAACACCACCATCCTTGATGTTGCCAGTGGATGTCTTGGAACTCAACGGAGGGTGAGGAAGAATTTTATCTCTCAAGGGACACTGGATAACATTGACCAGTCACATGGCCAGGCTTAATGGCAGAGCTGAGCTGTTCAGGGAGTTGAGGCATCAAACTGAACATGCGCTTCGGGTGGAAAAGGAAGCCTTCGTGTGAGAAACCTGTGAGGGGGTAGAGCATCACCTTTGGTAAGGTGATTCTCGTCCTACTTACAGAGAAATTTGTGCATTGCGTTCCTCCAAGCCCATCCCTTGGTGTACTGCAGTTAGAGTGGATGGTGGTGGGCTCTTGACAGAGGAGTCCGGAGTGAAGGTTTGCTGGGCCGGGTGATCCATCCTCGTTTGTGGAAACGGGCTGCGGTGAAATGGTTGAGATGGGGTAAAGCTCCTGGGATTTGTGGCATCCATGCTTAACTTTTCAAGGCTGGTGGAAATACTGTACTCATGTCATTGCATGCAGTTCTGTGCTCTGCCTGGAACACAGGCATCATTGCAACTGACTGAAAGAGGGGCCTTGATGTCCCTCTCTGGAAAGCGAAGGGTGATCGCCAGGACTGCAACAACTACTGAGGGTTGACGCTGCTCTCAGTGCCGGGCAAGGTCTTTGCTCGGATAATTCTTGATAGGGTTCGCCATTATCTGCTTGAGCACCAGCGTCCAGAGCAGTCAGGCTTTTCACCAAAGAGGTCAACGATTGACCGTATCCTTGCTCTTCGTGTCCTCACTAAACACAGACGAGAGTTTCGGCAGGGGCTGCTTGCAGCCTATGTTCATCTCTACAAAACGTTCGATTCAGTGAATCAGGATGCCCTCTGGAGGATTATACGTCTTCATGGGGTGCCACCAAAACTGATTAATCTGATATCTGAACTATACTCTGGTACTGAGAGTGTTGTGAGATGTGGTGATACCATCTCCGACTTATTTCTAGTTGTTACTGGAGTTCCTCAGGGGTGTGTACTGGCCCCCATACTTTTCAGCACTTGAATGGGCTGGATTCTGGGGAGGATGTTGGACAGATCAAGTTGTAGTGCAAAATTTGGGAATGTCAAGATCTCTGACCTTGATTTCACAGATGATGCAGTCATATTCGCAGAGGCTCTGGATATCCTTTTAGGGGGCCCCGAGGTGCTGAATAAGGAGTCAGAGCCACTGGGATTATGGGTTTCCTGGGTGAAAACTAAGATCGAGTCTTTCAATGACATCTTGGATGCTGCCATATTGTCTCGACCTGTTTGTGGTGAGGATGTTGAGGTCACAGATAGATTCACTTACCTTTGCAGTGATACTCATGCCTCTGCTGGCTGTGAGCCAGAGGTCAATGGACGTCTGGGTTGAGCCTGGGGAGTCATGTATTCACTGGAACATGGGGTGTGGTGCGGCCCGTACCAGTTCAGGATGATGAAAGTCTGAGTCTTCAGGTCCTTTGTGCTCCCATTCTTTCTCAATGTATGTGAGACTTGGACTCTGACCAGGGATCTGAGAAGGAGACTTAATTCCTTTGGTACCAGGTCTCTTCAGAGAAGCCTTGGCTATCACAGGTTGGACTTTGTGTCCAACGAGCGGTTGCTGAGAGAGAATCAGATGAGATTTGTTACCTGTATAGTCCGTGAGCGTCAGCTGCAGCTGTATGGACATGTGGCTCGTTTTCCTGACGCTGATCCTGCTCACCAGATTCTCTCAGCGAGGGAGCGTCATGAGTGGAGGAGGCCAATGTGCCAACCACATCCTTCATGGTTGCAGCAGGTTGATCAGCATCTCAAGGAGATGGGGATTGGCCAGACGGAGGCCCCTGGTGTACCGAAGGAAAGTGGACCCGGCGACGCACTGCTCTGGCTTATTGCTCCCAAATCTGACCTGACCTGTCGGCCAGCACAAGTTGATTCCACCATGCCTTTCCTGAAGAAGAGGTGAGTTATCTCCAGCACCTTGACACAGATAACTAATTTCTGCCAAAACTTTCTCATCAGTCCACACTTGCCCAGCCAAGATGGCGAGTTTGTAAATTACCCTTCGTCTCCATCGTGATTTGAGTGAGGCCTTTGTCCTGTATTCCGACCATATATTTCTCGCTCCGACATGTGAGACATTTGTGAAAGTATTTTTGATAGCATTGAGGTGCTGCTGGGGTCCCGTGGTGACTGAGACCTCCAACTACTCTTCTCCGATTAAAATGGAAGGGATAAACTATTGATTATGGACGCAAAAATTTGATCCTCTACATGCCCAGTGTACACCATGGTAAGGATATTTTTTTTGCCAATTTATACTCATTTTATTTGCACACATATTGAAAAACGAATAAAAAGTTGGCATTTTGTTGGACATTCTGAGTGCTGTTCAGTCAGTTCCCTGTTCAGAAAACCGTTTGAACGCCCCTCGTACCATCCAAATATTTAATGTGGTGTTGGAGACTAATGGTAAAAATTCCATGGATTGCACGAACAAACAAATCGGTTCTTGAAGAAATTAGACCACCATGTGCGTTAGAAGCACTGATGCTAAAACAGAAACTGTGTCATACTTTGGACATATCGAGTGTGCAGAAAACGAAAGTCTGGAGCCATCAACAAATCTGGGTGTGGTTGCGGGAAGAAGAGGAAGAGGCATACTTTATATATGCTGGATAAATGGGGTGAAGGCAGCAACCAAGCAGCCTCTGCCAGAGCTTTGGGAAGCGATACAGGAGAGGGATGTTTGGAAAAATCTGATCATGAACGTCACAAGAAGTCGGCCATGTCTTGACAGAACTGAATGAGGTCCTGTAATGCTCCAATCATTAACGGACAGACCGGTTTCTTTCGAACACCTGGACCCTTGCGTCATTTCTAATCGCCCTCTGAAATGTAAACATAAAGGGTTCCTGGAGTACTCCAAACTGGATTTGTCTCACACCTTTGGACCTACATGCCATGTGTGCACTGAATGTCACAAGGCTGATATATATATATATATATATATATATATATATATATATATATATATATATATATATATATATATATATATATATATATATATATATATATATATATATTCCCTTTTGCAATACCCCAACAATAATCAGTTATTGTACGATTGTACACATAACTTTTACATTTCATGGTGTGCAGTTATCAATGGTATTTATAAGGCAACGTAATTCTCTTCAAGTTGCCTGCAGCTGTCCTTGAGGAAGATGCGACACAGTGTTGATTTACATTTTGTGAAGAATAATTCCTCGTGCATGAGAGGTTCTCATTGAGTAAGACATGATTATTTTCCTAGTTATGAGTTATGAACTTCAACTGTTAATTTTTTTTTTGACCTGAGGACTTTTGTGCAGTTGGTTTGGGAGAGCTGAGTACACCCATTATGGAAGATGGCAAAGAGGCAGACACAGAAAACTACATCATATCACTGCTAAGTGTGGGAGACAACACGAGATGGTGATTGGAAACAACATTGAAAGAGTGGAGGGATGTTGGTTGGATAAACACTGGGAGATGGTTCTCTGGATGAGCGAAGAATGTGATGGGGGTGGGGAGGGATTGGTGGAGGGGAAAAGGGAAGGAGGATGAGAGGAGATTGGAAAGCAGGGGATGGAAATGTTTGGAACATATGATGGTGAAGAGAGAGCGACTTCAAACACTCCTCAATGTTATGTTATTTGATGTAAAATCTAGACGGCTATTTAGTAAAATCACCATTTCAGTTTGGTGGCAGGTGTTCGTGGGAAGGAGGAACAAGGTGGCAAGTTGGGCTGGCAGGATAGATTGAGGTATGCACACTCACCTCTGTGTTGTTTAGTCTGGCTATGAATGCCAGCCCAGCTATAAACTGTCATCCTTGAGTTTCACAGGCAGGGCAAGGCAACAATGTGTGTGCAGTCCCTCGGATAGACATTAAACTGGGCGTCTCATCTGCTGGCATTATTTGTTGGATTTTAGACATCCCACAGTGTGCTTCACAAAGAGTTGCCAAGCTATTTCCAGCACCCTGAACAAATTACAGCTTTGACTGGCTGTGGTAAAGCAATGGCAAACCACCCAGCATAACCCATGCCCAGAAATGTCTGCGGCAGCACCGACACTCTGTAGACGATGGTACATCTCATCATTCATAAGGAAATCCTGCTGCGAACTGTGAAGAATGGTTCAGGCCAGTTCACACTGGTTTTTTTTAATATTGTTATATGTTTTTGTGTTTATGCCAAGCTCAAATCGTACATTTTATGTTGGGATAAAATGTCAAATTGTGAGGTTGTGCACGAAATGTTTTGCTGTAAATGAAGATACACTGGTAAATGTTTGTTTCAAATTGATTCCTTATTTCTGTTATTTGCAGTGAAGACACTTACCTGGCGACAGATTATGCACTATCGGAGCATGTGGAGGTGGAGCCACTCGAGATGGACGAGTCTTTGAGCCCAAGCGTGAACCAAAACACCCAATCAAAGCAAACGTCACCCGTGGGTCTTCCTCGCAATTGCATTGTCAATCATCTCTTCCGAGTTGTTCTTCAGCGTAACAATGCTGGAGAGCGTGTAGAGATGACTCTGGTGGCAGATTCGCTGTGAGTTATTTCACCTGTTCCCTCACTCTGTTTTACATTTGATTTTCAAAGCAGAAGTGTTTCACATTTCATTTAAGAAACAGAAAAGTGTCTCAAATTTGATTAAAAAAAAACAGAAAAGTGTTTCACATTTGATTTAAAAAACAGAAGAAAAGTGTTTCACATTTGATTAAAAAAAAACAGAAAAGTGTTTCACATTTGATTTAAAAACAGAAGAAAAGTGTTTCACATTTGATTTAAAAAAAACAGAAAAGTGTTTCACATTTGATTTAACAATCTCAAATGAGCTAAGATCCTCA
This sequence comes from Eptatretus burgeri, assembly GCF_056783735.1. Taxonomy (NCBI): domain Eukaryota; kingdom Metazoa; phylum Chordata; class Myxini; order Myxiniformes; family Myxinidae; genus Eptatretus; species Eptatretus burgeri. The sequence continues at coordinate 43,155,909 of NC_140970.1, read as the reverse complement.
TCCTCTTAATGATGACGTCATAAAAACTAATATGACGTCATTGTGATGTATCAGGTTTGCGATAAATTATCTGTGCTAATGCCCGGCTTGATTCCCACAAACAAAATTCAAACAGCTTGCCTAGTTTCAGAGATAATGGTATAGGCGATTTCCATTAGTGGCAATATTATGACGTCAACTTTTTTTCGAGGAAGAATTTCCAAAATCGGAGATGGTTACTGCCTGCGCGTGGGATTTCTGCATATACATGGCAAGTTTCACGAAGATCCGATGAAAACTCTGGGTTGTGAAACAAAAAATGTCAAAAAATAGGAATGATGTCATAAAAATTGATATGACATCATAGTGATGTATCGTATGTGTGGTAATTAATCTCTGCTAATGCCCTGTTCAATTCCCGTAAACAGAATTCAAAAAGCTTGCCTAGTTTCGGAGATAATTTTTTAGGCGATTTCCATTAGCGGAGATATTTTGACGTCATAACTTTTTTTTCTCAGAGGAATTTTCAAAATTGGAGATGGTTACTGTCTGCGTAGGGTATTTTTACATATATATGCCAAGTTTCAGGAAGTTT
>NC_140970.1:43137835-43150335 GCF_056783735.1 Eptatretus burgeri | reverse complement strand
TGAGTTGTCAAATGTTACTGCTTCATCTATTGCCGATATTGCTAGACTAGCTCCATTTAGCCTAGCTACAGACGGTAGCAATGACAGTGGTGAGGTCCAGCTATATCCTGTCCTGATTTCGTACTATGACAACAGTGCTGGGATTGTGAAGCAAGGTTTGCTAAGTTTGCCTGCGTGCAAACAAGATTCCACTGGAGAAAACATTTTCAAACTTTTTGATCATGAGTTCAGTGACAAGAAAATTCCGTGGGGAAATTGTGTTTCCTTTTGTGCTGATAATGCCTCTGTCATGGTGGGCAAGCACAAAGGGGTCGCTGCTTATATCCACAAACAAAATCCAGTGCTACATCATGGGATGCCCTTGTCATATGATGCACAATACGGCCAAGAAGGCGGCTCAGGCCTTACCCATTGAATTAGATGACTTTCTCATCGATATTTACTACTACTTGGACAAAAGTAGTAAACGCGTCAAAGGAGTGAAAGCACTGCAAGAACTCTGTGATGCCCCGACACACAAGATTCTGAAGCATGTCGCAACAAGGTGGCTGTCCCTTGGTCAGTGCCTAGACAGGCTGATTGAACAGTGGGAGCCACTTCGCCTCTTCTTCAAAGAAGAAGTACAAAGAAAAATGCAACCAACTGTAGCCAAGACTCTAACAACGAGCAAGAAGGACGGCACTGTATCTACTGCCAGTACTGGCACTGCAGGATCAAGCACTAGTGGAGCAGCATTCACCACTACCACTGCAGTATCTGCTGCGAAGAAGACAGCAGGGACAGCACCAAAACCAATGCTGAGAGCAGGTAGCATCACCGGCCCTTCATCACGTTCATCTACAAAGCAGATCCCTTCAGAGTCGAGAAAGACTGTGATAGTCCCATCTACAGGCAAAGAAGGACCCAAGTTAAGTTCTGCTTTTGCCAAATCACTTGATAGAAGCTCAGCAAAACCTTCGAATCAGAGGTCTTCTTCCTTGGCTGCACCTACCTCAAGCTCTCTCCTCAAACGTAAAATTGGATCTGGTACTACGAGTCTGACCTCTTCTGCTGGCAGTAAACGCAAGTGTGATCGCCCTGCGGCTAAGTGTACTACGAGTTCTACAACTAAAAGCGCATCTTCCTCAAACACTGCAGGAATCTAGAGAAAAACGTGTCAACAGGATGTTCTTGTCTCCACAAACAAAACTCTATTGTTTCTTCCTTCGATATGCTAACAAGCTTTTTGAGAAGGGGAATCTTCTGCTCCAAAGAGACGAACCCTGTATTCATCTCCTGCACGGAGAATTGAATGGTCTTCTGAAAGATATCTTCGTACGGTTTTTGAAACCATCGGTGTCATCGGTTGCTCTGGTAAATGTACCCTTCTCTGACAGAAATCATCAGAAGAATGATGAGGACCTCATGATTGGGAACGATGCCAAACTGTATATAAGGGAACAAAGGAGTCTCAAGAAATCCACCTTCACTCTGAGTGACTCAGACATCCAAGTTTCTTCAGTGCAGTTCGCTCATATTATGTGAAAGCCTGCAATTACATCTTCAAAACCTGGCCGCTAGATGATGAATTAGCCAAGCATGCTCAGGTGCTGGATGTTAAGCTACACCAAGAAGTGGGGTTTGACTGTGTGGAGTTTTTCATCAAGAAATTCCCCTGTCTGTTCAGTGGCGGTGATAGTGACATAGACAGTCTTGAGAGTGAATTCGCTCACTACCAGGCAGACGCCTCCATAGCTACAATTGCTACTGAGACAGTGAGAGTGGATGAGCAGTGGCATCGGATTTCACAGCTCACAGATCCCTGCACTGGTGCCAAGAAGTATCCTAATTTGAGCAAAGTGATGAAGGGAATCTTGGTCATTCCTCATTCGAACGCATCATGTGAGCGGGCACTCAGTCTTGTACGGAAGAATCATACTGAATTTCGTCCCAATTTGAGTGTCAAAACCCTGGAAGCTCTCTTAATTGTAAAACTAGCTCATAGCACCCCTTGCTACCAGAGAGAATACAGCAAAGACATAATCAGAAGGGCTAAAAGAGCCACACAGCTGTCACTCAGCAAAGCTGCCATGGAAAAAGCAAGCAGCAGTAGTACCAGCCAGTAAGGTAAGAAAAATATTGCTTCTTTTGTGCTTTTTGTTAATCTTTGATTGTCCCCTAACTTACTAATATTAACATACATGTAACATTAAAAAGTGCACAATTTTCCCCTTTTTTTGCTCAAAAAGTGGGAATTCTTAACATGTTAAATGCTCCAAAATAGGGCTCAGAGGGCACTAGAGAGCGTCCAGAACCCCAGAGCTTCCAGGGCCCTAAGGCGGGCCCTGGACCCCCCCGCAAGGGTCGAGCGCTCCGCGCTCGAGATGTGCGCTTCGCGCACATTATTTGGTGTCGGTTGCAAATCCTCCCTAATTCTGATTTCCAAAAGTTGGCATCTCTGTATCCCAGAGGGGAGAGCAGTACTAAATCAAGCTGCGGATGAAAGCCTTGCAGGTGGATAGGAGCTCAGGTGTACCAATGAAGGAATTTGTGTGACAGAGGATGCCTGGAGGAAGTCTGGCTTTGGAGGCCAACTTTGAAATATGGCTTGCCCAAGAATGATCAGGGCTGAGTGGGGAGACCCAAGAGTTAAGTGATTGAACTTTTTCAAGAGGGTTGTTGAGAAAATAGATGGAAGCATTGGGAGGGTTTGAGGTTCGGTCCTTTCAAAGAGACATATATATATATATATATATATATATATATATATATATATATATATATATATATATATATATATATATATATATATACATTTCTCAGGGTTAAAAGACAAGTTTGTGACCAGTTGAAAGACCAGTTCAAGCTTTTGACAAGTTTGTGATTTTGTCAAAGCTGAAGAGAGGGAAGAGGCTGCTGCCTGTCTGTCAGAAGGATGAGTGAAGTCATCAGCGAAGAGATAAAGGGGATTTTCCAGAGAGTCAGCGAGATCATTTATGAAGATTAGGAATAGGATGGAGCCTAGAACACTGTGTTGGGGCACTCCAGCCTTGACACAGAGAGAAGAAGAAAGGATTCCATTGGAAGCCACACGATGGCTATGAGACTGGAGGAAGTCAGGAATCCAAGAGTGGAGTTGGCCTTGGACTCCATTGGCAGGCAGTTTGGAGAGCAAGGCAGGATGCCAGACTGTCTCGAAAGCTCGAGATATGCCCTGAGAGACGGCCCTGATCTCATGTCTGATATTGAGTGCTCCCATCCATTGTTGGGCGAGTCGAAGCAGCACATTCAAGGTAAAGTGACCTTGTCTGAATCTGAATTGATGATTTGAGATGAGGCTGTTGGAGAAAATAAATTATTTTATGTAAACTGCAATGATGGATTCCAGCAGACACAAACTTGTTACGGGCTTTGTGGAATGATCCGAGATTACCCTTGGTTGGATTTCCCTTCCAGGAGGAGAATGCAATTTCTTTTAAAGCAACTGCCTCTCTGCAGGATTCAGAGTACCAAGGGTGGGAGGTGGGTAAGATAACTGAAGACTAGATGGGATGAATATGTGCATACGAGAGAGCAGGTTTCTGTCGAAGAATTCCCAGGCTAAATGAATATCAGGAGTGGTAGATATAGTAGACCAGTCCTAAAGAGAGATGGCTGCTTACAGAACCTGGCAGTTTACCTGAGTGAACTGCCAGACTTGCTGGCGCTGAGTTTGTTCTCTGAGAATGGCCAGAGAGATGTTGACTTTCACAAGAACATGATCAGATGAGCCATACATTGGCAGGTAAGTTGGTCATCAACAAATCCAGAAGAGATGCTTTGCCATTGGGAGAAATCTGGGTGGGAAAGTTCACAGATTGCATCAGTCCCATGGAGTCACAGAGGCCTTTGCAGAAGTGCCATGGTGGGTGAGAGAGAGGTACCCACACCCAGTCAATTAGCATGGTAACAATTTAAATCACCACATATGAGGAAGAGCAAGTTGGAATGAGTGGTTAAAAGTTGGTTCATGCCATCTGAAAGAAAGATATACATTGAGTCATCTCCATTTGATTTAAAAACCAGAAAAGTTTGAACAATGTGGTGCTTTGTGTGAAATGAAATGAAATGGAGGACAAAAGTGAGAAGAGAAGAGCAATTGAAGACCTGAGTGGAAGAAGGACTGAAGTCACATTTTTGGGCAAAGTGAGTTAGAACCAGGAACTCCATCTCCACTATGGTAACAATAACATTCCATATCTGTATTAATATTGCTTAAGTTCTTCTTCCACTTGGATCTTCAAATTGTGCCTCAAAACGAGTCTGCAACCAGCCATGCAGCTGTCAGCTCATGGCACAAAACAAAGATTCAACACAAAAACTGGAAACAAAATCCCAACACCAAATATAAACACCACAATCCACCACAACAACGCCTGTAGAGATGCTCTCAATTCATCCTCTGAGGGGGGTGGGCACTACATAATTTACTCCTCGACCCTCCCTCAGAAATCCCAGAACATGACATTAAACAACAATTTCCTCCAGCTGCTTTAAGGAAACGCCCATCTAAACCACACTTCGTTTGTACCAATGTCAGCAACAAATCACCCTTTATCAAAAAAACCACCTTGGCATCGACTTCGCAATTAACCATCTGGACACGCTTCATAGGATCAACAACACCTAAAGGTGTTTTACTCCAAAAGATTGTCTCAACCAATCGCTGACTCTGACAAACCTCCTCGCACGAGTGTTGGGAGCACTCGGCCTCTCCATTGCGCCTCCATATGTAGGCAGGATCAAACTCCGTCATCACAACTACCCTACTCTCCATAGTCCAAACTGTTGGGTTTCGTGATTCCAACCCACCGAAATAACCTAACGGGATCCTGCTGTGTCTATCGCTCGGCATCTCGTCGCTCCCCAAAATTCCTGCCAAAAGGTCTGCACTTAAATATCCTATTCAAGCAGTTGTCAGTCACTTTGTCGAAACGAGTGTCATCCAGCTAGCTCTGTCTGATGATCTGTGCTCAAGTAACAGCAAATGCAAACCAAAATATCTTGCCTACAGTGGGGGTATCCATTCTTGATGAACAACAGCTGCCTTCATGGTTCTGGGGGTTCTAGGTCAGGGATGAACAATGCCAGAAAAGGCACAAGCCAGTCTGTTCAGAAATGTGGCAGGTTTACCACCAAACCCATCTTGCATTACATGTCATATACATCCAACATATACACATGCTTGCTCAATTCACCCGCTGATACCCCACCCGTGCAATCCCTGTGTGCTCTAAACACTCCCTCCCATCCCTTCCTCTGTTCGCTCTTATCTTTTACCAACATTAGTTTTCTCCAGTTACCATTCCCCTTTGTCATATGCACATGTCAATCCAATCCAATCCAATCCAATGGGGTCATACTGTGTACAGAGTGTTGATGCTGCCAAAGCAGTCTCCTGGGCGATTGGGCACAATCCTGGATGGGTCGCCACTCCGACGCAGGATACTCGAATGGCTCGTTCACCCCAGCAAGCTGGTACTCATTTTGCCAACCTCAGAAGGATGACAGGCTGAGTCAACCCCACCTGCTATTAATTCAACAGCAAATCAGGATTTGAACTCAGGACTATAGGATCCCAAGTTCACCACCTGAACCATGAAGTCAACACCAGGCATCATATCTGCACATGTGAATGACACTTTACCCACACATCACCCCAATCAAAGTGCAATTGGAAGATTAGTTACAAACAAGCTAAATTAGTGAATCAAATCAACTGCAAAACAACCGTCCATGCTTACAAAACAATAAACAAGCAAAGTTAGACCACAATCTCTGGCAATTGATGTGTTGATTTAGGCATTGTAAATAATTTAGGATTGTTCATGGAGGTGGTGGTGTGCATTCCTGCCAGTATAAGGATTTTAAACAAGGCTGCTCTGCCCAAATATGGAAGCATAGCAATGATAAACAAGCTCTTCATTTATTACTCCTTATGTGGCATGAGGGAGTCGACGCTGCCAAAGCGTGTGAAACAACAAAGTAGCACAGAGGATGTTGTTGTCACAAGAGAACTGATGGTTACATTCTTGATTGCAAAGCATTTGTCCCATCTCCAGCACACATTGCTCTGTTCAATAACGTGGCTTGTTTGGCTCATGATGTAAGATTGCTCGACGTGTTGAGAGTGCCATTTGACGTGAGAAGGTCTGGGTGGGGAAGGTGCAGGTCGTGCCTGGAAGGTCTATAGAGCACCGACCCGGCAGGGTTTTGAACAAAAGAGAGCCTCATTTTACATACGCTTGCAGGGTACCAGTCTCCGATGGGTTCGTATATGTCTCATCTAAAACGAGCAATTTCTTTGGAGTGTGTATTAGGAGAAACGTGAATTCAACATGAAGTGATTATGTGGATTGTGACATGTGGTACATGTTTGCCTTATAGACAATGGCGGTCCGCTCAGAAGAACAACTATTGTTTGTGATTTAAAAATGTGTTGTGCATAGAATGATATTTGTGAAGTCCAAATAAACAATAGTTACCATGGAAACAGCAATTTGGTAATTTAGAAAATTTGATCTGTAAAGTGTTTTACATGATGGAATGTTGTGCACAACAAATTTGGTCGATACATTTTCTAATTGGGGCTTAAAAGGTGTTTTACATGTTTTGGATGGTGTTGACCTTGACCTTTGACTAGTTTTATAAACGTAGACTACACATACATACAAATAAGCTGTGCAAGTTTCAATCTAATATCTTGAAAAATTCCTGAGGTTTGGCAAAAATAAAATCACAAAAATATCCCATCATAGATTATAATGGGGGTGAAATTGTTGTCATGGATACCGTTTTTGCTTTCCCACGGGCTTTTCTCTTTGTCACATGGGACGTTGTCTGTACTACATGCTATGTGGGCCTTTTATCTTTGTCATGTGGGACGTTGTCTGTACTACATGCTATGTGGGCCTTTTCTCTTTGTCATGTGGGATGTTGTCTGTACTACATGCTATGTGGGCCTTTTCTCTTTGCCATGTGGGACGTTGTCTGTACTACATGCTATGTGGGCCTTTTCTCTTTGTCATGTGGGATGTTGTCTGTACTACATGCTATGTGGGCCTTTTCTCTTTGCAACGTGGGACGTTGTCTGTACTACATGCTATGTGGGCCTTTTCTCTTTGTCATGTGGGATGTTGTCTGTACTACATGCTATGTGGGCCTTTTCTCTTTGTCATGTGGGACGTTGTCTGTACTACATGCTATGTGGGCCTTTTCTCTTTGTCATGTGGGACGTTGTCTCTACTACTTGCTATGTGGGCCTTTTGTCTTTGTCATGTGGGATGTTGTCTGTACTACATGCTATGTGGGCCTTTTCTCTTTGCCATGTGGGAGATTGTCTGTACTACATGCTATGTGGGCCTTTTCTCTTTATCACATGGGACATTGTCTCTACTACTTGCTATGTGGGCCTTTTCTCTTTGTCATGTGGGACGTTGTCTGTACTACATGCTATGTGGGCCTTTTCTCTTTGTCATGTGGGATGTTGTCTGTACTACATGCTATGTGGGCCTTTTCTCTTTGCCATGTGGGAGGGACGTTGTCTGTACTACATGCTATGTGCGCCTTTTCTCTTTGTCACATGGGACTTTTTCGATGTCACGTGGGACGTTTCCTCATTCTACCAACCAAGATGAGCAGAACCTGAAAAAAAAAGAGGAAATTATTAATCAATTATATTTTGTGCCCTCTTCGCTTGCTGAGGTGGTTTACCAATGGGGAGGGGGGGGAGGGCTTTGATTATGGCTGGTGATCCTCAAATGTTACTGCAGATGGCCCTGAGACAGAAGGTCTTCTGAGTCGAAGTGTTCTAATGGGGTTGAGAGGATGTGCAGGGTCTTAGGGTCCAAAATGGTCTACAGATTCTAAAGCGTCTTGACATTCTTAAAGGGTATTAGGGTTATAAAGGGTTTTTGGGGGTCTAAATGGACGTAAGGGTCTAAGGGTCATAAAGGGTTTCAAGGGTCTTGGAGGTATTAGGGTATTCAAGGATATTTGGGGTTTAAAGGCTCTTAGGGGTCTGAAAAGATTTTTGGGGTCTTCAAAGATGTTTGAGGTCTTCAAAGATGTTTGAGGTCTAAAGTGTCTTTGGGTTATAAAAGGTCTAACTAAGGAGTTTAAAGGGTCTTGTGGTCTAAAGGGTTTTTTGGTTATAAAGGGTCTAACTAAAATGTTGTAGGGGTATTAAGGGGTCTTAGGCTTATAAGGGGTCAAAAGGGTTTAAGTGGTCTTCAGGGTCTTCAAGATTATTAAGGGTCAAAAGGGTTTTAAGGGTATTGGAGTCTTAAGGGTTTCAAAGGGTATTGGGGGTCATAAGGGTCTTAAGGGCTTTAGGGGGTCTTAAGGCTCTAAATGGTCTTGAGGTATTAATCAAAATAAAAACCAATTAATTACTGCACCGTCGTCCCAAGAAGGAAGCCAGACACACACACACACACACACACACACACAGACACAGACACAGACACAGACACAGACACAGACACAGACACAGACACAGACACACAGACACACAGACACACACACAGACACACACACAGACACACACACAGACACAGACACAGACACAGACACAGACACAGACACACACACAGACCCAGACACAGACCCAGACACAGACACAGACACACAGACACACAGACACACAGACACACAGACACACAGACACACAGACACACACACAGACACACACACAGACACACACAGACACACACAGACACACACAGACACACACACAAACCACCACTAAACTCTCTTCCGATGGTGTCAAAGGACATCTCCACTCATGGCTCGCAGACTTCCTCTCCCGTCACAGACAACGTGTGGCTCTTAATGGAGTTCTCTCATCCCCTCTTCCTATCCAGGCTGGAGTTCCTCAAGGCAGCGTTCTGGGCCCTGTTCCTTTTCTGGTTTTCATCAATGATCTCTCTGACTCTGGAAAATCCTCTATATCTCTTTGCTGATGACTCCACCCTCTGCCGTACCATATGTCATCCCTCAGACCAGCAAGCAGCAGCTTCTTCACTCTCTGCAGATCTGGGTCAAATCACAAACTGGTCCAACACGTGGAACAAGTCTTTCAATCCTGACAAATCTCACACTCTCACGATGTCTCTCTGAAAGGACAGTCTAGAACCCCACCCCCTACCCATCTAGAACCCCCCCCCCACCCATCTACTTTTTCAACAATCCTTTGGAACAAGTCCTTTCATTCAAGCTTCTGGGTCTCACTATCTGCCATGATCTTTCCTGGGAAAGCCATATTTCCAACCTCGCCTCCAAAGCCAGTCGCTGACTGGGAATCTTCCGTCGTGCAAAGTCCTTCCTCGGCCCACTTGAGCTCCTGACCATAGACAAAGCTTTCATCCACAGCCTGATGGAGTACTGCTCTCACCTTTCTCGGCTTCACACTGTGGAAATCAAGGCATTCCAGTTCATTGGTGTCTCCCGCAGTGAGGCTGAGTCTTTGGGTCTCTCACTGCAGGCACGTCTGTAGTCTTTCTGTCTTCTACCGTCTCCTCTCCGGTCTCTCCCCCCCCCCTGCTGTCTGCGATATGTCCCCCACCCCCAATATTTCCGCAGGGCGCTCAAGGTCCACCAGCAACCCCTTCTGTTAAAACTACCAAAATCACGAATCACTGCTCACCTTGACTCTTTCATTCCTCTTTTTTTCCCACCTTTGGAATAAACTCCTACACTCTCTTCAATCCCATTCTTCCCTCCAGGCCTTCAAAACAGCTGTTCCCCACCACTTCTTATCTTCCCCTATCCAAAACCTTGATTTTTTCTACCCCCGTTAATCCACCCCAAACCCACCTCCTTCATATTCCCTGCTTTCCTTCCTGAAAGTCCCTGTGGTATCCATCTTGTATACCCACCCATCCCTCTCCCTTCCACAGATCTCCTTATGTCTCTGTTCCCCACTGTTTTGTCCTTCCCTCTCCTACCCCTCTTGTCGAATGCCCCCCTTGCTTTGCGTTGTGAGTTCGCTTTCATTCGAGCCTCGACAAGGTATACAAAAAAAAGATATCTCCACCAATTGATTGGAGTCCACCTGCGGCCAATTAATTTGAATGGACACAATTTATAAAGAAAAACACCTTTCTATGTAAAGTTCCACAGTTGACAGTGCATGTCAGAGCAGAAACTCTTCCGTGAACTCCAAGGAACTGTCCGTAAAACTCCGAGATAGAATTGTGAGGAGGTATAGATCAGGGGAAGGGTACTCGAGAGAAAGTTCCCAAGAGCACAGTGAGCTCCATCATTAGAAAATGGAAAGAATATGGGACGACCTAGACTCTTCCTACAGCTGGCCATCTGACCAAACTGAGCAACAGGGCAAGAATGACCTTGGTGAGGGAGGTAAGCAAGAACCCACTGACCACGCCGACAGAACTACAGAGTTCATTGGCTGAAATTGGAGAACCTGCCGAAAGGACAACACTGCAACCCTTCACAAATCTGGGCTTTATGGGAGAGTGGCCAGACGAAAGCCACTCCTGAGAAAAAGGCACATGACAGCACACCTGGAGTTTGCATAAAGTCATGCGAAAGACTCTGAGAGGATGAGGAAAACATTCTCTGGTCTGATGAAACGAAAATTGAACTCTTTGGCCTGAATGCAAAGCACAACGTCTGGCAGAAACAGAGCACAGCGCATCACCCATCTAACACCATCCCTAACATGAAGCATGGTGGTGGCAGCATCATGCTATGGGGATGCTTTTCAGTTGCAGGGACTGGGAGACTTGTAAGGATAGAGGGAACAATGAATGGAGCCAAATACAGGCAAATCCTTGAGGATAACCTGCTTCAGAGTGCAAAAGACATGATACTGAGGTGACGATTTACATGACAATACCTTATCTGAAATTTCAATTCCAGATAAGCTAAAAATCAAACCAGTGTCACTCCAGCATTTGGCTGGAAAATGTTACAACAATGAGTTTTATTCCTTAAAGCCCCCACTGATGAGGAAGAGACTGACCAGCTGCCCACAATGCGAGCTGTCCCTGAAACCGCATTCCATTCACCAGGCCAGAAGCAGATTTCCCTCATTTGTCAGGACATTCCGTGTGATCCTGCAGGCGATCTGGCACATGCCATGCTCTCGGACTCCTTTAATTGCCGAGGTTTCCTTTCACAGCGAGGCTCTCAAACGCCACACTTGAAAAGGTAAGAATATAACTTGGAATTATGTTTGTAAGCACGTGCTGAAGCGAGCCTTTGATGTCACAAGTCTTATCATGTGATTCAAAATGAGGCTTGGATCAAAACAAATCCAAACTTTCATTCACAAAGACAAAGAATGGTAAAAAAAATATTCCACTGATGTTGGAGTCGTCGACAGATCTGGAGTCTCGCCTGCAACTTATCATGATGGACCACAGACGAACCCTGGTCATCACCGAGGGCTTTCAGAATCGAACCAAAAGCCAAACATTGTAAATTAATTTGGGCAAGCTTACAGTCATCACCGAGTGAAAGCAATCAATCAATTCCTCATTCACCCCATTTTAATAGTGCATTTGTGCATATAGAGCAAGGTACAAGTGCCACTGATAAAAACAAAAACCATCCAAATGCTGGGGGGGGGTTAAAGTTCATAAACTACCCAGTTCAAGGAAAAGACCTTTCTCTTACCCTCCCAATCAGCAAGAGCATCACACATCTGTGTTATGTTTTCCTGGTAATGGAGCTCGAGGTCGAGACGGCAGTGCGTGGTGAGGTACGATGGATGAGTGGTTGCATGACGAGCGTTCCTCCTTTTACTACTCAGTTTTCTCACATCCAATTACTTTTTCGAGCTGCTTTCTTGCATAATTTTATCGTCCTACCACACCTAAAGTAATTTATTGTTACCTGGAAGGAGATGGAGCATCAAAACGAAAATATTGAGTGCCTATTTTATTATTATTGTTTTTTTCCCCATTGATCTCAACCTCATGAATGAGCTTGTTATACCACACCTAGGACAAACACATTGATAGATATCAGTGTAGACTTTTACATGACTTGTACAAGCAAGGATGGTAGCAGACAATGTACAGACACACATGGAATTTGAACATGGGTTCACCACATCATGAGCTAAGTACGGATGTGAACGAAAACAGGCTAACCCATGTTTAGCCTTTGTAATAATTTTTTTAACTTATCTGGAATTGAAATTCCACATAAGGTATTGTCATCGCGCACCGTCCGTCCGTCTCCTATTTCAACTTCTTTGGCCAAACCGCTAGGCTGATCCGGCTGAAATTTGGCAGCAAAGTTCCGATCGTGACTGGTAACGAGGATTGCAAAGTTTGCTCTGGTCACGTGACTTTAAACAGGTCAAAATGGCCAGCTTAGTAAATTTCTTGAAAAATCTTCTTCTCCAGACCCACCAGTCAGAATGCTACAAAATTTGGGTTACAAAATTAGGTGACCAAAAGTGTGTCAAAATTGCAGATGGTAAATTTTTGGGAAAATCGCATAAATTC
>NC_140970.1:43120335-43125335 GCF_056783735.1 Eptatretus burgeri | reverse complement strand
GGCCACGGGCGGCCGGGGGTATTAGAAATGTATATGTGTAATAATGTAGAGTCCATGGTCCAGGATGGAATCCCCGAGCAGGAAATGTTGATTGTGCAGGAACACGGACTCGCCCAACTGAACCCAGGGCCCGAGGTGGGTGCGGCAGCGGCCGCGGTGTATGACACCTCCCCCCCCCTCTCCACCAAGACCCTTCCCCAACCCTTGCCGAAACGGCTCAGCTGAGTGCATCCAACATGGCCCAGCTATGCGCCATGCTGGCGGCAATGAACGAAAAGATGAATGCGAAAATGATCGAAAAAATGGATGCAAACACAAATGAAATAAAAAACGAAATGAAAGACATGAACAAGCAAATGAATGAAGTGAAAACGACGATGGATGCGAATACACAACAAATAAACGAAAAGATGGATACAAAAATGAACGGAATGGAAACAAAAATGAAAGAGCTGCGGGGTGAGACGCAGAACATGGGCCGATGCCTGCAGGCGGGCATGAAGGCCGTGACCAGGGAGCTGGAAATGGCGACTCCACGTGTGGGAGCAAACGAGCTGGAAGGGGGTGCAACGGTTGACAGGCCCGCGGTGGAGGCGGGTAAAAAAATAATTCGGGGGGCGTGTTGGGCGAGGGTCGTGACAGAAGAATCGACGGTGACCAAAAGGGAAAAATTAAATGGGGAGACCAAAACGTGTGAGACGAGACACGAGGTGACGACAACGGAAATAATAGTTGAGACAAGAGAGGTAAAGGGTGAAGAGTTGGCAGAGACACGGGAGATGGGAACGATAGAGGGAAGACTACACGATGAAGACGGGGTAAGTGACGCGCACGCACACACGGAGGTAGTGGAGGACAATGGGGTTGAGCTCGCGGAGCGTGTTGGGACCCGGTGCGAGCACCTGGATGGCCTCCTCCAGGAACGAGGGGAGGGAGTATGCCCCCTTGAGGCGAGTCACGACCAGGTGAGTTCGGTCGTGCTTTGCGAGGTTGAGGGGACGAGTGCTGTGGACGGGTGCACGGAGAGCTTGGGGGGTATAGAGGCCCCGGAGACCCTTGTGGGGACACGAATCCCCAGTGTAGTTGTCCCTGTGTGTGTGGTGCAAGGCGTGAGTGCGTCCCCGTGTGTGGAAGCGACCCCGTGTGTGAGTGGTGTGGTGGCGATGGTGCCAGAGTGCGTGCTTCCCAGCACGCCGGGTGTGGATGGGGCACCGTGTGTGAGTGAGGCCGTGTGTGTGAGTGAAACGGCCAGTATGAGTGAGGCACCACGTGTGAGTGGTGTGGTGGCGATGGTGCCGGAGTACGTGCTTCCCAGCACGCCGTGTGTGGATGAGGCACGGAGTGTGAGTGAGGCACCACGTGTGAGTGGTGTGGTGGCGATGGTGCCGGAGTACGTGCTTCCCAGCACGCCGTGTGTGGATGAGGCACGGAGTGTGAGTGAGGCACCGCGGGTTAGTGCCCCCGCGTGTGTGGGTGAGGCACCGTGTGTGGAAGAGACCGCGTGTGTGAGTGTCGCCGTGTGTATGAGTGAGGTACCGCGGGTGAGTGCCCCCGCGTGTATGAGTGAGGCACGGTGTGTGGATGAGGCACAGCGGTTGAGTGCCCTCGCGTGTGTGGGTGAGGCACCGCGGGTGAGTGCCCCCGCGCGAGTGAATGGAGCACCACGTGTGAGTAGTATGGGTTGTGTGAGTAGTGAGGCACGCGTGAGTGAACGGCCGTGTGCAAGGTCGCTGTGTGCCAGGGAGACCGTGTGTGTGAGAGAGCGGTATGAGAGGGAGATGTCGGTTGGCATGCGGGAGCACGCAGCCGCGTCTCCCGGTGTGAATGTGATTGAGTGGACTGTGTGCGTCGTCACACGCAGGTATGCGTGTGTGGAATGGAGGCGACGACGGCGACATGTAAAGAGAGAAAGCCGAGTAGCGGCTGTAGTTGTTTCGAGGACCGTGCCGGGTTCACCCAGCAGTGAGCACGCGGTTCGTGCTGTGCAACGCACGAGACCACCACGTGCTCGCTTGCGAGAGTGAAGTCCCGGTCCGGAAACGCACGCGGTGGATTTGCCGATCCCGCGGACGGACAAAGTTAGGCAGGTAAATGGATTTGGACCGGACGGGTTCTCCACGCGGTCGTGTGTGTTAAGCTCCAACGGGCAAAGCACATGTGTTCGCGTGGGGAACCCCTCGAGACGTGTGGCTTGTGTTTTTTTTTTTATGCGCACGGTGACGTCATGGCTGCACGTGTGGTTGGAATCCGGCAGGAGGGGTATCTCTGCCGGATGGCACCGTCCAAGGAGGGACGAGGAACACGTGCAGCTGCATGACGTCACGGACAGGTGCAAAGTGCGCGAGCTCTGAGTTGCCGCGCAGGTGCTGCGCATGGGAAAAAAAAAAAAAAAAAAAGCAAGCCTCACTTTCGGGTGTACAGGATTCCTGGGCAAGGGGTGGAAGACCCCCTTGACCCTGGGCACAGGATGGAAACTAGTTAGGGGGAAGGGTTAGCTTAGTTAGACCGACTCCATGGGGCAGGGGTAAGTCCTCATGGAGTCCGTGGAATGGATTAGTTAGAGGGATTGTAGCCAGATTTAGGTTGGGAAATAAAATGATTTATTTGGAAACAGTGACAGACTTGTGAGTGTGTAGAGGGGACGTAGTTTAGCTACGTAGTGTTAAATGGAACGTGCTACTAGTTTAAGGGACGACGTGGGAGCACGAGTTAGTTAGGGGATGTAGTTAGAAGGATGGCAGAGTTCAGTGGTGTGTGTGTTGAAGAGTTGGTGAGTTGTGAGGTGAGTACTTGTTGAGTGAGTGAGGCCAGCGGGTCTGTGTGAGTGGAGTGAATGGGGAATGCATGGTGCGATGAGTGATTGGGGGGAGGAGTGACTCCCGCCCAAGGGACCCCGGGGTCAGAGTAAAGTGAGTTAGCTGGGTTAGTCAAATTGAAAAATGGAGGTCGTTTTGCTGTTGGTGGGAAAGTAGGCTCGAGACCCATTTGGAGGAGTGCAGGAGCCCTGTTGACGGGCTTGGGAGCGTGGCTGCGAAAGGTGAGTATCGCTGAGTGGGTACCCCGGGCACCAGGCTAGTCGGCCGCGGTAGGCCATGGGCCCATGGGGGGCCGGGATAGAGTAGTGGGCACGGGTGCGCCTGCTTGGTGCGGGGGCCCGGGCGCCATTAGCCGCGTGGGCAGTGTTGTGGGCACGGGTGACCCTCGGAAAGGGGCCCGGGAGGCCGGCCTGCCACGTGTGCGTTTCAGGGGAGGTGCCATGGGGGGCACTCCCCGGTGTTAGGGAGCTGGTAGGCTCGGAGGCAGTGTAGTGCCCGGGGGTGCCATAGCGGGAGATTCGGCAGAGGGTCGTGCCTGCCAAAGGGAGCCACGTGTCCCAGCCAGGAGACCGTGTGAGGGCACGGAGAGAAAATTGGGGGGCGAGGCCCGAAATTGTGAGGACACCAACACAGGCGACGGGAATCTGGGTTGTTAGAACCAATAGTTTAAGCGAGAGGCGCTTGTTGAAAGCCCCGGGGTAGTTTAACAGTTAAATGGTTAGGGTAGATTAGGAGATGTACCCCTCCGCACCATCCATCCCCTCGCTCTCGTTGTGGGCCGCTGGACCCACTTTGGGTTAGATCGCCGAACTCTGGGGAGGCCATTCTGAGGCTTCGTTGGGCCTCGACACAGGACGTTAGCTCTCCCTTGTTCCCCTCCGGGAAGGGAACGTAGGGGTTGGGAGTAGGCTAGGTGACAGGATAGGTTAGCCGAACAAGGACGATAAAGGGGGTTAAGGGACGATTTATAGTGGAGGAGTAAAAATAAAAACAACAAAAAAATAAGTTGGGGCTAAATTGGGGTTTGACAAATTAAGGGAGTGGGTATGTACAGTGACAGGCAAAGGCGATAGGTTGGGAGGGAGACAGGTAGGTAGGTCCGAGCCCGCCTTCCAAGTGGCCAGCACCACCGCACTCCCTCCACCAACCTCCATTGAACGGCAAAGGCTGGCCAACTTCATCGGCTGGCCGTGTTTTGCTTCAAGGCGGAGGCCGGCCAACTTCATCGGCAGCTGTGTTCTGCAAGGCCTGTGCCGGCCAGTTCATCTGCTGGCTGTTTTTCTTCAAGGCCTGTGCCGGCCAGTTCATCTGCCGGCTGTGTTTGCCTGCAGCGGCCTTCTTCTGCGGGCTGTGTTGCCTGCACCTTTGCCATGCCATGCCCACTGCCCATGTTCACCAGCCCCGTTCAATTTTGCTTTGCCCCCCCCTGTTCATTTCCATGTGCGCCAGGATCGTAAAAGCAACAGTTTGCAAGCTGCAAGAACTGCCCTGTTGGCAGCTACAACACGGGCCTGCAGTGGCAGCCCGTGCACCGTGTTTGTGTCCATGCATCCATTCGTTGTGCTCATTGCGTGTGCCACTTGAGCTGGCACGGAGACTGCGTTTGTGCAGCCCATGCACCGTTGTGGTTCACTGCATTCAGTTCAAACCGTTCATGCATCCATTCGTTGTGCTCATTGCGTGTGCCACTTGAGCTGGCACGGAGACTGCGTTGTGCAGCCCAAGCACCGTTGTGGTTCACTGAGTTCAGTTCAAAAGGGAAGGCCTTGGACTGCGTGTGAGCAGCCAGCCACGTTCCCTGTCACCTGCATTGTTTGAGCCAGAGACTGCATGCGGGCAGCCTGGCTCCCTGCTAACTGCTTTTCTTTTGCAGAGTTCAGTGATCCTGGGCCATGGTTTAGTGTAAAATTTGTAAGTTAAGGTTAAGATGTACTGTAAATATGAGTGCGCCCCCGGCATGTATGTCTAGCGCCGGCAATTTTATTTAAGTCGTCCGTGTGAGTGAGTTTGTTTAGGTAGTTACGCAGCCCTCAGGTTATTTATTTTTGGGGACACGAATACCATGAATGTCGCACTCAGGGATCCGTAGGTAAAATGTACTAGGGGAAAACTACACATGATGGCACACGAAAATTTGACGACTCGGGACGAGTCTGTAAAAAGGGAAGGGGGTAGTGTTGTGGT
>NC_140970.1:43087835-43105335 GCF_056783735.1 Eptatretus burgeri | reverse complement strand
ACGAACCAGTCGACCATAACGTGCAACGTGCAGCGTAGAGGTCGACTTCTTGGGCTGGAGACAAATGTTTGAACTCGAATGTAGACCATGTGGCACCAACACCTCTTTTCCTGCTTTTGCTCAAATTTTAACGATTCTTCCAATGAAAGCATTTCTACATTTGTGATGGGAATAGAGCTGAAGATTTGCTGGAATCCTTGGATCTAGGAACTCCATGGAGTCTTTGTGACCAGATTATGGCAGGATGCAAAGCAGAAAGTAATGGTGTACATGGAAGTCCTTGGTGTAATGCAAACCCCACCTTCCTCCAAAAATCAAGCCCACAGCTTCCATCATTTGTCCATTTTGGTTTGCTTCAGGTGAACTGGTGGTTTACATTTGTGACCTATTATGGTGATGGGGGGGGGGGAGGGGTGTAAAAAGCAAGCTACGAATAAACCACTTAAACTGGGTTGGGTTATTAAATGAGACTTAAGATAGAATTAATTGTGAAGCCTTGTATATTTTGAACGATCCAATCAGAAAGAGTTGTCTGTCGATTATGTATGCAAAAATTGGTGGGGTTAAATTGAGGAGAGAGACAGAGAGACAGAGAGGAGGTTTGGGATATATATACATGCAGCATCAATAATTTCACTTTCTTGTTTACATAATATGTGGACAGTGCGAAAACTCAAACTTCGATTTTATAATACCTGAGGCGTGAAAAAGCGAGACAAAATAGTCGTTTGTAAATGTTATCGTTATACTTCCACAATGTTTCATTTTTTTAGTTCAAATATACGGTAACAAAGACCATTGTTCAGGATATTTTGGGATTACATTGTTGTCAGGGAAATAGGGGGAGGGGGAGCTTAGGGGGTTATGAACATCATTATAAACAATGTTGAACACTAAGAGTGACGAAGCTGACTTGTGTTGTGGGAAAAGGGGATTTAGAAGGAAATTTTCATCAAAGACGATGTCAAGTCATCCGAAACGTCAACCTTTTGCTCATGCATATGGATTGTTTTTGTTTTTTTACACAAAGGACTTTATAAATTACATTTTTGTACTTCTGAATGTAAGATTTGTGTTCACTTGGCATATACAATTCTGGAAGTCAATGCTAACGTCATCAATGACGATGACAAGTTTGCAACTTGGAAACAAAGTGGAATGTAAAACTCAAATATTATATACATCTTCTGCCTGTTATTACTCAATGCAAAGAAAATTAAAATTGTCACCTAAACGAGCTATTGATGAACGCATGGAAATATTTTTGGGTTTGTGATTGAGGGTAATTAAAGTGAAGCAAAAGTCAAAAAAAGATTCTCAAATTAGGAGGTTAACCAAAATAGCCTTTTTTTCTACAGGGTCTAAGGCTCATGGAACAGCGCACGCGCGCACGCGCACACACACACACACACACACACACACACACACACACACACACACACACACACACACACACACACACACACACACACACACACACACGACAACTTCACACGGATGAACGGACAGACAGCCGGTGACCTTGGTGGGGAAGTGACACAACATCCTGGAGCATTCCTGGTGCGAGCAATGCCATCTTGTGATGTCACTTTTCTTTCCACAGTCGGCAGAGAAATTGTGAAATCGCTCTCCCTTCCCATCCCCCTCCCATCTCTTTCATAACTATGACGCACAGGCTTTGTTCATGCTCTGTCCTCCAAATGCTGAGTGTCAAGTGACGAAGCAGCAGGTACCATTTTTCGTCTTTGGGATGACTCGACTAGGATCAGAATCGAACCACTGACCCAGACTCAGTGCTTTGAAATTATTCAAATTACATCACCATGAAGGATGTATCTTATGTCATTTTTTTCCCCAAGTTCTGTGGTTATATGTTGTCCATCATTGGCCGACAGGAATGTCACGCCACTCGTTAAGTAGCTATTCTTGGCCAAGATGTTGTGGCCTCCATCGGATTTTTTTTTTCCTTTGCAGGTGTGAGGCTCATAAAAGAGCAAGGTAGAACTGACAGTGGGACATACATCAAGGAAATGAACGAACAGGAGAGGAAGGAGGGGAGGAAACACTGAAACTAGCAAGTGCAATTGTTGGGGTAAGAAAGGTTAATAGGGATGTAACGAGATGGTGGTGCACTGCTTGCTTGAAGTTTTGGAGGGAAGTGCGAGGCAGAACAGAATCTGTAAGGTGGTTCAATAGATGAGAGAAGCGAGGAATAAAATAATTCATGTTTGAAGTCAGCCTTGATTATGGAAGTTTAACCAGAAGAGGGTTACTGGTAGAATGCATGCATCATGGGGTTGTTGGGGAGGGTTGGAGGACAGAGAACAATGTTGGAGAATAGACGATAGAAAAGAGATCATCAACCTGCCTGCGATGTGACAGCGCCAGACCTTGCGCTTCAGCCTCATGTGAGATTCCAATAATGTTGAGTTTTACATTCCAAATAATCCAGTGGAGACAGATGTGATGCTGTGGCCTCAACCCAGAGTGGAGAACAGTACTTCATTGAGCTTTGGACAAATTTCTGGGAGAATGATTAGTAGCGTTAACTGCTCAGTAGAATTCCACAAAAAAACATTTTCATAATCATTCAGATGCAAACTCAAAAAGGTAATCAGATGAAATAGTTTTGAATTTGGTTTACCTCCCATTCATATAGCTTTCGTGGACAAAGCCGAAGATCATGCATCATGAGACTCGTTACATTATCGGTCGTCCCGTTCCAAAAGTCATTTAAAATAAAGAATTTGGTGACTTGACATCAAACCTCAGCACAAAGTTGGGCCTCAATAGAGCAATGTTTACAAAACCTGTATGAGCTGTGCTGAACCTGACTTACGAGAATGAAAAGATAGTGAATGTAAGAAGACTTGAATTTTTCCAAGGGGTGATGTTTTGGACTTGATGTAAGTGGGACAGGCCATAAGTGCTTCAATGCACAGTTTAAATACATCATTCCATGTGAAAATGTACATATCTGATAGCTATCAATCAAACTGTGTAGTGCAAGCCCTTTTTATACTATGTCCATACTGTTCAAAATCCCAATTCAATCAAGCCTTCAATTGCGGTACTCATGTTAACAGCAGTAAGCATTGAGGGATTTAACTTCTGTATATTGTTGCAAAAAAATAAAACTTCTACAACAATAACCAAGTTGTGTTCTTCATTGACAAGTAATCTTCAATGACTACAAAACGTGTATATCCAAGGTATGCAAAAGCTTAGTTTGAATGAGCAGGTTGAACCAATTAGGCCATGGGCCAGATATGGTCCACGTGCACCCTCCCCCCCCCCACAACCCTTCGACCCCATATTTTTCTGAAGCCTTACGGTCCCCTGAGCATGAATTTAACTGGTAACAGTGAATAAACTGGGACTCATTATCCATTTTCCAACCATATCTGACGGTACCCTCAAAATGTCAGCTTTTCCTCAGTTTCGCATGTAAAAAATCCCCTGACTGATAAGATCTCTGCAGTTGCCCAATAAGCATTAATATTAACAAATTATATATCAAATGAGAGATTATCACATGCAGATTTTAAAAATAGAGTCATCTCTCAAATTTAATAGCATTATGTTTGTCCCAGGAAGTGATGAAGAGGAGTACCTCGCCTTTCCTTTTGACAACTCAGATATCTGAAATAATAACGTATATTCATGCTCATTTTACCTGACACAAACAAATAAATATTTCTAAGATATCACAAATTTTACTACCTTTCTATTGATACCAAAATTGTCCCACACCAACGAAAGATGTACCAGGTATTACGTCTGAAACATAAGTACATCACTGTTGCAACACCCAACATGTACCTGTAAGACGTAAGACAGAAAATATTCCTTACTTCACATAAAGAATTTAAATTATAAGTTTATTGAAGAAAAACAATTTAAATTTATTATGTCATGTCCACAAAATGTCATTGTGCATGGATTACGAATAATATTAATTATTATCGCTATCATCATCACTCTCCAATGCCTGCTCTATATCATCAAATGCATCCATATCTGAATCCTCATGAGAGTCAGTGTCATCAGGTGTGACTTCAGCAATGTCAGCCAGTTGCCATGGGAGGACATCTCCTTCATACCACAGAGGATCAAGGTTCCCATCCTTTTCCTCCCAACCATGTGCCTGACTGGCCTTCGGAATCTGTGGTTGTGGAATATGCGCGGTCTTCCAAATCCGTACTTGGTGGTTTACTCTCCGAATGTGCTGGGTAAGAGCTCGCTTACAAGGTGGTAAGTTAGCCATATCCACATTCCAGTCATTAACCATCCCGTAATGGAGTACAACACTGTACAAGAATGCTTGCATGCCACTAAAGAGGCGACCAGAGAAGTTGGACAGCCTTATGTCATGACTACATTTGACTTGGGAGTTTGCATGAAGGCCTACCCATTAGTGTGGAACTCACCAGACAAGTATGAGAGCCACATAATTCGAATTTGCACATTCCACCTCGTATGCGCTTATATGAAGATGATTGACAAAAAGATGGCTGGGTCTGGGTTAGCAGATGGTCTCCTAGAAGCAGGACTAATCAGTGGAGGATCTTTGGATGGTGTGATGTCCGGGAAGCACTACAACAGAGCCCTACATTGTCACAAGATTATGTTGGAATGTCTTGAAAGATTGCTCATAGAGGAGTACCTCAAAGATATAAGCACTGATGATCTGTTCTCGTCTTTCTCTGATAAATTATCAGATAAGCTAGATGCCCTAGTAGATTCCCACAGCCAAGATACTTTGAATGCTGTCTTGATGGACAATTCCATTGTCCAATTCATAGAGCAGTATGCAGAATTCAAAAAAGGAGTCGCAAATGGATGTTTGGGGAAGACTGCCCAGCTGTGGTTGTCATACATGGACCATGTCTGTTTAATTCTATCACACCTTGAAGCCATAAAGACAAACAACTTTCTTTTGTATGCTGCATCCATCATTCGCATGACGTCTCTCTTCTACAGTTCCGGTGGACAGAACTATGCAAGGTATCTGACATATTTCTCTGTGTTCATTGCTAATATAGACAACTCACACCCAGGGGCAGTATCACTGATCAAGAGAGGAGCTATCAGTGTCGCATTCTCCTTTATCCCTGGCAATCGTTGTCCAGTGGATAAAACCATGGAGGAGACCTTCATGAGGCACGCTAAGTCACATGGTGGTGCTGGAACCAGTGCAGCAGGTACATCTGGACTACTCACCAACTACCAGAGATGGGTTAGGACAACACATGCAAGGTCTCTTTATGTTGATGCTGCACTTGGAATGGCTCACATGTTGGACAGTGGAGAGGGAACAAAGCATAGTGATACATGTCCGACAGAGGTCACAAAAGGAGAGAAGTTGGTGAAAAGGGCCAAAGATGCCATTGGAAGTTTTCTTAATCCTTTCAATATGGAGACAAATAATCAATTGTTGATACTCTCATCAGGAAGTGCTGCATCTGATGCAGTTTCAGACGATGTTCCAAAGGCTGAAGCTGTTGGTGAAAAAGCACGGGATGAATTTATTGAAGCTCGACTGAAGAATAGTAAAGATTTCTTTGAGCCTGTGAAGAGACTGAACCTCAAAACTCTGAGTGACATGAACAAGGTATCTAAGATGAAGACGACCAATAATAAGGTCATACAGTGCAAGCAACAGGGTCATGTAGCCTTTCAACCCTTTGTAAAGTCACAAAACCAGGGCTTACAAGTCGATATGAAAGAACTGTTGACATATCCATTAACTCCCGTACCATACGGCATCGCTACAGCTTATGGATATCTTGCTAAGACTGACAAAGCAAAGGCATTTCAAAACCTGATCAAGGATTGTAATGATGCTGATGTACCACCAACCAATGAAACATTGACTCTGTATGTTGGCAATGCTTGCTTCTATTACCTGAAAGAAATACCAAGTAATTTTAGTCAGGTCTCTTCCAAAGTGTTTGACATCATTGGAAAAACAGGAGATGTGATATTTAGCACTGATCAATATTTGCCTGATTCAGTGAAGTCGATGGAGAGGCGACGTCGGGGCTGTGGAGAAAAGCTTTTACTTACAGGTGAAGCCACGAAAAGACCACCTGATTGGAAATTGTTCCTGTCAAATGATGAGAACAAGATACAGATCATCAAACTTCTGCTTAGGCTCTGGAGTGGTGATAACGATGCATCAAGGTTGCATAGAAGGCGAGTGATGTTTGAATGTGAGAGCATCGCATATTTGCTCACATCTGCTGATGGCCAAACAACAATTAGAGAGGAGCTACCACTGCTGAAATCAACCCAAGAAGAAACTGACTCTCGTATGATACTGTATGCTCAGTATGCTAGACTCAGAAACTATCAATTTGCCCAAGTGAAAAGTCCAGACTCAGATGTATTTTTCATCCCATTACACTATGCTGCCTCTGTTCATGGTACAACTGTCCTGTTTGACACAGGCAAAGGCAACAAGCAGAGGATGGTAAATGTCAGTGAACTAGCGACAGACTTTGGCCAGGAAAAGTGCACAGCTCTCATGGCACTCCATGCTTATAGTGGCTGTGACACCACGAGTGCCTTCCGAGGAATTGGCAAACTTAAACCTGTGAAAACTCTTCTGCGCTTTCCAAAATATATCTCTACTCTGGAGAAACTGGGCGATGCTTGGGATATTCCTGATGAGCTCATTGATGAGATGGACACCTTCACGTGTGCCATGTACGGTAGAGCGTCAAAGGTGTCAAAAGTTGATGATCTACTCATTCGTATAAACGAGCTCTGTGCCAGGCAAAGTCGTCTTGTGCCTTCAGGGAATGTGGATATGGCTAACTTACCACCTTGTAAGTGAGCTCTTACCCAGCACATTCGGAGAGTAAACCACCAAGTACGGATTTGGAAGACCGCGCATATTCCACAACCACAGATTCCGAAGGCCAGTCAGGGACATGGTTGGGAGGAAAAGAATGGTAACCTTGATCCTCTGTGGTATGAAGGAGATGTCCTCCCACGGCAACTGGCTGACATTGCTGAAGTCACCCCTGACGACACTGACTCTGATGAGGATTCAGATATGGATGCATTTGATGATATAGAGCAGGCATTGGAGAGTGATGACGATGGCGATAATGAATATTATGCGTAATCCATGCACAATGACATTTTGTGGACATGACATAATAAATTTCAATTGTTTTTCTTTATGTGAAGTAAGGAATATTTTCTCAGACTTACGTCTTACTGGTGACTACATGTTGGGTGTTGCAACAGTGATGTACTTATGTTTAAGACGTAATACCTGGTACATCTTTAGTTGGTGTGGGACAATTTTGGTATCAATAGAAAGGTAGTAAAATTTGTGATATCATAGAAATATTTATTTGTTTGTGTCAGGTATAATGAGCATGAATATACGTTATTATTTCAGATATCTGAGTTGTCAAAAGGAAAGGCGAGGTACTCCTCTTCATCACTTCTTGGGACAAACATAACGCTATTAAATTTGACAGATGACTCTATTTTGAAAATCTGCATGTGAATATCTTTCATTTGATATATAATTTGTTAATATTCATGCTTATTGGGTAGCTGCAGAGATCTTATCAGTCAGGGGATTTTTTACGTGCAAAACTGAGGAAAAGTTGACATTTTGAGGGTACCGTCAGATATGGTTGGAAAATGGATAGTGAGTCCCAGTTTATTCACTGTTACCAGTTAAATTCATGCTCAGGGGACCGTAAGGCTTCAGAAAAATATGGGGTCAAAGGGTTGTGGGGGGGCGGGGGGTGCACGTGGACCATATCTGGCCCATGGCCAAAATGGCCTCGACCTGTTTCCAGTCACCAAATTTACCACATCATCATCTCTGGACACTCAGTACAATTTGCAAGAGGATATAATGTCACATTTTTAAAAGCAGGATAGCTTGGTTGGCCAGTGCTTTCTGTTGAGCTTAATCTGGGATCAATTTTTAAAAAGAAAAACTGGAACGGCACTCATCGACATTGTGACGTCACCAGATATGCCTCCACCCACATTATTACATCATTATGATTCTTGAACCAAGTTGGATTTAAATCCCGAAACCCAGATTCAAAATATGAAATTATCCTGGCTGTCAGACCATAGGGCCGATCAAGTTGAAATTTAAAACATATATTACCCATGATAACTAGATCATAATTGTGCCGTTTCACAACTGATGAAGCAGTTCAAGAGAAAAATTTTAAAATATTTTCTTTAATTCAATATGGCTGCCAGACCATGTGACCTCTTAATTATTCGTGAACACCCTGGTATCCTCAAGGCTTGGTGAATGTGGGTGAAGTTTCCCTTTGATCTGTCAAGCCATTCTGGAGAGGAAGGTTTTTAAAGGTTTATTTTTCAAAAAATCATAGCTGCCAAATCGTGACATGTGACATCATAGGTAAAGTTGTTTTTGTTCCTCATGGATGGGCAATCATACATGTAAATTTTCGCCTTGATTTGTTCAGCCGTTTCGGAGAAGATTTTTGAAGGTTCCGTTAAAAAAATATGGCTGCCGAACTACATGACTGATGTCATCAATTTTTTTCCCCCCATACCGAGACGACCCTCAAGTTTTCATACTGATGGGATAAAGCATTTGACGCATGCAATTATGATGTCATAACAAAGCCACCTGTGACATCAACAAAAAACAAATCACACTCGTTTCCCATGGGCAGTTCTTGACATGTGCCAAGTTTCAAGTTTTTTCATGGAGCGGTTTCAGAGGTTCAAAGTTTTTCTTTTTTTCCAACATGGCTGCCACACCACATCATAATTATCAATGAAACATTCCAAATGAGTAGTCGCATCTATGGTGAAAATTGTGTCAATTGGGTAAGCGGTTGCAGAGAAAACAAAAAATTAGCGCCGACGTACGTACATACAGATGGATAACCCGAGAACATAATGCCTTCCACGACTTCATCAGCAGAGGCATAAAAAACCCAATTCTAAATCTATTGTTGCCAGGGGTGCTGCAACTGGAAGCATGCCACCTTTGTGCAAAAGGTCACCTGTCCCACATGTATTTAGGTTGAAGTTCCAGTGTATGTTGTGAAAGGGAAGGCCATTGTGTGCTAACACCGAGCCAAATTTTTTTACTTGATGATTAAAGATCCCTTTTACATAAGATGTATGAATTGAGGTACAAGGTAATCTTTTCATTTGGGGCTGTGGCTGAATGTGCTGTTTTCCACGAAGGCCCCTCCCCTTTCCTTACAGAAGCCACCCAATAACGCTTAGAACTTAAATTCACTTCACTGTGAGCTTCGAGCTTTGGTACCAACTCCACAATGTCAAAACATCTAACATAATGTTTTCTCATGTCAAGAATTGACATTCTGTTGGAACCCAAATGGAAAGCTGTGAATGGTGCTCTAAGGAGAACTCAACCTGCCAAGTTGGACATTGGACATCCGGATCCAAAATAAAACTAGAGAGGAGGGGGATGGAGAGTTTGGGCTGGTCGACATTAAACACTACTTTCTTTACCCGTTTTCATAGATGCTTCACCATGCAGTATTCTGTGTACGGGGTATGGATTGGGATGGGGGGGTGTGAATTGGGGAGGGAGTTGGGGTTGTGGGGAATGGGGAGGGAAGGGGGAAGTTATTTGTATAAATTCCTGTATCTTGATTTAATGTGGGAAATTTCAAATGAAGCTTAATCCAAAAGTGGTCATCACTACGAAGTATACCATTACAGCCATACTATAAATAGACAAATGTCATATTTGATGCTCACAACCAAATCATAACAAACATTAACCTGCAAAATCTAAAGATTTAACAAAACAAAGAAAAGCTGATAATATTTCACTGCATAGTAACTTGAAGTAACATTTACATCATAAATGACAAAATCACTCTAGAATGAGTTACATAGTTCGAATGAGCTTAAAAAAGGGTTAGGGAGATGAAAGACAAAATAATGTTTTCCAACCAGCATTTTTGCCAATATGAAGTTATCCTCAGTTCGTTTTGCAAATCGGTCATATTGATGTGCGGATTTATCTGAACGAATGAAAGTCTCTCTGTTCACTGCCACCAGTGTCACAGGCACCCTCCTCTGTTGTGATGAGGTCTATAATGGCTTTGAGAAGCTTTGACTCATTTGAGACGCATTGCCACTCCACCGGCCCAGGCTGCGTTATCTTTTGCTGCAGCAAAGAGTCCAGCTCAGCTCGGAGTTTCTGCATTTCATATCAGACAAGTCCAGAGGAAAATTCTACATTAGGAATGTGGGTCTGTACAAACAGAACCAGGAACACCTCAATTCTTCTCTGGCAATGAGATATGAACAAACACCTGTCCCATGGGTACCTTCACTAGATGCGCGATGCGTTCGGGTGACTTGAACACGATCCAATTATCCACAGCGATGGTATCACGCTCTCCTTCCTTCTGCATGCTGATCTCTCCACCAAAAAATAACAGCGAGTACGGAGACACCTCCGTGCAATCGTACAGGAAGATCTACAAACAGGCAACATGTTCAATAACAAGTCGTATTTCAGAAGCATTTCATTGCACTAGTATAGTGGGCCCGTTGGGCTGATGGAGCAAATTTTCATTGGTCTTCATATCCTTGTTGCATACCAACCTGCTGTCCTGCTTGAGCATTAGCTTGCCTTTCACCAAGTCCAGATGTGCTTGCAGCAAGCACAGGGACTATATGTTTATTATTATTATTTGCATATGATACGACTATTCTTATTTGTAAATACTATTGGTATAAATTAATATATGCATTTTTTTACAAAGTTATCATTATTTTTGGAATTTATTTTGAAACAAGAATGCCATGCCATGGTGGAAGGATGTATTAAGCTGCTGTATATACCTTAACATGGCGTGCGTTTAAAAAGTGGGAATTCTAATGGATTTTTTTTGGTAGTTAATTAGCCGAATCAACACAAGATGTCATGACGATCATTTTGGTGCATCACATCACATTCCACATCAAAACGCTTCAGTCGAACTCAAAAAAACATCACACACACACACACACACACACACACACACACACACACACACACACACACACACACACACACACACACACACACACACACACACACACACACACACACACACACACACACACACACACCATTCATTTATAGCCGAGTCTTGATGGGTCTTCGGGGTCGAAGGAGTCTTTTGCGTCATCGGGGTCTTTTGGGTCATTTTGGGCCCTTTGGGACATATTTTGGGTCCTCAAGGACTTTTGTGTCTTTTTTAAAGTCCTTTGGGTCTTTTGGATGCTTCAGTACCAGGGAGGGATCCGTTGTGCGCAGCACAGATAACGAAATGGCGTCATCCACGAGTTGTAGTTTGGTCCACCAAACACACTACTGGTCTTCATCTTCAGGTGGTAGATAAGCCAGTGGTGGTTGAAATTTGACTGGTCTACATTCACAGTTCCTTGCTATGGTTAAGCTGGATGCTCCAGTACTGGGGAAGGTTCCGTTGAACTGAGCATGGAGAAGGAGACTACTTGGTCCATGAGTTGTAGTTCTTGGCTGTGGTGAGGATGGATTCTTCAGGACCGGGGAAGGCTCCGTTCAGTTTAAGTCTCGCGAGTGGAGATGATGACCAGTGGAGGTGGCGAGTTCACACGCACACACACGTACATGAATCGCGATTTACACATACATATGCATGATTGTGATTTATACACATACCAGCAAATACAACCAGTCACTTCGCTGATGGGGATATTAAGGGAGAGGAGAGGGAAAGAGGGGGATGGAGGGAGGGTCAAGAGAGGAAGGAGGAGAGAGAGGATGGAGGGGAGGGGAAGCTATGAGAAAGTGAGGAGGGTGGGGGGCAAGGAAGAGGGGAAGAGTGAGGAAGTGGGGGGGGGGGAGAAAGGTGGGGGTGAGGAAGAGGGGAAGAGTGAAGAAGTGGGGGGGGGAGAAAGGTGAGGGTGGGGGAGGGGGGTTAGCAAGAGAAGGATATGTTATGCTCGATGATGAAACACACAGAAAAACACACACAAACAATTGCAAAACCCTGCCTCCCACTGCATGGGAGAGTGGGTGGAGGGACTGGCTAAAAATTGTTTTCTCAAAGACATTATTTATTGCATCATTGATTAATTATAAGCTCGCTGCCACCCTCAAACATAAATCACGTCGACGACAATTCATACAGGAATGACAAAATAATACGCAATTTGAGAAGGCCTTAGTTTTGTTTCACAGGTCAGTTTTTGATCGATATTGTTGTGGCAGAGACCTTGTTGTTGCATAAAAAAATCATTTTTCTTCACCAAACTCACACTGCTGGTCTTCATCTTGAGGTGGTAGATCAGCCAATGGTGGTTGAAATCTGACTGGTTTACATTCACAGACTTGGGATGGATGGATACTTTCCCATCATGCTTGGTGTAGATTTTAGCTCTGGGAGGTGAAACAAAATGAAAAAAACAAAAAAAAAAGAGAGCCATGTCATCAATTCATTTCAACAACTAAGTCAATACTAAGAGGTAAAAGACAAGGAAGGTACAAACTGTGTTGGGTGGTCAAACCTGTGCTCAAACGATGAGCATTTTTTTCCCCTTTGCTTTTTATCATCTCATTTTAAAGATAATGGCCAAGCGGCGTGAGCGTTATGCCTTGTCTCCACATGATGGCATCCATTTTCTCTGTGCTCAGACAAGACTGAATTGAACGGAATTTGTGTCCAAACCAATAATAAGTAACCGTGTGGCAGACGTTATAACACTGCCAATAAATTAAATTGGCGCATTTCCTGCAGAAGCACGCGCGAAACGCATTATAGAGTCAAAGCATCCACGTCAGAAATAACTAGACCAATCAAGTCAATGTGACATCAGCCAATCATAGTTTAAAGCGAGTTGGATACGCAGACCACACCATTCATACATATCATGGCTCAGCCTCACTGCCTATGCGTGGCGATAAGTGTCGGATGCGCTCGCAGTGTGACGACATGCTTGTGGAGACGAGGCATCAGGGTTATCAGGGCACCAATTCAGCATTCCAGATTGTGAAAGGCAATCAATGTTCTGCGATTGTTCAGTGTTTGTGCTTGTTGAATGCAGTGTGATGTGACTGAAGACATTCATCAAAAAGAAAATATGGAGGAAGAAAATTGAAATTTGTACATTCTGACCACCATGCTCATCATTCATCATTCTTGACTATGGGACAACCTGTCCATCGAGATGTAGGATAACAGTTTACAATCATTTTAACCCCTTGGTTGATAAAAAAATAACACTCGACAACTTGAAAGAGAGCGCACATCTTTGCCATTCTGTCTAAGGCGACATAAAAGTTTAACAATCTGTCCATTTGAAATTCTTCCTTTTCTCCAATGGCCTCATCTCAGATCATCAACTTGGATTCAGACAAAGTCACTCTATCTTGGACATGTTGCTTCTGCTATCCTAACAATGGATGGAGGCCCTCAATGTCAGACATGAGATCAGGGCCGTCTCTCTGACCATATCTTGTGCTTTTGATACAGTCTGGCATCCTGCCTTCCTCTCCAAACTCTCTGCTTATGGCACCCAAGGCCAATTTCACACATGGCTTACTGACTTCCTCTACTCTCGTAGCCAATGTGTGGCTCTCAACGGAATCCTTTCATCTCCTCTACCTGTCAAAGCTGGAGTGCCATGAAGCAGTGTTCTGGGCCCCGTCCTATTCTTAATCATCATAACGGATCTCTCTGAATGTCCTGAAAATCCTCTTTATTGATTTGCTAATGACTCCACCATCTGCCATGATATCACTCATCCTTGAGATAGGGAGGCAGCATCCTCTTTCCTCTCTGCATACCCTGACAAAATCACAAATTGGTCAAACACGTGGAACATGTATGTCTTTAAATCCTGATACATCTCACATTCTCAATATCTCTCTCCAAAAGAACCATCTGGAAAACCCTCCAATCTACTTTCCGAACAATCGACTTGAGGAAGTTCGGACATTTAAACATCTGGGTCTTACTATCAGTAATGATCTTTCTTGGGCAAATCACATTTCAAAGTTGGACTCCAAAACCAATCTCTGACTGGGCATCCTCCGTTGTACAAAGTCTTTCCTTGGCACACCTGAACTCTTATCCACTTAAAGGCCTTCATCCGCAGCTTGATGGAGTACTGCTCAGAGTCATTTATCAATTGCCATAAACTTGAAAAAGCCACTCCGTGAGTAAGTTTTACAAAGTGCAGAATAAACAAATATAAAAATTACAACATTAGTAAAATAACTCAGTGCAGGTGTAACAAAGTCCACTCAACTCACCCCCTCTTGTTGAAATTGGGGCGGATTTTGGCCACTTTGGGATATAGGCCGGCACAGATCACTGCCTTCAACAGCTTGATATTATCTAAGCAACGCCACACAACAGACACACACTGCAAATCATGCACCTGCTCAGTAAAAGTGTCTACTACTGGAATTGTACAAAGAAGGAATAAAATGGCTCAGCACAAAAGACATTCACACATCATCCATTGAATTTGAATTAAATTTGGATGCATCGGCGAAGAAATGTACATTTGATCAAAAAAGCATTTAAACTATGAAAAAGACAGGACACAGCGAAGCATTACCGGAGTTGATGTTAGCTTTGTGATCTTTGGGGTTTGTGTTCTCGACAAAGCCAGCAGAATGTAGGTGTTCCACAAACTGTGCCTTCATGTTGTGCAGCATCTGTGTGGAACAGGATGAGGACGTGAGTGTGAAAACGGTTTCGCCTGTTTTGCACACCTATCTGAATGCTTCGGGAATGATGTTGGGATTTCAAGTTCAAAACCAATACACTGTCTCAATTTGTCCACTTTTCAACTTATGCTCTTGTCAATCAAGAAAATCACATGGCTGTCTCCTCATGCACATGTGTGAGAGAGGCATTCAAGCAGTTCCATGGAACGAGATACTGTGCTCACAAAAGTCTAAGACACACTTGCTTATTTATGATTGAAAATACCAGCAAGAGAACAATTTCCATATACAATCTCAGGAAAGCAGAAATACAATCTCTGTGTACAATCTCCATACACCAGAAAATACCAGGGCAAGTGGATCGATTTCTTCAAAAAAAAAATAAAAAAAATGCAACTAAAATGGAAGTTTTCAGAATGCTCCTGCCACCATCATCTCGGTGTTTCAGTTCCTCATTGTACACACACACACACACACACACACACACACACACACACACACACACACACACACACACACACACACACACACACACACACACACACACACACACACACACACACACACACACACACACACACACACACACCAAAACATTATGACCACTGACAGGTGAAGTGAATAACATTGATTATCTTGTTACAATGGCACCTGTCAAGGGGTGGGATACATTAGGCAAGTGAACAGTCAGTTCTTGAAGTTGATGTGTTGGATGCAGGAGAAATGGGCAGGAGTAAAGACCTGGGCTACTTTGACAAGGGCCAAATTGTTATGGCTGGATCAGAGCATCTCTGAAACGGCAAGGCTTGTGGGGTGCTCCCGGTCAGCAGTAGCGAGTACCTACCGACAGTGGTCCGAGGAGGGACAAACCACAAACCGGCGACAGGGTGTTGGGCGCCCAAGGCTCATCAATGCGCGAGGGCAACGAAGACTATCCCGTCTGGTCCAAACCAACAGAAGGTCCACTGTGGCAAAAGTCACAGAAAATTTTAATGGAAGTCACGGGAGGAATGTGTCACAATCCACAGTGCACCGCACCCTGCTACGTATGGGGCTGTGTAGCCGCAGACCGGTCAGAGTGCCCATGATGACCCCTGAGTCATCATGTCCACTGTGGAAAGTGCCTACAATGAGCAGGCGAGCGTCGGAACTGGACCTTGGAGCAGTGGAAGAAAGTCGCCTGTCTGATGAGTCCCGTTTTCTTTTAAATCACTTGGATGGCTGTGTACGTGTGCGCCATTTACCTGGGGAAGTGATGGCAGCAGGATACACTGTGGGAAGATGACAAGCCGGTGGAGGGAGTATGATGCTCTGGGCAATGTTCTGCTCCGAAACCCTGGGTCCGGCCATTCATGTGGACGTCAATTTGACACGTGTCACCGACCGAAACATAGTTGCAGACCAGGTACACCCCTTCATGGCAATGGTAATCCCTGATGGCAGTGGCCTCTTTCAGCAGGATAATATGACCTGCCACACTGCACACATTGTTCGGGAATGGTTTGAGGAACATGATGAAGTGTTCACGGTGTTGCCCTGGCCTCCAAATTCTCAAGATCTTAATCCGATTGAGCATCTGTGGGATGTCAGGTCAGGAATGGGAGCATGCGCCAGAGCAGGGCGTCGCTTTGTCCACTTTCCGCCGGTACTCCAGGGGCCTCCGTCTGGCCATCCCCCAAACAGATGCTTAGCCCATCCCCATCTCCTTGAGATGCTGTCAGCCTGCTGCAATCACGAGGCACGTGGTCGAACCATTGTCCTCCTCCACTCATGAGACTCCCTCGCTGAGAGAATCTGGTGAGCAGGATCAGCGTCAGGAAAACGAGCCACATGTCCATACAGCTGCAGCTGATGCTCATGGACTATTCAGGAAATAAATCTCATTACAGTCTCTCTCAGCAACCACTCGTTGGACACAAAGTCCGACCAGCGATAGCTAAAGATTCTCTGAAGAGACCTGGTACCAAAGGAATTAAGTCTCTGTCTCAGATCCTTGGTCAGAGTCCAAGTCTCACATCCATAGAGCAAGACTGGAAGCACCAAGGACCTGAAGACTCGGACTTTCATCCTCCTGCACAGGTACCGGCAGCGCCACACCCCATTATCCAGTGAATCCATGACTCCCCAGGCCCGACCCAGACATATATTGACCTTTGACTCACAACCAGCAGAGACATGAATATCACTGCCAAGGTAAGTGAATCTCTCCACCACCTCAACATCCGCACGACAAACAGGCACAGACAGGACAGCAACATCCAAGATGTCATTGAAAGCCTGGATCTTAGTTTTGACCCAGGATACCCGTAAATCCAGCAGCTTTGACTCCTCATTCAGCACCTCGAGGGCCCCCAAAAGGATATCTAAAGTCTCCACAAAGATGACTGCATCATCTGCGAAATCAAAGTCTGAGATCTTGACAATCCCAAACGATGCACCACAGCTTGATCCCTCTGACATCCTCCCGAGAATCCAATCCATACAAATGCTGAAAAGTGTGTGGGCCAGTACACACCCCAGAAGAACTCCAGTAGCAACTGGAAATAAGTCAGAGATGGTACCGCCACATCTCACAGCACTCTCAGTACCAGAGTAGAGTTCAGACATCAGATCGATCAGTTTTGGCGGCACCCCACGAAGACCAATAATCCTCCAGAGGGCATCCCGATTCACTGAATCGAATGCTTTACAGAGATCAACAAAGGCTGCAAGCAGCCCCTGCCGAAACTCTCGTCTGCGTTTAGTGAGGACCCGAAGAGCAAGGATACGCTCAATCGT
>NC_140970.1:43035335-43082835 GCF_056783735.1 Eptatretus burgeri | reverse complement strand
GGCGCACATGGAAATGAACAGGGGGGGGGGGGCAAAGCAAAAATTGAACGGGGCTGGTGAACATGGGCAGTGGGCATGGCATGGCAAAGGTGAGCAGGCAAACACAGCCCGCAGAAGAAGACCGCTGCAGGCAAACACAGCCGGCAGATGAACTGGCCGGCACAGGCCTTGCAGAAAAACAGCCAGCAGATGAACTGGCCGGCACAGGCCTTGCAGCAACACAACAGCTGCCGATGAAGTGGGCCGGCACAGGCCTTGAAGAAAAACAGCCAGCCGGCAGATGAAGTTGGCCGGCACAGGCCTTGCAGCAACACAGCCAGCAGATGAAGTTGGCCAGCCTTTGCCGTTCAGTGGAGGTTGGTGGAGGGAGTGCGGTGGTGCTGGCCACTTGGAAGGCGGGCTCGGACCAACCTACCTGTCTCCCTCCCAACCTATCGCCTTTGCCTGTCACTGTACATACCCACTCCCTTAATTTGTCAAACCCCAATTTAGCCCCAACTTAATTTTTTTCTGTTGTTTTTTTTTTTACTTCCCCACTATAAATCGTCCCCTAACCCCCTTTATGGTCCTTGTTCGGCTTCCCTATCCTGTCACCTAGCCTACTCCCAACCCCTACGTTCCCTTCCCGGAGGGGAACAAGGGAGAGCTAACGTCCTGTGTCGAGGCCCAACGAAGCCTCAGAATGGCCTCCCCAGAGTTCGGCGATCTTAACACCAAGTGGGTCCAGCGGCCCATAACGACAGCGAGGGGATGGATGGTGCGGAGGGGTACACTTCCTAATCTACCCTAACCATTTAACTGTTAAACTACCCCGGGGCTTTCAACAAGCGCCTCTCGCTTAAACTAAACTATTGGTTCTAACAACCCAGATTCCCGTCGCCTGTGTTGGTGTCCTCACAATTTCGGGCCTCGCCCCCCAATTTTCTCTCCGTGCCCTCACACGGTCTCATGGCTGGGACACGTGGCTCCCTTTGGCAGGCACGACCCTCTGCCGAATCTCCCGCTATGGCACCCCCGGGCACTACACTGCCTCCGAGCCTACCAGCTCCCTAACACCGGGGAGTGCCCCCCATGGCACCTCCCCTGAAACGCACACGTGGCAGGCCGGCCTCCCGGGCCCCTTTCTGAGGGTCACCCGTGCCCACAACACTGCCCACGCGGCTAATGGCGCCCCGGGCCCCCGCACCAAGCAGGCGCACCCGTGCCCACTACTCTATCCCGGCCCCCCATGGGCCCATGGCCTACCGCGGCCGACTAGCCTGGTGCCCGGGGTACCCACTCAGCGATACTCACCTTTCGCAGCCACGCTCCCAAGCCCGTCAACAGGGCTCCTGCACCCCTCCAAACGGGTTTCGAGCCTACACACCCACCAACAACAAAACGACCTCCATTTTTCAATTTGACTAACCCCCTAACTCACTTTATACTGACCCCGGGGTCCCTTGGGTGGGAGTCACTCCTCCCCCCAATCACTCATCGCACCATGCATTCCCCATTCACTCCACACACACACAGACCCGCTGGCTTCACTCACTCATCAAGTACTCACCTCACAACTCACCAACTCTTCAACACACACACCGCTGAACTCTGCCATCCTCCTAACTACATCCCCTAACTAACTCGTGCTCCCACGTCGTCCCTTAAACTATAGCACGTTCCTTTTAACACTACGTAGCTAAGCTACGTCCCCTCTACACATTCACAAGTCTGTCCATGTCCTCAAATAATCCCATTAATTATTTTATTTCCCAACCTAAAGCTCACTAAATCCCTCTAACTAATCCATTCCACGGACTCCATGAGGACTTACCCCTGCCCCATGAAGTCGGTCTAACTAAGCTAACCCTTCCCCCTAACTAGTTTCCATCCTGTGCCCCGGGGTTAAGGGGGTCTTCCACCCCTTGCCCAGGAATCCTGTGCACCCGAAAGTGAGGCTTGTTTTTTTTAATTTTTTTTTTCCATGCGCAGCACCTGCGCGGCAACTCAGAGCTCGCGCACTTTACACCTGCCCG
The DNA here is from genome assembly GCF_056783735.1 of Eptatretus burgeri. Taxonomy (NCBI): domain Eukaryota; kingdom Metazoa; phylum Chordata; class Myxini; order Myxiniformes; family Myxinidae; genus Eptatretus; species Eptatretus burgeri. The sequence goes on along the minus strand of NC_140970.1, from coordinate 43,080,820 downwards.
TGACGTCATGCAGCTGCACGTGTTCCTCGTCCCTCCTTGGACGGTACCATCCGGCAGAGATACCCCTCCTGCCGGATTCCAACCCCACGTGCAGCCATGGCGTCACCGTGCGCATAAAAAAAAAAACACAAGCCCCACGTCTCGAGGGGTTCCCCACGCGAACACATGTGCTTTGCCCGTTGGAGCTTAACACACACGATCGCGTGGAGAACCCGTCCGGTCCAAATCCGTTTACCTGCCTAAACTTTGTCCGTCCGCGGGATCGGCAAATCCACCGCGTGCGTTTCCGGACCGGGACTTCACTCTCGCAAGCGAGCACGTGGCGGTCTCGTGCGTTGCACAGCACGAACCGCGTGCTCACTGCTGGGTGAACCCGGCACGGTCCCCGAAATAGCTACAGCCGCTACTCGGCTTTCTTTCATCACATGTCTCCGTCGTCGCCATTCGACCCACGCACACCTGCGTGTTACGACGCACACAGTCCACTCCATCACATTCACACCGGGAGACGCGGCTGCGTGCTCCCGCATGCCAACCGACATCTCCCTCACATACCGCTCTCTCACACACACGGTCTCCCTTGCACTCGGCCGTTCACTCACGCATGCCTCACTACTCACACAAACCATACTACTCACACACGCGGGGGTACTCAACCACTGTGCCTCATCCACACACCGTGCCTCACTCATACACGCGGGGGCACTCAACCGCGGTGCCTCATCCACACACGCGGGGGAACTCAACCGCGGTGTCTCATCCACACACCGTGCCTCACTCACACACGCGGGGGCACTCACCCGCGGTGCCTCACTCATACAGGCCGTTTCACTCACACACACGGCCTCACTCACACACGGTGCCTCACCCACGCACGGCGTGCTGGGAAGCACGTACTCTGGCTCCATCGCCACCACACCACTCACACACGGGGTCGCTTCCACACACGGGGACGCACTCACACCTTGCACCACACACACAGGGACAACCACACTGGGGATTCGTGTCCCCACAAGGGTCTCCGGGGCCTCTATACCCCCCAAGCTCTCCGTGCACCCGTTCGCAGCACTCGTCCCCTCAACCTCGCAAAGCACGACCGAACTCACCTGGTCGTGACTCGCCTCAAGGGGGCATACTCCCTCCCCTCGTTCCTGGAGGAGGCCATCCAGGTGCTCGCACTGGGTCCCTACACGCTCCGCGAGCTCAACCTCACTATCCTCCACTACCTCCGTGTGTGTGTGTGCGTCACTTACCCCGTCTTCATTGTGTTGTCTCTCCTCTATTTTTTCTGTCGTCTCCTCGTGTCTATTGGTCTCTGCTTCTTTCTGGCGTCTTTCTCTTATCTTTATGTAGGTCAACTTTGCTTTCTCTTTAAGTCGCTCCCGTCCTTCCCTGTTTTTCACTCCTTGCTCTTTCACGATCTCCGCGTACTTCATCCTTGCTCTCCGTATTAATTGTTCTTTTCTCTCCCTCGCAATTACTTTCACCTCGTCTCTTGTCTCCCGAATTACTTTTTCCTTACCCGCCTCCACTGCGGGCCTGTCAGCCGTTGCACCCCCTTCCAGCTCGTTTGCTCCCACACGTGGAGTCGCCATTCCCAGCTCCCTGGTCACGGCCTTCATGCCCGCCTGCAGGCATCGGCCCATGTTCTGCGTCTCACCCCGGAGCTTTTTCATTTCTTCCTTCATGTTTGCTTCCATTCCGTTAATTTGTTTGTTCATTTTGTTTTTCATTCCATTTGTGTTTGTATCCATCTTTTCGTTCATTCCTTTCATTTCGTTTGTCATTGCCGCCAGCATGGCGCATAGCTGGGCCATGTCGGATGCACTCAGCTGAGCCGTTTCGGCAAGGGTTGGGGAAGGGTTTTGGTGGAGAGGGGGGGGGAAGGTGTCGTACACCGCGGCCGCTGCCGCACCTATTTCGGGCTCTGGGTTCAGTTGGGCGAGTCCGTGTTCCTGCACAATCAACATTTCCTGCACGGGGATTCCATCCTGAGCCATGGATTCTACACATTCTACATCCATTTGTAATACCCCCGGCTCCCGCTCGCCTTGAGACGCCATCTTGCTTCTCTTAAAGGGTTCATTTAGCTCGCTCGTAATTTGGAGGGAATCGGGGGTCGCTTCTCTCACCCCTGGACCGATTCCCGTGAATTTAGCTGGAGACAGGAGAGCCCGTTTTCCTGTTCTCCGATACCAGTGCCGCGAGGAGGGTGATGGATTTGTATCCCACTCCTGACACCAGTGTTACGGATTCGCGCCCGCCGGCGTGCTGACGGCCACGTAACTCGAATCGCGGCACGTCGCCCACCGGACGGACAATCCAGTCGTGACCCTCTCGGACTAACGCCGGGAACCAGTCACGGGTGGACCTTTCGGTCTCACCGCGATCGAGCCAATCAGCCCCCGCGTGGGATAGGGTTGCTCGCCAAATTCGACCTACCTAAGTACCCACACGGAGGGTAGACCGGGCGATCGCACCTTGCCGCAGGTCGACTTCGGACACGGGCCACTTAAGCGACCCGTTCCGTACTATCGGGATAACCGAGCGGTGTTATTCGTCGACCTCGACGGTTCGATTATCGGGCGTATTCAGCCCACTACCAACCCTTTACGTGAAGCAAGATGAGGATTCAATGAAAGAAATGACGAAGCGAAGCGGGAAACAGTTCAACACAAAGCACATTTATTCGCGACGAACGGAAAGCACACATATTCAATTCCACCAAAAGCACATAGAAAAGAAAAACACAATGCAATTTACACAAAAAGCAAATGTAAAAGCGAAGACACAATGCAGAGCTAATACCGACTACCGAGCACACGGCAACACTTATACAATTCTACTTCACAGACGGCGCCGACAACACATACCCAAAACCAAGGAAAAGAATACCCTCAAGGATGAGGCGGGCCTGAGGCCGAGACCGGGTCGGGCCTACCCGTCTGGTGATGAGACGCGGAGCGGCGATGGTGCCTCAACTCCGCGGGCCTCGCGGGCAGTGTCTGGTAGGGGGTGGGAAAGGGGCCCCCTTGGTCGCACTATCTCAGCGCGGGGGGAAACAGGAGGGGGTTGCTGATCCTCGGGGTATAGAGGATTCCTACTCTGCCTCGAGTCCCGCGACGAGCGTCTCCACCTCGGCCAGGTCGCGCTGTCGGCCTCCCTGGGGTGCAGCTCCCTGCACGACGCGAGCACCCCCTCATCTGCCCTCGCCGCTTCTCCACAGCTCCGTCCCCTCCGCTCCGACTCCAACGCACACGACGACGACCAGCTCCTTCTTGCCAACTCCACCGCCCGCGAAGTCTTAACTCTCTGTTTTGACTTGACTGACGAACGCGGTCGCTTATATCAGCCCCGTGGCTTCGCTCTCTCATCTTTGACCCCCTCCCTTCGACCTTTCACCTCGCTCCCCATTGGCCCGAGAAAAAGTGGGCGTGAATGCTTTTTGATCCATAAATTTGCATATATCGATCGCCCTCCAACGCCCTGGGGGCGGGGCCAAATCGCCCCTCGCTCACCGATTGGACGGAACAAAAGTGGGCGTGTGTCGTTTTTGATCCATTTTTGAAGTGGAAAATCCGTGGTTTTGTACACGCTGTTCGGCGCGCGCCCTGCACGAGTCCAACACCGGTACCCACAAGTGGCGCAAGAACGGTGGCGATGCGACGGTTGCGAGGTGTGACGTGAAGCGGCGCCGCGGTGGGTGGTTGATGTGGTGGTTGTAACAATGGCGGTTGGTCCAAATTAAAGATAGTAAAAGAAAAACGGCTATCCTGAAGAGTCGCAGCACGCATAAATGACATGTATTCCCACTAGACAACGGGTTTGGGCCTAACTACACATGTACTTACCGAGATATCTCACCTAAGGGACCTGAATGGTGGTTTGCGAATTTGGTAACCACAACAATATATATATATATATATATATATATATATATATATATATATATATATATATATATATATATATATATATATATATATATATATATATATATATATATATATATATATATATATATATATACACACATATATACAGTCATCCCCCGCGAAATGGCGGTTCACCTATCGCGTCCCCGGTTCATCGCGGGTTTTCCCTTGGAACCTAACTAATTTTTTCTGCGGATTCCCCCAGTATATCGTGGCAATAATATATAAAATATAAATTATTTAAGCAATAAATTTTACTCAGTCACACAACGCACGAGACAAAGTTTCGCTTGTGAACTTCGAATATTTGCTACGTTTTTTTCTCCAAGCCCAAAATATTGTTACGTTTGAGGGGGGGTATGCATTCAAAGGGTAATTAGGATGTTTAATTAGGTATGCCATGCTGTTCGAGTTTACCAGGATCTCGATGTAATAAGTAGCAATTCAGTGGTGATAAGTTGTCAAGTAAATGTTCATTTCTTCAAGGGGGGGAATGATAATTGTCACGTAATTAGATAGGGACACGGGATAGGGTAAGTGTGTCTGCGTAAACCCCTTTTTGGTATTCTCTGGAGACTGGCCATGACGTCACAGGACAGTGCAGCGGATGGCTCCGCCCCGTGATCACGATTGGCAGAAGGCGACGGCGGTGGGCCAATAAACGGCTCGATTGGAAGTGATGAGGACAGGAGGATAAAAAGGTTCTGTTTGGGGTCGAAAAGGAAGAGGAAGAAGATTACAACCAAAAGATCGTGTTTTTTTTGGTGTGGAGGCTGTTGCGCGGGGAGCATCCTTGTTGTTGTGCTGATTCGATCGTGTTCTTGATCGTGTCTTGGAGCCTTGCTGAGCCTCGTGCCTCACCTTGGTTGGCTGTGGGGTTCTGCTGACTCGGAGTACGGGGTCGAACGGCGGGCGGACCTGCCTCCCTCTCCTGCTCACAACTTGGCGCCAGAACTGGTTCCCTGGCGGCTGTGACCGGACTTGTGCCAAGACCAGGAGGTCGACAGCACCACGGTTTCTCCTGCCCCCCTGACGAGAGCAAGGCCAGCTCGTCTGACGCCGATCCAGGGACAGTTGCGTCCACACCACGGTCCAGCCTGACCACCAGAAATAGCTACGTTTTGTGTGTGTGTGTGTGTGCTTGGCGCCTTAGAGGGATTGAGATCTGTATATTCATTGGAATTGTCTGTGTTTTTCCCCACGCCCGATCCCACACCATCCCGTCGAATCGCCCCGGATCCCTCTTCTTGCCGAGTCTTGTTATTTCTGGTTAGTAATAAAAACGAATAAACATCATCAACTCAGTGAAAAGTGACTCGTTCCACCTTCCTCGTCCCGTTTGCGGTAGAGCGATTAGAACCGCCATGTTTGGGTTATAAATAAATAAACCGCCTGCATCGTTTCGGCTCATTCTACGTTGGCGGGACTGTTCAAGTCCCGTGGACGTCACATTGGTGTCAGGGTGTTGGATGTTCGAACCCCTCTAAATTATATTTGGTATCGGGAGAACATACCAAGATTAAAATCTCGCCACGAATTGGAATATAAAATTATTACAGAAAAGCGCGCGAGCGCGGGAAAATTTTGGCGGGATTTTTCAAATTTAAATTAATTGGCCGCAAACGGGACTTCTGCATCATGGCGGATGTGCAGATGTTTGAGGAGGAAGGCCACGTGTCTGGCAGCGAGTCGGGGGAAGAAGGGAGAGACGGGGGTAGGGTTGGAACCTCCCCCATTCCGAGCGTGGACCGTGCTTCATTGCCCGTAACGGGGCCGGCAGCGCCGGAAACCGGGGCGATGTCGATCCAGACAATGTTGGAACGTTTGATAGGGGACATGACGGTACAAATGGCAAATCAATTCGTGGCACAGAGGGCAGAAATGATGGTACAAATGGCAAATCAATTCGTGACACAGAGGGCAGACATGATGGCACAAATGGAAAATCAATTTGTGACACAGAGGGCAGAAATGACAGATCAATTGGGGGTAATGGGGGTACAGTTGGGTGCACGGATTGATTTAATGAGGGATGAATTTGGGGAAAAGATGGAGAAAATGAAAACTGAGATGCAGGAGTGTGTGGATGTTAAATTGGGGGAAATACAAAGTAAATTCGAGGATAGATTGGAGGAAACAAAGATAGAAATTACATTGGAGGGGGAAAATATACGGAAAAAATTGGTAGATAAAATTGATGCAATGAACATTCGGGTTGATAAAGTGGATGAAAGCCTGGAACGTCATCGTGCCTGTGTGGATGCTCGTATGCAGCTGCAAGTTGAAGAGTGGGGAGAGCTGAGGAAGCAAGGGATGAATTTGGCGGAGGAGGTAAAAGGATTGGAGGCTCGTTTGGACGAACAAGATAAAATTATGAGCCAAGATGAAGTCTTGGATAAAGACCTGGTAGAGCCGTCTTTTGTAAGTAGAGGGTCCGGGTTGGTTGAGGAGCAGCTACAAACTCGCGACGGAGCCTTGGAGGAGGTTGTGCGGGCCCAGAAGATCCTGCGGGAAGAGGTGAATCGGTCCATTCAACGTTTGGAACAGGAGGAAAAATTGACCCATGAGACCCTCACCACAAAACATCTTTGGCCACAGTGGGCTCCGAAATTGGATACGCAGCCACAAGGGTGTTTGATCCCTGGGCTGGATTTGGACAAGGGAGAAACTGAGAAGCGGGCCACCGTAAAAGTGATCCCCCTGGTAAATTTTGACGGGTCAGGGAGCGTTGAAGCTTTTCTGACGCAATTTGAGTGCATTTCCCGACTAAAAGGGTGGAATGAGCAGGAACGTACAGGGAATTTGGTGGCAACGTTGTGGGGACCAGCCGCAGACGTGTTAAACGTGATCGCGGAGGGGATGTTGACCAGCTCCCACATTTGCGAGGCGTTGAGCCGTCGGTTTGGGTTCGCGGCAAACTGTGATCTGGTGCGGGCTCAGCTCCAGCACCGCAGATTAAAGCCGGGTGAGACAGTGCAGGAGCTGGCACAGGACATTTACCAATCAGTCAGGATCGCGTATCGGGACCTCACAGTGGAGGTGTGGGACAGACTGGCACTAGAGAAATTTTTAGCTGCTCTTCCGGACCCTGAGGTCCGAGCGCTAGTGGAGTTACAGGATCCACCCACCATTCACCGAGCGGCTGAGTGCGCAGCCAGGCTGGCCTCGTGGAGGCGGCCGGGTCGGGTGCCCGAGAGGCCATCGGTGACGGTCCGACAGGCAGAGATCCAGGATCAAGGAGAGGGGCTGGGAGAAATTGGCATTATCCAAATGTTTCAGGAAATTTGCCAGAAACTGTCGAGTTTGATAAAGGGTAATCCGGTAGTTAGTGCGCCAAAGCGGCGGGGTCCAGCCCAGCCAATAGAGCAATTCGATTATGGCCGAGGGGGTCCGGAACCGGAAGAGACATTTCACCGATACTCACGGGGGCCTTTTATGGGGAGTTGTTTTCGGTGCGGGCGAAGAGGACACATGCAACGATATTGCCGGTACCCGGCGATGGAGAGACCCTCCAATAGACTTTCAAGCCCGGAGAGGATGAATCCTCCTGCTGAACCGCCAGGTCTATCCGAGATGCCCTTTCATAGGTCGGGTCCGGAGATCACTGTCGGGGGTCCGGGAGACTAGATCGGGCTGAGCATATACGGCCATGCTCGGCTGCTGAGATTGTGGCGAAGTGCCCTCCTTTGGTGGAAAAAAATGAATTGTGGGAAAATTGGCATGGGTTTGTAAGTTCTGCTGGGTTTTAGAGTGACAATCGGGACAGTGGGTAATTGGTAACAAAGCGGGCACAAGTGGCTGTCCAATGGCTGGTGCGTGGATCGGGTGAGAAGTGCTGTGTGAGTTGTTTTAAGTTAAGAAGTGAAATGTATGGTGCACACATTGATTTTTTATTGGACATGGTGTGGTAACAGGGAAGGTCATGGTCGGTGAAGTGTTAGAAATGCAGGTGTCACATGTAAAGCCGATGGGGTGGGGGAGTCATGTGGGTTTTGTGGGTGGGGATGATGTGCTTGTCCACAGGGATTGCTAAAGCTCACGGTGAGCGTGAATTGCGACCCCCTTCAAGGAGATTCACCACCTGGTGGCTAATGGTGACAGTGTCTGGAGGCAACTGGGAGAGGGTCTGGTTGGGCGACCAAGGCGGGTAGGACCTTGGCGACCCAGGAAGGCCAGAGGAGCCAGTGAGACCCCTTCCAGAGTGTTGTACGGGATTAGAGCTGATGGCTACCAGGGGGGAGGGAATCAAAGGGAGCGGGGCGGAGAAACGTCTGGGTTGGACTAAAGCTTACCTGTGGGCATGGTTGCACCTGAGATGCCCCCATCATCTTGTGGTAACCCACCCCACGGCCATGATGGGATTCAGCCTGCATGATTAAAATGAGGACCATGACCTAGAAATGTGATGATGACCATGGTGTGAGTGTTGTGAAGATGTATGAGTCCCACTCGATCCCGCACAACTTGACATGTGCAGCAAGGGCATGATGTCCGCATAATTTTGGGGCAAGCAAATTTGAAAATTGGCTCCCCAGGTAACGCTGGGTCTATTAGCATCCACTGGGGGAGGCGGTCAAGTGTAAATATCCTGTGAATAGTGTCGTTAAGGCTTAGAGTAGGAATGTAAAGTATAAGTGTTGTGTTTTTGTGGAACCTTTTGTTTCCCCTCCCCAGATCACTGGAAGAGTGCTGGGCAAGAGCGATGATCCAGAAGATGGAGTGCAACTTCGCTCAGTGCTCTCATGTGATAAAATAAAATAAAAAAAACAAAAAAACGAATGATTGTTTAGGCGAGGATAAGGCCATAAGGGGGTAGTACATTAAGCAGGATAGGTAAGTTAGCTGCGACTCGCTGCCCATTTCCCCTCCTACTTTATTTCGTTAGGTTAATTAGGTGTGAGTCAGTAAGTGTTAAGGCTGGTACGGTAGCGCCTGTGATATACCTTGCAGGAGCTGCGGTACCAGAGGAGGGGGCAGTTACGTTTGAGGGGGGGGGGTATGCATTCAAAGGGTAATTAGGATGTTTAATTAGGTATGCCATGCTGTTCGAGTTTACCAGGATCTCGATGTAATAAGTAGCAATTCAGTGGTGATAAGTTGTCTAGTAAATGTTCATTTCTTCAAGGGGGGAAATGATAATTGTCACGTAATTAGATAGGGACACGGGATAGGGTAAGTGTGTCTGCGTAAACCCCTTTTTGGTATTCTCTGGAGACTGGCCGTGACGTCACAGGACAGTGCAGCGGATGGCTCCGCCTCGTAATCACGATTGGCAGAAGGCGACGGCGGTGGGCCAATAAACGGCTCGATTGGAAGTGATGAGGACAGGAGGATAAAAAGGTTCTGTTTGGGGTCGAAAAGGAAGAGGAAGAAGATTACAACCAAAAGCTCGTGTTTTTTTGGTGTGGAGGCTGTTGCGCGGGGAGCATCCTTGTTGTTGTGCTGATTCGATCGTTTTCTTGATCGTGTCTTGGAGCCTTGCTGAGCCTCGTGCCTCACCTTGGTTGGCTGTGGGGTTCTGCTGACTCGGAGTACGGGGTCGAACGGCGGGCGGACCTGCCTCCCTCTCCTGCTCACAACTTGGCGCCAGAACTGGTTCCCTGGCGGCTGTGAGCGGACTTGGGGCAAGACCAGGAGGTCGACAGCACCACGGTTTCTCCTGCCCCCCTGACGAGAGCAAGGCCAGCTCGTCCGACGCCGATCCAGGGACAGTTGCGTCCACACCACGGTCCAGCCTGACCACCAGAAATAGCTACGTTTTGTGTGTGTGTGTGTGTGTGTGTGTGTGTGTGTGTGTGTGTGTGTGTGTGTGTGTGTGTGTGTGTGTGTGTGTGTGTGCTTGGCGCCTTAGAGGGATTGAGATCTGTATATTCATTGGAATTGTCTGTGTTTTTCCCCACACCCGATCCCACACCATCCTGTCGAATCGCCCCGGATCCCTCTTCTTGCCGAGTCTTGTTATTTCTGGTTAGTAATAAAAACGAATAAACATCATCAACTCAGTGAAAAGTGACTCGTGCCACCTTCCTCGTCCCGTTTGCGGTAGAGCGATTAGAACCGCCATGTTTGGGTTATAAATAAATAAACCGCCGCCATCGTTTCGGCTCATTCTACGTTGGCGGGACTGTTCAAGTCCCGTGGACGTCACAATATATATATATATATATATATATATATATATATATATATATATATATATATATATATATATATATATATATATATATATATATATATATATCTATCTTCATATCCCTGTGTGTCGTAAGAGGCGACCAGGGTTGCGTCAGGAAGGGCATCCGGCGTAAAAACCTATGCCAAACCATTATGCGGACAACAAAACGACGGTTGGTCCGCTGTGGCGAATCCTAACGGGAGCAAGCCGAAAGAGGAAGAAGAAGATATATATATATATATATATATATATATATATATATATATATATATATATATATATATGTATATATGTGTGTATGCATCATGCGCCACTTAACGACGTTCCGGGCAACGACGGATCGCATATACGACGGATCTGCCAGCTCTGAAAAAAAAAAAATTTAACTGAAAAATTCCTATCGCTGAGTGATATACTCGTATAAAAATAACACTTAAAATTATGTACACTGTACAGTACATAATACTTCATAATGATAATTAATAAACGACAGTGTGGCCCTGTTACAATGCGATATTTGAGGTCCATAAAATGTCATCGCGAAAAAAACAGGATCGTGCGAAATCGGGATTCAAGTAAATCGCCTTTCAAACTGAACCAATGTTTGCACGTTTACCTTCGAGCAAGTAAATTACCTTTGATTTGAAGAATTCCGCGAATAAATCGTTGTTCTAAGTCTACATTAAAACACAAATTTCTTTTTGGTGAAGCTTTTTATGTTGTTAAAACAATCGCACTGTTCCAAAAATATGTCACAATTGACAGGAGCTCATTTCTTCATTTGTAAATTATAACATCGATGCAATGATTACGTATTTAAAAAATCCAAACACTAATTATTCACCTTTCTATAATCGATGCGAGAGGAGATTGTTCGCTGCTGCTAACAACACCGATGGCCGTCATAACATGTGTACAGCACTAAGGTATATCTAATGTATTTTCCGTCTCTCTTGGATGCGTGTTACAATTGCCGATAGTATTCAGTACAGTAACATGCTGTACAGGTTTGTATCCGAGGAGCAATAGGCTACACCATATAGCCAAGGTGTCTAGGTTTGTGTAAGTTCGATGTCCGAAAAAAAAAAAATGATGGTCGCACAACGACGACACCGTTTTACGACGCGTCTCTCAGAACGTAACCCCGTCGTTAAGTGGCGCATGACTGTGTATATATATGTATGTATGTATATGTATATGTATATGTATATGTATATGTATATGTATATGTATATGTATATATATATATGTATATGTATATGTATATATATATATATATTGTTACGGCTGTGGAAATTTGCATTACACCAAAATGGGCCCGAAGGTGAGATATCTCTAAGTACATGTGTAGTTAGCCCAAACCCGTTGTATAGAGGGAATTTATGTGATTCATCTGGTCTGCGACGCTTTGAGTTAACCATTTTTTCTGTTCTTTCTTTATTTTGAACCAACCACGTCTCAACCGCCATCACACAACCACGCCACCGCCACCATCTACGCTCCCACATCATCGCATCACCGCTATTCCCAAACGGCACCATAACCATCAAACCACCACCGAAAACCCTCCACCACCTTCACCTCTCTCCTTCTACGGCCATTCCCGCACCACCTGTGAACACTGAACGTAGGGCTGTCTCGGGCCCTCTCGGCGTTTGGTGCCAAGCGCACCGAGCCGCGAGCGCAAATGGCGGCCTTTCCGAGGGGAAAATTAGGATCAAAAACGCTACACGCCCACTTCTCCTCTGTCCAATTAGCGAGCGCGGGGCGGCTTGGCCCCGCCTCCAAGCGTGTGTATGCGAAGTCCGTATATGCAAATTTTCGGATCAGGAGAGGTTCACGCCGATTTTTGCCCGACCAATGGCTGACCGGGGGGCGGCGTGGCCCCGCCTCCAATCGCGTTCTGATCCTAAAATTTGCATATTGGCTGCTCCTGCCCGCCTATAAAAAGGAGAGCGCAAGGCGAATAGAGGGCAGAGTCGAGTCGGTCGGGTGAGGAGAGTGCGGAACTGAGAAGAGTTGCAGGAAGAGTTGAGTTCTGGAGTTGCCTGAAGAGGGTCGTCGAGATGTGGCTGTTGGGGACGCGTTGCATTGCGTTTGTGAAGTTGAGGCGAGTGTGCGCGGTGGAACGGCAGGCAAGGGAGCTCGGGTCTGAGGCGAAAAGGACGGCGGTCGGCAACGAGGTTACGGTGTGGGGATCGTTTGTCTCGTCGCGGGACCCAAGCCAGCCAGCCACTCCCCTTCCCCAGGACATCAACAATCTCCCTTTCCCCCGCGCTGAGATGGTGCAAAAGGGGGCCCCGTTCCCACCCCTCCCCCACACGTGGTGCCAACGAAACCCGCCAAGGAGCACGGAGTCGGGACACAGCCGCGCGGCCACATTTGCGGCTCGAACGCCAACGCGTCACGAGGACGCGGGTAGGACCCCCCCCGGTCTCGCGGACCTGGCCGCTCCTCGAGGTCCCGTGCACATTTGGCCTTCAGGCCTGTCTGCTTCCTTGTCGATGAGGGTGGCGTCTTTACTTTGCTTTTGTGTAAATGTGTGTTGGCGCCGTCTGTGAAGTAAAATTGAATAAGTGCTGCCGTGTGTGCGCGTAGTCGGTATTAACTCTGCGTCGTTGTTGCTTTTATTGTTTTGGTTGCTTTATGTGCATTTTGACTGTATATACGTGCTTTCCGTGTGCCGGGAAATAAATGTGCATTGTGTGAACTGTTTTCCCGTTTCGCTTCGTCTTTTATCTAATTGAATCTCCATCCTGCTTCACGTAAAGGGTTCGTAGTGGGTGCAAAACATCCCGGTAAATAATCTGAACCGTCGAGGTCGACGATAACACCGCTCGGTTATCCCGATAGTACGGAACGGGCCGCCCAAGCGGCTAGTGTCCGGAGTCGACCTGTGGCAAGGTACGATCGCCCGGTCGACCATTCGCGCAGGTACTTAGGAAGATCAAATTTGGCGAGCAACCCTATCCTGCAAGGGTGGGCAATTGGCACGGTCGTGGTGGGGTTAAACCCCCACCCGTAACTAGCTCCCGGCATTGTTCCGAGAGGGTCACGACAGAATTGTCCGTCCGGTGGGCGACGTGCCGCGATTCGAGCTACGCGGCTGTTCGCACGTCGGCGGGCACGAATTCGCATATATATATATATATATATATATATATATATATATATATATATATATATATATATATATATATATATATATATATATATATATATATATATATATATATATATATATATATATAGTTAAGAATTCCCCAGTTCGGACGGCCACACACGACCGCTTATGCACAACCGCAGTCGCGCGTCCGCCGAAAACCAGAATTCGGTCGTAGCTTCCGGACAACTCCTTTCCGATGATGTTATTATCCAATAATTTTGACTGTATATACCCCCCCCAGACCAGCGGCAAAGATTAAATTGTCTGTCGACAGTGTACAGGGTTAATCGCCGAATCGCGATATACCTAATTATCCGCGCAGACAGAAGTACCGAGAATTTATACCTCGACGGAACTCGTACGGAAATGAGCCGCTTAGCGCGCTCCTTCCGTGTGCGATGCCGAGCGGTTTTAATCACCAAGTTCCGTCGGAACAAATGACCACTTTTATTGGCTTTAATAGCCTGCTAATTTCCCGAATGCGTCGTGGAAGTCAATGGGAGGAAATGGACACAACGAGCAGTTTTACATTCAAACAATGGGGCATTTATTAAACAAGCAAGCAATCAATGGGGGAAGGGGGCATGACACGAGCAAAGCCTACAGCCGATGTCTATTCACTTATGTACAGGCATGCACTTAAATCATTTCTACTTAAGAAGACAAGGTGCCACATAACAGACTTTCATACAAAACCTAGAAATTAAAAGAAACAGGCCCGTGAGCCTTGATTCGAACTCGGAGCCTGGATGACCGAAGGCTCGCAAGAGGCCGGGCAGGTTACCTGGCCGTCCCTTGTGACGGCTCGAAGGTCTTCGGGTCGGTGACCCCTGGTGTCTCTGCTTGGCCCTCGTGTCGCAACGCGCCAGTCGCTTGAGCGGCCGGGCAGCTTGAGCAGCTGGGCGAGCGGCTTTAGTGGCTGCTTGGTTCCCCTCGGTGGTCCGGCTCTCGTCGCGCCCTTTTGTCGGGCCCAGCCGGCGACACTTTCGGAGGAGTGAACGGGCCCTTGGCTCTTTTTAGAGTTGATGCTCTTTAATGACCCGTCCACTACCTCAGCGACGCTGCTCGAGCGCCGGCAGGGTCGTTTTCCAGGACCACCAAGCTCCGCCGCTGCCACTCCTTGCCTGGACTCCGACGACTCGCTGGACTCCATCGCAGCTGGCACTGTGGCTTCTCCTCCCGACTGGCACCGATTTCCGAAGCCGCAACTTGCACTGGTTCAAGACGCTCCCCGATTCTCCATGACTGGCTTCTCTCCACCGCTCCCCTACTGACTTCTGCTCCTCCGGGCGAGCTCCGCCCTTTATCGGTGGGGGCGAGCTGCCCCTTGAACTCTCATCCGAGGCTGGGCTCCGCCCACTCTTCACCTCCGACCTCTCACCCCTCGAAAGCCTCGCTGGAAACCCCATGTCCGTGGTCCCTAGTTGGTTTCGGGGAAGCCGTCCTGTGATCCATATATGCAAATTGGCTCGTGTTGTTTGTTCAGGAGATGATGGTTGGGGTTGTTTGTTCGCGTTTGTAGGAGATGATGGTTGGCATGGAGATGGCGTTGTTCGTCGAGGGGATGGCGGTGTTGCGATGTTTTAAAATAAAAGATAGAAAAGAATAATGACTACCTCAAACATTCACAGCCCGGCACACGAACAATTCCCTTTACACATCGGTGGGGGGATCCTAACCAGAAACACATACTTATCGAAATGACTGATCTTCGGGGAACCTGAATGATGTTCTGTGAATTTCCACAACCGCAACAATATGCATGCACATATATATGTATGTATATATATATATATATATATATATATATATATATATATATATATATATATATATATATATATATATATATATATACATATACATATACATATACATACATACACATACATACATACATACTGGCTAGAGTGGTGGGCTTGGGATCCGAGGGTCCTGAGTTCAAATCCCACTCGGCTGTTGAATTAATACCAGTTGGGGTTGACTCTGCCTATCATCCTGCTGAGGTCAGCAAAATGAGTGCCAGCTTGCTGGTATCCTGTGTCGGAGTGGCGACCCGTCCAGGGTTGTGCCCAATACCCAAGGAGACTGCTTAGGCAGCACCAACGCTCTGCACAGAGTGTGGTCCCCATGGATTGATGGATTATATGTATATGTATATATATATATATATATATATATATATATATATATATATATATATATATATATATATATATATATATATATATACATGTAGGTGTAGTGAAAATGCATATGAATGAGTATAAAGCAAGCTGGTTTGAGGGATTCCATCAACCCCAGAACAACAGAGGTCTTATGATAAAAGAGCGCAAAAAGAAAGCAAAGACAAGTCCTGCGGAACCGACCAAATCTGGTCTGATACTTATATGGGCTGTAACACTCAAACTCGTGTGATGTTGATGTGAAGGTTATAATGAGCACCAGTAACTAACACCAGTTCCGACCTCAATGTTTGAGGAAAAACTCCCAGAGATTTACAGATTGCGAAATCAAAGTCAACATTGAAGAAAAAAAACTTCAACTGGAACAGTCAGCCTGTGCAACTGGGCAACCTGATGCCATTGCCATAGATGGATGTACCATCCTTTGGGTTGTTCATTGTCCAAGCAAGAGCAGCGTTGAAAGACAGAGTTACGAATTTTGTACTATATGTCACTGGAAAACTGAAAGACAGCATCAGGGTGCACATACAATCTTAGACTGCAGATTGTGAGCACAATATCAAAAAATGGAACTAGATGCTCTCATAAAATGTAGGTTTCGAAAGAGCACCAGCTGTCTTTAAACTCTCCGCTTCCACCTTAACTGGTTGTGCTGTCACGAAAAATAATACTCAATTGATCGATACGATATGGAATGAAATTATGTCCACAGTGGAACAGTCAAACAGGCCGAACAGTCTCATGCTTATTACTGGGAGAACATTCATGCCTGATAGGTATGCAATGGCTTCTTATCCTGAGACATGGCTTGAAGACCATGCATGGGGAAGCAGATGTCATCATTGCTTACCAAGTGGTATCATTGGAAAGTTTTGGATGTGACTGAATCAAAGTTATCAGTGATGACACAGGTGCCTTTGTGTTAGTGCATTACTATACAGAGAAAAAGCTCACTACAACACAGCTGATGGAGGCCACGAGTTTAGGACAGCACTAGTTAACATTGGTGCCCCGGTTACCAAACATAGATATATTGCTTCACAACTGCTCTCAGCTCTTGCAATAACTGGGTGTGATACGGTTGCATGTTACTCTGGTATAGGTAAAACTAAGGTTGTGAAGATTCTTGAAGCAGGAAATGAATTGAACAATCAGTCCGCTGATATGGAAGATGTCATTCATGAATCAACAGCATTCGTTGAAGCTCGATATGGACAAAACTGTGAGGCTGGTGAAACAATGTCGGATATAGGCTACAAAGTGTGGGTTTCAAAGACAGGATGAAAAGGTGCATGTTTATGACCAAAACATAAAGGCTTACCACCCACCATGGGGGCATTGAATGAAAACACAAAGAGTGCTCATTTTCAGGCATGTGTCTGTTGGACTGCTTTGGATCAGGAACCTCCAAACTTTGATCCAGTGATATTCGGGTGGGACAAGGACGAACTTGCTAAATCCCTCCACACAATCCGTCCACCACAGGATGTTCAGGTTGTACCACTGGAAGTACTCAAAATGATCCAGTGGACTTGCAGTGGTAATCCCTAAAATATGGATGTGCAGCTGCTCAAAGTGCTTGTTCTGTGTTTTACAAATGCAAAGGATCTGACAATTGCTGAAACCAAAGGAAAAAGGACAATATGGCAGACGATGATGATGATGATGATGATTATGATGATGATGATGATCAAAAGTCGAGCGATTAAACGCATTTGATTAAAATACTCAATATTCATGCATGCTTGCTCTGTGTTTACGTACGTCTTATAGTATTTACGGGTGAGTGGTGGACATCTTGGATTTCTCAAATTCCTTAAGAGTGAGAGTGGCACCAACTGGATTATCAATCTCGACCCCTCAAATATGAAAATCCACTGAAAACAATTATGCACTTTAAAATTACAGGTTCCTACCTCTTTCTACCAGACTAGTGTGAACTCACCTGAAGAGTGTTTGCAGATAGGAAGAAATCCCAACAAAAGTCTTGTTCGGCCCTAAAACCGATCCTTTTGGCATCTTCCCAACCCTAGAAAGAGTAGTAGTAGATATTGAGAAAGGGATTGAGGGAAACAAGTCGATTAATTTGGGAGCAAAAAAAAGAGTAAGTGAATTGCTTTATCCAAATAAGGTCATGTGACAACCTTATTTTATGACCTTAACATAGAATGCACAAAACTTGGAGAAATATTCTGAAGGCGGGAGGTTTTTTTAATAATACTTGCTTGTGTACAGATTGTGTGTTTGTGAACATATTTGCTTATGGATGAGCTGAATAACAAATGGCAGCAGCACAGGGCAAAGACATCATATGTGAGTGGATAGGTGGCACAAAGGAAGGGGATGGAAGGGGTGTTGGGGGTGGGGAGGGGGGGTGGAGTTCATGGGGAAAGTAGGAGAGGGGGACAGGGTGATTTAGCAAGAGTACAAGGTAGCATTGGCAGATGTGTTAGAAATCATGAGGTGTCGATTTCCAAATACACTTAATTATATGAAGAACATAAATTTTGAAGTAAAGTTTTTGGAAGAAAATAAATCCCAGTAATCACATAATGTTCAAAATGGCTGCTATCTATTCAACACACCATGTAGTGTATTTATAGCAATATATTTGCCTATTTTCCTCAACGGTTTCTGAGGTTAATGGAATAGCTGTCACAGACAAATCACACACTAACATGGAGACAGAGACAGCAGACCAAATTCAGGACTTGACATCTGATCATATAAATACAGGCCATTGAACCTGGGGAAGCTACTTCCCGGAACACATTGGGTGGCATTCTTGGAGTGGTTGCACTTTTATCGCCGCAGTCAGTGGGGCACTTTGAGGGGAAAAAAATCTCCCTCCGGATGAGGGATTCCAACTTACGGGGTTTATCTGTGCTCTATCCTCCAAACACTGAGCATCAAGTGAGAAAGCAGGATGTACCATAAAAGTCTTTTGTCCGAATCCGTCCACAAATTTTTGAGACATCGTGATGTATATCGGTTTAGCCCTATCTCTCAATGGTGAAGAATCACTAAACAAATTATCAGATTCGGATCCGGTTTCAGATATTCACCAAAATTGAATCAATTTGTCCTTGTCAAACATCCAATGTGTCCACCAAGTTTCATCCAAATCCATGCACAACTTTTTGAGACATCGTGTTATATATTGTTAATGGCCCTCCCTCTCAATGGTGAACAATCACTGAAAATTGTCATCGCCGGATCCAAATCCGGATCTTCACCGAAATTGAATCAGTTCGTCCTTGCCACTCACCCAACTTGCCCACCAAATTTCATCTAAATCCATCGAAAACTTTTGTGGACAAACAAACAGACAAACAGACAGGGATGAAAACATCACCACCTTCCACCTTCGGTGGTGGAGGTAACAAACTAGATATCTGCAATCACAAAGCAATCACCAGCAACTTACCCAAAGCCCACCACCATCCAATGATGGCTATATTTTTTCAGACTACCATATGATCTTGATGTTCAACATTTAGGGATAAAAGTGTAAATTAAGAAAATGTGTCCCAATCTACAATCTATCCATAAAACTCAACAACATGAAAATCTGAGGAAAATTATAAATTCAAGTTTTGATTAAAAAAAAAAAAATCTGAAAAAAGTAGGTCAAGGACACAAAATAAATATCAAGTGCACAACCTCAATGCAGGTACATTATTATGAAGCAAGAACATCTTGGAAGGCCAAGCAGTCTTTGAGATTCCACATTGGCAGAATTGAGCAATGACACAAAAACATGTTTGTTTTTCTTCCAGAAGGCCATTTGACCTTGACCTATAAACTGGAGAGGTATGATGTAAATTAAGCACAATGTGCTTACATTTAGAGTCAAGGTTATCTCGAGAGGGCAATTTCATTCTTATTGGACAAAGCTTAGTTGAGTTATGGTGAAAAATGTTAAAATGTCTAATTAGGTCATGACATGAAAAAATAGGTCAAGGTCAAAAAGAAAATGTCAACCCCACATACTTCTATCCATATTATTGATGCAAAATTTCATTCCAAAAGACCCGGATGACTCAGATGCAGCTCAGAAATTGGGAGTGCAGGAAGAAAAAAATATATAGATATCATTTTCTAAATGGTGGTATAATACTCAAAAGCGTTGAAGAAACTCCAGGGAACCATGAAAAACTTGGGGCACTAATTGCAGAAATAAAAGCCTACAACAGCTATAAGCGTCCCCCGATCCTGTGGGGGAAGGTTTAATAAACAAAGGAAAAAAAATTGCAGTACAGGACTGGATATCAACAAGCGGAGTACCCGCACTACAGACGATCTTGTTCTAAGCATGGAATACGTTATTGACGCCATCCTTTATTTGGGCAGTGTGTGGGTAACCGACAGCTGCCTCAATCGCTCCCGAAAATAAATAAATAAAATAACCTGGGTTATGTGCATAAAGCAAAAACATACCTACTGCTTATTTACCTATAATTCCAGCAGTGTGTGTGTGTGTGTGTGTGCGTGTCTGTGTGTGCGTGTCTGTGTGTGCGTGTCTGTGTGTGCGTGTCTGTGTGTGCGTGTCTGTGTGTGCGTGTCTGTGTGTGCGTGTCTGTGTGTGCGTGTCTGTGTGTGCGTGTCTGTGTGTGCGTGTCTGTGTGTGCGTGTCTGACCGCTGTTTCTCGACAACCACTGGTCCGATCTAATTGAAACTTGCCAGCTATATTGCTGTGGACCTGAGTATGTGCCTTTTCAAGGTTTGATATTAATTGGACAAGTGGTTCCCAAGTTATGGCCATTTATTTACCAAACCAATGACAGAACACGTTACTGCGTAGGCATGGGGAAAGGGCGCCATTTAGTTACCAATGACAGGACACGTTGCTGCGTAGGCGTAGCCGTTGGGGAAAGAGATCCTCAGCCGCATTCCCCATTACGGGTTACAATGTACAGACTTCCGGATAGTGATGACACTGTATTCCAATAATTTCTCGACTTCTTTTGCGCATTTATAGATAAACACAATGCCCCAATCCAGTCGTCGTTTACGAGAGCGAAGGAACGGCCTGTGTGGTTGTTTGAAACTTTTTTTTTGCACGTAAGGCCATGCACGTACAGCCACGCAAGAGTGAAGGAACGTTCTGTGTGGTTGTTGTTTCTGGTACGCGGTATGAAAGTTATTTTTATTTTATTTTTTTGCACGTACGGACACGCGAGAGTGAAGGAACGTCCTGTGTGGTTGTTGTTTCTGGTCCGCGGTTTGAAAGTTTTTTTTTTTTTTGCACGTACGGCCATATCTGTACGGGCACGTACTAGTAATTCAAAACACCTCACTCACTGGAAAATGTGGGGACAAGAATACTGTACTGTAAATGGTGGGGGCTTGTAATACCCTTCCCCACCTGGAGGCGGCACTACACAATGCGCATTGACCTCAAAAATTTGTGTCACACCCCCCACCCCCCCCCCCCAGACCAGCGGCAAAGATTAAATATACCATTAGAGATGGGGAATCCCCCGTCATTGAATGAAAAAGGTCATACATATTCCAGATAATGAGGGAGGTGAATTGGAAACAAGACACCATTTGGTCATCATCTCGAGAAAGTTCCCCAGGGGTGAGGAACGTAGTAACCAAAAATAATTGAAATCAGATAAGCGGTTTTCCATTTATTACAAAAAACATTTTTTCAAGATGGCCGCTCTAGTCGGCGATCTTGGATCCGGCCACGCCCAAAATCAATAGCGTTCTTCCTTTTCAGGTTTGTATATGTGTGACTCAAATTTCAAATTGATATGGCGAAAAAAAATTTTTTTCAAGATGGCCGCCCAGTCGGCCATCTTGGATCCGGCCACGCCCAAAATCAATATGGTCCTTCCTTTTCAGGTGGTACATGTGTGACTCAAATTTCAAATCGATATGGCGAAAAAACATTTTTTTTCAAGATGGCCGCCCCAGTCAGCCATCTTGGATCCGGCCACGCCCAAAATCAATAGGGTTCTTCCTTTTCAGGTGGTACATGTGTGACCCCAATTTCAAATCCATATGGCAAACAGTTTATGAGTTATCACACTCACAGCTATAAATGTTGACGCCCAGCTCGCCGGATGGACGGACGGACGGACGGACGACCCGGGTGACAACAATATCCCCCTTCCGCCACGCGGCGGGGGATAAAAACACGCCACTATATACTAATTTCGGTCATGCTGATCCTCTGTAGCAAGTCTGCCAGATCTAATCGGCCCATGGCTGTAAGAAGGAGTAGTGCGACAAACACACAAGCAAACGCCCAAACACCAGTCCATGAATTATAGTAAGGATGCAGCAGCTGTCTATTAAATACACCTCATTGCAATAAACTTGTCAAAATTAGTCTCAAAGACTATTCTTTCTTCTTTTTTTTTGAAGCTAGTCCACCAGGGGGTTGACTCAGCCTGTCATCCTTCCGAGGTCGGCGAAACGAGTACCAGTGTACTGGTCCCGGTGTAATGCCCGGGTTAGAATAGGTGTACCATATCCCTGTGTGTCGTAAGAGGCGACCAGGGTTGGCGTCAGGAAGGGCATCCGGCCACAAAACATTGCCTCAAGAAAAAAGCCCAACCCCTACACAGCAGGGACAAATGGCTGTAAAAACGGTCACTAGTCCACATTTTTTATTTAGCCTCAAAATCTTGCAAGAATTACCACCCTACACCCCTTCCCCAGGTGATCACAATTTGGAATCAAACAGTTTTTTGTAATGAATGACAAAACATACCTTCAATGCGTACACTATAGTAAGATGATCGCTGTTGCTTCCTCGAGAGAGCTCTTTCCTTTTAAGATCAGTCAACTTCTCTTTACCCTGCAAAGCACACAAACTAGAACATCAGCTCGCTCAGCCCAACAGCTGTTTGCATGAGCCAATGTCAATCTGACTGCATTCAGGCCTTGCCATCGAGTAAACATTGCTGCTCGATATGACACATTACATAACAACCAATGCAATTTACAAGCACAGCCTTGAAAGCCAGCTGCATAAAGACTGGCAGTGTATTAAACAACACCAAAAGAGATCCAAATCCAGATCTGACGCGCACAGTTAAGTGGAGGTACTTACGAGTGGGATGACGAAGGGATCCTTGAAACTAAGGCTGGCAGCGATAGTCAAGATCGGATCCAAACAGCCAAACATAGCACCAAACAAAATGAGTTTTCCGATGGTCGGTTCTACTGGCAGTCGTGCCAGGTGGAAGCCTAATGGGGTGAGCTCTTCATTGGCATCCAGAGCATTCTAAGGGAACGCGTATTCATGAAAAAAAAATAATCAGTGTGCATGCCTTGCTGTGAAATGTTCAGTCAGGGAATGGACTGTCCATTGTGGGGCTACATTGATTTAATACTACATTTTTATTGAAAAATACCTCAATGGATGATAAATGCCTCCGAACTTCATGACAGATGCAAAGAAATACCAAACCAGAATGAAAAGCAACAGCACAGGATAGTGTCACCAAGAAAATGTTGGTTTTTTCCCCAAATTGGCAGTTAATTCCTTCAGTTTACATTTATTTCCAAGAATTCGTAAAATAATTGTTTTTTCTCGAGAAACCATCGCATGATTAAACAAAATAAAACCACAAAACAAATCAAGAGAGAGAAGAAGATATTTCATGTCCACAAGTTAAGAAATTAAATTGCACATTTGAATGTGAAATTTGGAAGCAAAATAATTTTAAGGTATAATCAGGATAAACTACAATTATGATAATGATTGTGGATTGTGGAAGAAATGAGAAATAGTGGATGAAGTCTGGGTCTGGTGGCTTAGTGGGAAGAACACTGGATAGGAATCGAAAAGGTCGGAGATCCAAATGCAGCTGAAGACAACATTACAGTCCAAAGGATTTGGATTTTAAGCTGAAAAAAGCAAATCATGGGAAGATAAAAATGGTAGCCTCTGGAAAATAAGTGTTGTAATTACAGTGTTTTTAAACCCCAAACGGTTCAATAATTACCTTCATGGAGAGGTACTCTTCCTGGTTTTGACTTAATCAAGGGCTCGGGCGATGCGATCGTGTAACTGGATGTACATGTACGAGGCCATTGCAGGTTTGTTCGGAATGGAGTTACTTGTCATACCCACTAGTTATCTCCGCCACCAAAGGTAGGAGATTATGTTTTCACCCCTGTCTGTCTGTTTATTACTCGCAAAAATCGAAGATTTTTCAAGCATATTGGTTGGTCGCATGTGTTATTCTGTCTGTTTGTCACTTGCAAAATCGAAGATGTTTAAAGTATATTGGTCGGTCGCTTTTGTTGTTATGCCAAAAATTGAAAATTTTCATCATATGTCGGTCTGTCTCTGTTTGTTTGGCTGCGAGTGTGATAACTCGCGAACGCTTCCAGCTATCTTTGTAAAAACTTTGCCAGAGGATTCCGAAGGACAAAAGTGAGGCTGTCAATGTTTTTTGACCATATATGTCAAGGTGACAGTGAAGTCATTTGCATAAAACATATGCACTACCGGTCAAAAGTTTTAGAACACCCCCATTTTTCCAGTTTTTAATGAAATTTAAGCAGTTCAAGTCCAGTGAATAACCTGAAATGGTACAAAGCTAAGTGGTAAACCATCAGAGGTTAAAAAAAGAAAAGATTAGGTTACAAAAAACTGAAAAATAATGTAAATTTCAGAGTTGTTAAAAAAGGCCCTTTTCAGGAAACAAGTAATGGGTTAGCAACTGCGGTTGTTCTGCAGCAAACAAATTAAATTAAGCCTTGAAAGTTGATGCAAACAATTCCAACAGGTGTCTCAACTCTTGTTGATTAGTTACAAACCCTCTGTCTGTATAAAAGCAGTGTTGGAACAGACTGTGTTGCTGCACCCTCTGAAGCATTATTTGGACAATATTGCACTGCAGGAAGTAGTATATTGCTATCATAATGGCGAGAAAAAGACAACTAACAAAGGAAGACAGACAGATCATTAAAACCCTTAAAAGTGTAGGTCTTTCCTTTAGAGAAATTGCAAAGAGGCCAAGGTGTCAGTGAGTACAGTTTCCTACACCATCAAAAGGCACTTAGAAACTGGAGGAAACTCTGACAGGATAAGGTCTGGCATACCCTAAGCCACAACACAATCAGAAGACAAGTTTCTGAGAGTCAACAGCCTGCGTGATAGGTGGCTCACAGGACAGCAGCTTCAAGCACAGCTTAGGCCTAAGTCACATTTGCTCTACGGCGAGGATACGGCGGGCGTACGCCCTCTAAATTGACAGAAACGTGCGGCGGCCGCAGAGTTTCTGCGGTGGCCTCAGGGTGGCCCAACGCCCTTTGGCTATATTTTACAGGCTGTAAGGTCACCGTGGAATTATAACGCGGAGTTAACTTTTTTCATTTCTACGTTCGACGTAGCAATTCGACAAACTGAAACAAAGGAAATGGTAAAAAAAAATAATAATAATTAACCCATTCGTTACCGTCCGTCTGGCCCACGTTCGCCTTAGGGCCTGCGGTCGCCTTGCGGGCACCTTGAGGCTACCTTGCGTCTGCCTTGAAAATTCTATAGCCGCCGCAGGGCACCCTTAAGGTCACCGTGCGACATCAAATAAAAGACCGTACGGCAACCCCACATTTTCGGTCTCCACAATTTCTAAGACCTAAAGCCTAAGTCACATTTGCTCTACTGCGAGGATACGGCAGCCGTACGCCCTCTGAATTGACAGAAACGTGTGGCAGCCGCAGAGTTTCTGCGGTGGCCTCAGGGTGGCCCTACGCCGTATGGCTATATTTTACAGGCCGTAAGTTCGCCGTGGAATTATAACGTGGAGGTATAACTTTTTTCATTTCTACGTTCGCCGTAGCAATTCGACAAGCCGAAAAAAAAAACTGGTAAAAAATAATAATAAAATTAACCCATTCGTTACCGTCCGTCTGGCCGCACGTTCGCCTTCGGGCCCCCCTGCGGTCGCCTTGCGGGTACCTTGCGTCTGCCTTAAAAATTCCATGGCCCCCGCAGGAACGCCCTAAGGTCACTGTGCGACATCAAATCAAAGACCGTACGGTAACCCCACATTTTCGGTCTCCACAATTTATAAATACGCCGTGCAGCTCCCCGAAAAAATAATAACATGTGACTGCTACATTGTGTGACCGTGGAAATACTGCGGACGCCGTATAATTGCTAATGGCCGTATATTTTGGTGACCCCACGGCCGCCGTGGCAAATGTGACTTAGGCCTAAATTCGCTGTGTGGCTCCCCAAAAAATAAAAACATATGTGACTGCTACATTGTGTGACCGTGGAAATACTGCGGCCGCCGTATAATTGCTAATGGCCGTAGATTTTGGAGACCCCACGGCCGCCGTGGCAAATGTGACTTAGGCCTAAATACGCTGTGCGGCTCCCCAAAAAATAAAAACATATGTGACTGCTACATTGTGTGACCGTGGAAATACTGCGGCCGCCGTATAATTGCTAATGGCCGTAGATTTTGGTGACCCCACGGCCGCCGTGGCAAATGTGACTTAGGCCTAAATACGCTGTGCGGCTCCCCAAAAAATAAAAACATATGTGACTGCTACATTGTGTGACCGTGGAAATACTGCGGACGCCGTATAATTGCTAATGGCCGTAGATTTTGGTGACCCCACGGCCGCCGTGGCAAATGTGACTTAGGCCTAAATACGCTGTGCGGCTCCCCAAAAAATAAAAACATATGTGACTGCTACATTGTGTGACCGTGGAAATACTGCGGCCGCCGTATAATTGCTAATGGCCGTAGATTTTGGTGACCCCACGGCCGCCGTGGCAAATGTGACTTAGGCCTAAATACGCTGTGCGGCTCCCCAAAAAATAAAAACATATGTGACTGCTACATTGTGTGACCGTGGAAATACTGCGGCCGCCGTATAATTGCTAATGGCTGTAGATTTTGGAGACCCCACGGCCGCCGTGGCAAATGTGACCTAGGCCTTAACACTGGTCGAAGTAAGGAAGTCTCAGTTTCAACTGTGACGAGAAGACTTCGAGCTGCAGGTTTGACAGGTCGAGTGACAGTAAGAAAGCCATTGCTAAGATGGCAAAATAAGAAAAAGCGGCTTGCCTGGGCCATGAAGCACCGCCAGTGGACTACTGAAAACTGGAAGGTCTTATGGAACGATTAATCAAAATTTGAAATCTTCAGTTCATCACGCAGGGTTTTTGTATGTCGCGAGTAGGCGAAAGGATGGTTCCTCAGTGTGTGATACCAACTGTCAAACATGGAGGAGGAAGAGTGATGATCTGGGGGCTCTTTTGCTGGATCCAGTTGGCGACTTGCACAGAGTAACTGGCAGCCTGAACCAAAAGGGCTACCACAGCATTTTGCAGCACCATGCAATACCCTTTGGCCTACGCCTAGTTGGTGAGGGGTTCATCCTACAGCAAGATAGCAACCCAAAACATACCTCCAGGCTATGTCAGAACTACTTCAGAAGAAAAGAACAAGATGGAAGGCTTCAAATCATGGAATGGCCAGCACACTCTCCAGACTTAAACCCCATCGAGCTGGTTTGGGATGAACTGGACAGAAGGGTGAAAGCAAAGCAACCTACAAGTGCAACACATTTGTGGGAACTTCTGCAACAGTGTTGGGAAGAACTTTCTGAACAATATTTGATTTCCATTGCAGAAAGAATGCTACGAGTATGTTCGGCTGTTAATTCTGCAAAAGGTGGCTACTTTGATGAGTCAAAAATTTCGATTAAATTTTGTTCAACAAAATGACTTCATGATTTCTTTTTTATCTGCTATTGTTTATTTGTGTATGCTTTAATTTCAGAGTACATCGAAACATTAAACTGCTTAAATTTCAGTAAACACTGGTAAAATGGGGGTGTTCTAAAACTTTTGACCGGTAGTGCACGACCAAAAGTCGTGATCATTATCTCAGATAATGGCATGCCCTTGCACGACGTGAAGTCAAAACTTGACACAAATGAATTGGAAAGCATCACCGACAAATTCAGAGCAGATTTGAAAATCCGATCGTTATTACAAGGAAATTTTTGCACAGGAGGAGGCCATTCGGCCCATCATGCCTGCACCACACTAATACCAGATTTAATAAATCCCTCAATAGCCCCTCCCTGTGTGTGCAGTCTTTTGGCTGCTGCACTGGAAGTCATTTCGCCAACCTTGGAAGGATGACAGGCTGAGTCAACCCC
Organism: Eptatretus burgeri; assembly: GCF_056783735.1. Lineage (NCBI taxonomy): Eukaryota > Metazoa > Chordata > Myxini > Myxiniformes > Myxinidae > Eptatretus > Eptatretus burgeri. The sequence continues at coordinate 43,053,201 of NC_140970.1, read as the reverse complement.
CTGGTGTTAATTCAGCAGCCAACGGGGCTTGAACTCAGGACCATAGTATCCCAAGCCACCACCCGAACCACTAAGCCAACACCAGGGTACAATGCAAGATTTCGATTATTAAAATGCAAGATTAACGAATGGGCTGGGGAACAGATGACGCATTTCCAAAATGGTGGCCATACATTGACATAAAACATAATTTCCATGGCAACGAAGTTACCTATTTTAAAGTATAGGGGTTTTTTTTTAGGGAAAAAAAAGACGATAGCTCAAACGCTTCAAGATCCAGGTATCAAATTGCAAACATGTTCTATTCTAAGGTCAAGGTGACAGTGATGTCATTTGCATGATTTTGCCATATCTGTCAGGCAGGCTCCCTTGTTCTGTCTGTCTGTCTGTCAACCAACTACAGGTCACAATTTAAAACCAATCTTCAAGAAACTTCACCAAGCTGTCGAGGTTGTCACAACTAAGAAGCCTATTGATTTTGTGGTCAAAGGTCAACTCAAGGTCAAATTTCTAAAATCATCCATTTTCATCCTATCAACTTAAACATTAAACAGCAATTGCACAGTAAATTACTGACTTGGGAAAGCAACGATTTTTGAGGTCAAAAGGTCAAAGGTCAACGTAATAAAATTAATTTTCATCCGATTGACTTGAGATTTTATTGAGATCATCAATATTAATCTTAATGAAATGGACAATTTGATGTATTCCATGGCAAGTTTTTTTTGGGGGGGTGGATTTTGCAAGTACACAATGTGCATCTTGTTACTTGCAGAAATCACAGATTTTTCAAGTATATTGGTTGGTTGAATGTGTTATTGTCTGTTTGTCACATGGTGGAATTTTTTTTCACCAAGTAAGTTGGTCTGTAGCATTTGTCTGTCTGTCTGTCTGTTTGTGTTTGTCACATGACTTTTGACTACAGTTTTCAAGCAATCATTCTGAATTTTTTTGTGTTTCGAGGTGACCGGCCAAGGGCAGCAACGGTCAAAACTTGGTGGACAGGTTGGGTGTGTGACAAGGACTAATTGATTCGATTTTGGTGAAGATCTGAGTCTGTATCTGAGAATTTTTCAAGTGATTCTTCACCATTGAGAGATCAGGCCAAAAACGATACATCGCACAATATCTCAAAAAGTTGTGAACGGCTTCGGATGAAATTTAGTGGGCAGTTTGGTTGTGTGACAAGGATGAATTGATTAAATTTTGGTGAAGATCTGGATCCGGATCTGGCTACTAGAATTTTCTAAGTCATTCTTCACCACTGAGAGATGGGGTGAAAAAATTATATATTGCAAGATATATCAAAAATTTATTGGGCCTGATATGTTCTACTATATCAGGCATTGCATGACGGAGGTATGCGCTCTACCGAATGCCCTTCTAGTTTTCACTATTATCTTGCTCTCAGACAATGGCATGCCCTTGTAATATGTGAATGAATAAATTTTAATTATTTGAACTTGAAGCCAGTTCAGTCTCGGCATTCTTACCAAAAATAAGTGCACTCTTCCCCCCCCCCTTCTTTTTTTTGTATCCAAAACCTTGGCTAGTGGAAGAACAAGAACACTGAATGTCTCAAGATGGAAAAGAACAGAAGAAGCAGGATAACGGGAGGGGTAGTTGAAGGACAAAACAGAGAGAGAGAGAGAGACTACGACATATGATGGGTGTGGGACGGTAGGGGATGACGCATGTGGTGGACAAGATGAATAAGGAAGCAAACTCTCAGGAATGAAAGACTAGAAATTTGGGAGGGTGGTTAATGGATGGGGGATGATTTGAGATTGTGTTGGGCTTGGGGTTAGCAAGGGGATTAGCGGGTATAGAAAAGATCAGTGTTGGGTGGGGCCAATTTGAGATGGTGTTGAACAGCTGTCTTGAAGAACTGGAGGGAAGAATGAGGTTGAAGAGGATGTGGATGATGGTTCCAGAGGTGGGAAAAAAGGAGAAAATGAGAAGAGGTGAACAGTGATCCGGGATTTTGGATATTTCACGAGGAGGTCACAGATTAATTTTTTTTGAATACCTTGTCGAGGCTCGAATGAGAGCAAACACACAACGCAGAGCAAGGGCGGCATGAGACAAGAGGGGTGGGAGTAGGAAGGACAAAACAGTGTGGAACAGAGACACGAGGAGATCTGTGGAAGGGAGAGGGATGGGGCGGGGAACACGGGGTATACAAGATGGACATTACAGGGACTTTCAAGAAGGAAAGCAGGGAATTTGAAGGAGGTGGGTTTGGGTTGGATTAACGGGGGTAGAAAAGATCGAGGATTGGATGGGGGATGATTAGAGGTGGTGGTGAACAGCTGTTTTGAAGGCCTGGAGGTAAGAATGGGATTGAATAGAGTGAGGGAGTTTATTCCAAAGGTGGGAAAAAACGAGGAATGAAAAAGTGAAGGTGAGCATCGATTCGTGATTTTGGTAGTTTTACCAGAAGGGGGTTGTTGGCGGACCTTGAGCACCTTGCAGAAATATGGTGGGTACAAATCGCAGATAGAGCAGGGGGTCTGAGACTGGAGAGGAGATGGTAGAAGACAAAAAGACCACCAACCTGCCTGCGGTGAGAGAGTGAGAGGCCCAAAGACTCTCATTGCAGGAGATGCCAATGATCTGAAATGCCTTGGTTTGCACAGCATGAATTCGAGAAAGGTGGGAGGCAGGAGCACCAGCCCAGAGGGGAGAGCAGTACTCCATCAGGCTGTGGACGAAAGCTTTGTATGTGGTCAGGAGCTCAGTTGGAACGAGGAAGGACGTTGCACGACGGAGGATTCTCAGTCAGTGACTGGCTTTGGAGGCCAGGTTGGAAATGTGGCTTTCCCAGGAAAGATCATGGCAGATAGTAAGACCCAGAAGCTTGAAAGAAAGGGCTTCTTCCAGAGGATTGTTGAGAAAGTAGATGGAGGGGTGGGGGGGGGTCTAAACGGTCCTTTCAGAGAGACAAAGTGAGAGTGTGAGATTTGTCCGGATTGAAAGACATGTTCCACATGTTGGACCAGTTTGTGATTTTATCCAGATCTGCAGTGAGCGAAGAAGCTACTGCTTGCCGGTCTGAGGGATGATAGATGGTACGGCAGAGGGTGGAGTCATCAGCAAAGAGATAAAGGATTTTCCAGAGAGTCGGAGAGATTATTGGTGAAAACCAGAAAAAGAACAGGGCCTGGAACACTTCCCTGAGGAACACCAGCCTGGACAGGAAGAGGGGATAAAAGAACTCCATTTAGGGCCACACGTTGACTGCAACAGGAGAGGAAGTCTGCGTGCCATGAGTGGAGACGGCCTTTGGATACCATCGGAAGAGAGTTTGGTGAGCAGGACAGGGTGCCAGACCGTGTCAAAAGCACACGATATGTCTCGGGATGTGGCTCCGATTTCATACGGCTCATGATTTCATGATGTACCACATATGAAATGCAGAAACCTGCGATGGGGGGGGGGGTGTGCGGTGGGGGAAGAATATAGAAACGGCAGAGGGTGCCAGAACAGAAAGGAAGTGGGAGAAAAATCCTCACCTGTCTGCAATGTGAAAGTGATAGGTCCATAGACTCAGCTTCATCATGGGACATTCCAATAACCTTGAAGGCCTTCGTTCCCACGGTGTCAAGCTGAGCAAGATGTGAGGCAGGGGAGTGTGCCCAGAGGGGAGAGCAGTCCTACATCAAACTGTAGATGAAGGCCTTGTCAGTAAATAAAAGGTGAGATGCATCAACAAGCCCCCCCGAACAAACGGACGCAAACGTGGTCAGACGGAAGGAAAACCCGTCATTATTTTTACAAATACAGCTAAAATTGAAGATAAAGCGACCGAAATTGAAACCAACACAGTAATTACGGTCGTAATAGCAAATATAATGGTAACCAACACGTTTTTTCTGCACACAAGAACGGTCGTGACGGAAACAAAAACGGTTGTAACGGAAACAAGCACACAAAATCCCGAAATAGAACGGTGGGGAACGGAAGCATGAACGGTTATTTCCGTCGTGAATAGTCCGAGACCGAAACAAAAGCGGTTCATTCCAGTTACTGTAGTGCGAGCAAGATGGCGGATGCAGTAGAACGACCTGTTACGGTATGTAAATTTTTTGTGCTTGTGCCTCGAACATAAATGTAATATAGATAATATATAGTGGGTAGTACCTGATGTAGTTTTAACAATTTATTAAACCGAATTTTGTTGTGATGATAATGTTTGGTTTGCCTGTATTTCGAGTCCCCGAGTGTAGGATCGCTAGTTGTGTATGCCCAGTTCAACATAGGGGATCGTGTATGGGATCTTTTTACAGTTTTTACTTCATATTAACTTTGTTATTTTATTGGAATTTGCAAATTATTATTACTATCAAATTTTACCTCTTGCAAATATAAACGATCAATCGTCACTGATCGCTGCAGCACGGCGGCACGAATTTCACGAAATATCAGCCACACATTAAGTCAAGAGGGCGCATTTATCGCTGCTTCTATAATATCCCGTATCACAAACGGGTTTTCATTAACAGACATGAAAAATTCAAGGCAGACTATGTTAAAGTTAATTTACCATAACTTCAAGAACTTTTCAAACCGCAATGTTTCCCACGTTCTGGTAACCGGAATGAATCGCTTTCGCTTCATTCTCCCCCGTTTCACGACGAAAATAACAGATGTTGCTTTCATTCCCCACCGTTTTATTGCGGGATTGACCGTTCTTGTGTCCGTTACGACTGTTCTTGCGTGTAGAATAAATGTGTTGGTTTCGGTTATATTTGCTATTGCGACCCTAACTACTGTGTTGGTTTCAATTTCGGCTGCTTTTTCATCAATTTTAGCTGTTTTTGTAACAAGAATGACGGGTTTTCCATCCGTATAACCACGTTTTCGTCTGTTTGTTAGGGAGGCCTGATCAAGTAAAGACTTTACATGCTGAAGAAAGATCAGGGATGATAGTGAGGCCTCAAAATATGAGTGACTGAACTTCACAAGAATTGTTAAGAAAATTGATGGGAGGGTTTGCCACATGGTCTTTTCGAGGAGAGAGTGAGTGTGGGATTTCTCAGGAGTAAAATATGTATTCCAAGTATTTGACCAGCTTGTGATTCTATCATCTGCTGAGAAGGAAGAGGCTGCTGACTGCCTTTGTGAAGGATGAGGATGTTCAGGCAGAGGGTGGAATCATCAGCAAAGAAATGAAAAGGATTTTCCAGATTGTTAAGAAAGATTGTTGATGAAGATTAGGAATAGGACTGGCACAAGACACTGCCTTGGGGCACTCCAGCCTTGACAGGATGGGAGATAAGAGGAACTCTTTGATCTCAAAAGAAGGCCAAGACAAGTATTCACTGTCCGAAATGGTCTTGTACATTGCAATAGTGGGCAAATATGTTAGAGCATTGGCAACGTAATTGAAAATAAAATTTGACTTCATCTTTCACAAACACGCACAAAGAGAACTTCAGTCAGGCAGAGGTCTGTTAGAAGCAAAGAAACAGAATACAATGTCTGAGAGGCCATGCTCATCAAATTTGATTCATGATTTATATTTAACTACGAGCAAAGGTACCCAGCGTTGCCGGGCAACGCCAATTCCCTCCTCCGACCATTCCCCTCTTATCCCACCCCGTCCCCTGGCTCCACCCCTTCCATCTTCACATACCACTCCCCCCCGGACTCCCACTCCAGCCATTACCCTCCCACTCAAACCTTTCCCTCCTTCCTCCCACCTTTCTCTCCCTCCTCCCATAAAGGTACCCAGCATTGCCAGGCAAAGCTGGATCCCTCTTCCACCCATACCCTCCCTCCTCCCACCACTTCCCCTGCCTTCTCCCTTCTCTCACCCCACCCCTTCCCCTCCCTTCTCTCTTCTCCCACCCCACCCCCATTTCTCTCCCTCTCCCTACACCCTTGCCCGACCACTTCCCACCCAACCCCCTCCCCCAGACTCCCACCCCACTCATTCCCCTCCCACCTCCACCCTTTCCCTCCCTCCTCCACCCTTTCCCCACTCCTCCCATTCCCTCCCTCCTCCCACCTCCACCCTTTCCCACCCTCCTCCCACCTCCACCCTTTCCCACCCTCCTCCCACCTCCACCCTTTCCCACCTCCACCCTTTCCCACCCTCCTCCCACCTCCACCCTTTCCCACCCTCCTCCACCCTCCTCCCACCTCCACCCTCCTCCCACCTCCACCCTTCTCCCACCTCCACCCTTTCCCTCCCTCCTCCCACTTCCACCCTTTCCCTCCCTCCTCCCACCTCCACCCTTTCCCACCTCCATCCATTCCCCTCCATCCTCCCACCTCCACCATTTCTCTCCTCTCCCTCCCCCCTCCACCCTTGCCCTACCACTTCCCACCCCACCCTTTCCCTCCCTCCTCCCACCTCCACCTAAGGTTGAGATTCAAACCCTAGCTCGACAGCTTAGAGCGAGTGTGCATACCTCACGGCCATCCTTCTGTGGAGTGGGGATGCATTGCTTTGTAGCCACTGAAAGCATTTTTCAATTCTCTCTTACTCATTTTAATCCTCCAATTTATTTTGCCTTTCAAACTCCGGGGATTTCCCCATGGAGAACCGAGTCACAGTCACCACACCCACTGCTCGTACCATGGGAGCTTGCACCCGCTTTAAAATTATTTTCCTTCCACTCAATGAAGTTACACTTTCAGAACACAAGAAAAAAAGTTCAATGCTTTGGCAATTTCACATTTTCTTGTGTAAATATGGAGAAGGAGGGTGCACACCCTTGCTTAAAGCTTATAAGATATGTGCTCAGTTATAAGAATCAGCAATTTCTATAAAATTTCAGATTTAACTCCAGATTGCGAGATATATTTAATCAACAAAATCTGATCCTCAAATCCGAAATTATATTTCAATTATACACTTCAATTAGTCCATGAGAGTATAACGTGTTTCGAAGGTGTGAGAGTATTTTTTCGTCATTTTTAGTAGGCCGAATCAAAATGGCAAATTAGACCCCTGCGAGATGAAGTTGGGCTGACTAATGATAAGCCTTGCATGAAGTTAAGCTGTTAAATATCTTCAAAAGGGGTGTTTAACAATTAAAATACCCAGTTTTCATTCATGCACTCCCTTGGAGTTCCCTTGGTTTGCAAGCAAACTGTCGGGCTGCCAGGTTTCATGGTTTTAGAGTTATGGAGGAGGGACATTCGCGCGTACGCACACACACACACACACACACACACACACACACACACACACACACCTATTATTATAGATAAATGTACTTCCATAAAATTAGAATCAGGACCCCTGTTTCCTAGAACTCGACTCTTAAGGTGTTTCATAAAGGTGTCACCTACCAATTCTTTCAAGTGTGTGACAGCAAGTGTGACGGCTTTCAAAGCAGGAGGCTGCATGGCTTTATTCAAGAATGACGCGATTTGCCCAAACTTCAAAATCTGCAAAATTTCAGTGAAGAAAACATTATAAAATGGGGGAAACAACATTAAAATTGCTATGCCCTCCATCTCTATTTTCAAAGACAACATGATTATGGGATATGATTTTTGACAAATTACAGCACAATCGACACAAGCAGCCAGGGAGAACATTCAGTGCCTCTAGAAAGTCTACACCCCTTTTCAAAATTTTCACCTTTTGTTGCCTTATACCCTGGAATTAAGTTTCATCAAATCCTACTTTTTCCACCTTTATTTACACATCGTAACCCACAACTTCCAAGTGAAAAACCTTAGTCACCCAAGTGTAGCTTTGGCTGTGTGCTTCGGGTCGTTGTCAAGCTGAAAGGGTGAACTTCCGTCCCAATTTCAGCTTTCTTGCAGAGGGCAGCAGGTTTTCCTCGAGGAATTTTCTGTATTTTGCTCCATCCATTTTCTCTTCTATCCTGAAAAGTGTCCCAGTCCCTGCTGATGAGAAACATCCTCATAACCTGATGCTGCCACCACCATGCTTCACAGTAGGGGTGGTGTTCTTTGGGTGATGCGTTGTGTTGGGTTTGCACCAAACGTAACGTTTTGCATTTAGGCCAAAATGTTTCATCTTGGTTTTGTCAGACCACAAAACCTTTTGCCACATGGCTTCAGAATGTCCAAGTGTTTTTATTTTTTTTGCATACCTCAAAAAGGACTCAAGGTCCAGTTTGGGTTATGATTTGTAGATTTTTTGAGTGATGGCTTCCTTCTTACCACCCTACCGTACAAGCCAAACTTGTGGAGTGCTTGGGATATTGTTGTCACATGCACACAGTGAGCAGTCTTTTCCAAAAAAAGCATGCGGCTCTTTCATATTCGCCATTGGCCTCTTGGTGGCCTCGCTGATCAGTCTCCTCCTTGCTTGGTCATCCAGTTTGGAGGGATGGCTTGATTTAGGTACTGTCTTCGTGGTACCATACACCTTCTACTTCTTAACGATTGTCTGAACTGTGCTCCAAGGGGTTTTCAAAGCCTGTGAAATATTTTTATATCCTTCTCCTGATCTGTGCATTTCTACAACTTTATCCCAGAGGTCTTTTGAAAGCTACTTGGTGCTCATGGTTGAGTCTGCTGTGAAATGCATTACCCAGCAGAGGAAACCTACAGGAATGATTAATTTTATTGTGAAATATTCAGAATCACTACAATTTAACACAGGTGGAGGCTAAATTAACTTGGTGTGTGATTTTGAAGGTGATTGGTTACACCTGAGCTAATTTACAATTGCTAATATTATATGCCTGGTGTTGGCTCAGTGGTTAGGGTGGTGGCTTGGGATCCCAGGGTCCTGAGTTCAAGCCTCGTTTCCTGCTGAATTAATTCACCAGGGGGTTGACTCAGCCTGCCATCCTTCCGAGGTCGGCAAAATGAGTACCAGCTTGCTGGGATGACTGAGTCATTCGAGTATCCTGTGTCGGAGTGGCGACCCGTCCAGGATTGTACCCAATAGCCAGGGAGACTGCTTCAGCAGGAACAACGCTCTATACAGAGTACGGTCCCAATGGGGGGGGGGAGATATAAGGGGGATGGACACTTATCCAACCAAGATATTCTAGTTTTGTATTTTTAAATAATTTTATATAAGCCTAGTGTTGGCTTCATGGTTCGGTGGCTGGCTTGGGATCTTAGGGTCCTGAGTTCGAGGCTCTTTTGTCGCTGAATTAACACCAGGAGGGTTTGACTCAGCCTGTCATCCTTGCGAGGTCAGCAAAATGAGTACCAGTGTACTGGTAGAGGGGCACAGCATCAGCGGCACAGCCGCGCAACCAGGAAATGATAGGCTGCCATACGCAAGAAGAAGAAGAATTAATTTTCTGAAATTTGTAGAATTTGTTTTTCACTTGGAAGTTGTGGGTTACGATGTATAAATTAAGGTGGAAAAAGTCTGATTTAATGCAATTTAATTCCAGACTATAAGGCAACAAAAGGTGAAAAATTTGAAAGGGGGTGTACACTTTTTATAGGCACTGTATAGAAGGAACATTTCCAATCACATTTCAAGTACCATGACTTCAAATAAACACGATGGAATAATTTTCATGAACATGAAGAATTAAAGTCAAAACTGAGCCTAATTCTGACCAGGAACTGTCCTATTCTCAGTTCTTTTCCATCCGACTTTCATTCCATCCTTATATTTCCAAACAAATTCTGCATGAGTGAGCAAAATGCTCTCACACAAAAAGAGGGACCAGGCTTCTTTGCAGCTCCAGAGATAAACACCCTTTGGAGTCGTTTCCAGAAAGAATCTCACTCCATATTGAATGAATTAATCACATACCAAAATGCAGCTTTCCTGCCTCACTTTCAGGCCTCAACTTGCAAATGAATATGTATGGAAAAGGCCATGGTGACCGAGCAGCTTGATGTCTCCAAGCCCAAAAAAAACAACCACATCACTGATTGTAAATAAATAAATAAATAAATAAATAAATAATCCACAGAAGAGGAGGAAGGAAAACAAAATAAAAACAACAACAGGAAGAAAACGAAGAAACCTTTATTTGTAAGCAGAGTTCTTCGAGCGGTGTGCGAAGGAGCTCAGGCAGCTGATAGTCGTTCAGCAAACGAGCCCGTAGGTTGTTGTACAAATGGTAGCAAAAACCCTCCTGCACTCTGCAATGACAACAAAGGTAACACGTTTTCACCAAGATTGCATCAACTTGAGAAATGAGTTCGGTATAATCATTTCATTGGTGGGACCAAAAGGGACAAGGAAGCATTTCCACTTCGACCCTGCATAGCAGCATTAAAAACAGAAAACTTGGATTTCATTGATTTTTTCGGTCATTTCATCTCGATTCTTGAAGACATGGAATTATAAAATTGGTCGTGATTTTTGGATGTCTATCTGTCCGTCCGTTAACTTTTTGCTGTTTTTGCTACTCCTCCCTCATCACCCGGCTGATTGTTCTGAAACGTGACATATGAATAAAAGACAGTAGCCTGAATAATCGCTGGGGGCTTTGATTTTTCGATTTTGGATCATGGGGGATCCTGGGGTGGGGGGGGGGGGGTTACCTAATGAAACTTTGGATCCCCACTCGTCCTTTATTTACCAACCGATTGCTCTGAAACCTGATACAACCCTTCCAGTCGGTGATCCACAAGATCGCTCTGTCTTACATTTTTCGATTTCGGATCAGAGGGCTCTCAGGGGATTGACTCTCGTGTAGTGTAACGTCCGTGACATCAGCAGAGGTCTGAACTACCTTACGAAATGACCGTCAGCCCATTCGGGGCTAATTGTTATGCCTCTGGTGACGAAGTCGCCGGACGCATGATGTTTTCGGGTTGTCCGTCCGTCTTTGCTAATTACCACCACCACCGAAGGTGAAGGAGGTTGTTTTCAACCCTTTTCTGTCAGTTTATTTTTCTGTCTTTGTGCAGGATATCTCAAAAAGTTGTGGACCTGCCCAGGGTGATGAAGGTTATGGTCAAGTTTCATCAAAATTGTGTGCATGGTTTAAGAAAAGAAAGCAAATACATATTTTGGGGGGCAATCCCCCCGTAGAACCCCTTAGACCCCAATTTTTTTTTTTAATGTTGTGAACAAACTTTGGTACATCACGGGTGATGAAGGCTGTGGTCAAGTTTCGTTGAAATTGTGTGTGTAGTTTCGGAGATAGAAAAACAATACATATTTGGGGGGGCAACCCCCCCCCATTACAACCCCTTCGAGCCCGAATTTTCTAATGTCATGAACAAGTTTTGGAATATCATGGGTGACGAACGTTGTAGTGAAGTTTCATCGGAATTGTGTGTCGTTTCTGAAAAGAAAGCAAATACTTTTTTGGGGAGGCAACCCCCCCTCCCCGTAAACTCCCTCTGTAGACCCCTTTAGACCCCAATTTTTTATGCCGTGAACAAATTTTGGTGCATCACAGATGATGAAGGTTGTGGTGAAGTTTCATCGCAATTGTGTGCGTAGTTTCTGAGAAGAAAGGAAATACCTCTTTTGGGGAGCAACTCAATTTCTTTTTAATGCCGTGAGCAAACTTTGGTACATACACTGTGATGAATGTTGTGCTAAAGTTTCATCGAAATCAGAGAAGAAGACGGACAGATGGACTGATGGGCCATCCCATAAGCTCCCCAGAACTACATTCCAGGTGAGCTAAAAAAGTTGAAACTTGGCACATGTCAAGTACTTCCCATTGGAAATAAGTGTGATTTTTTTAATGTCATAGGTGGCATATAACGGCATAATTGCATACGTCGAATGCCTTATCTGATCGGTATGAAAATTTTTGAGGGTCATCTTGGGTCAAATTGTATGGGGGGGTGAGAGGGGGAATTGTTGACATCATTGGTCACGTGGTCAGCAGCCATAGATATACCGTCGTGCCCCCAGAATCCGAACGCCCCATTGTTTGAACAAATTGAAATCTGAACAATTTTTTCGAGAAAATTTCGCCCTAAAAACCGAACACATTTTCGAAAACTGAATTTTCGCAAATTTCTTTGTTGTAACTCAACCATGAGTCCTAAAAAAGTAACTGCAAAGGTGAACAGCTCCACCAATCACGTTCCGAGGTAAACTCGTGCTGCATAGCTAATGAGATGAACGTCACAGCTCCACTAATCACGTTCCGAGGTGAACTCGTGCTGCATAGCTAATGAGATGAACGTCACAGCTCCACCACTGCCGCCACCTGCACCAGAATCTTCCATAAGCCGAAGTCGTCTCATCTCCAAGCAAAATACACTTTATAAAACCAGTTTATTTATTTATATTATATTTTATTATCTTTGCACGGTATTATGTTTTGTATTAATTATTTATTATTTGTAAATACGTACATTTCTCTTTTTTTTTTCCAATTACAGTATCACCCTTGTGCATTCACCATGGCACCCAAGAAGAGCAGTGAAGCAAATAGGAGTAAGAGGAAGTCCGTGAGAACGACAATTGAGTTGAAGAAAGAACTTATTGCTAAGCATGAGAGCAGTACGCGTGTGTCTGATCTCGCTGCCATGTTCGAGCTGCCGAAATCGACCGTGTGTAGGATTCTGAAAAAATAAAGAAGCGATAAAAGCGCGAAAACCCATCGTGAAGCAAACTCATTCAATGAACCCTCTGACGAATCGACTTTAACGAACTCAACGGTTTTTTTTCGCGAGCATGGTAGTGACGTCACGCCGCGTCACCCAATCGCTTCACCTCTTGATTCTCTCCCGTGGAACCGTGCGGTGAAAACGGCACGTTTGTGTCTCCACAGAGTGTACTGGGATATAAAACATCATTTGGTGCTTCATGGTTAATTGCATACCTCCACCAGGCTGAACAGTTTACGATTTTGGGTCCCAATGGCCACTGATAGGCCGGAGCTGCATCCAGACCTGATGGAAGAAGCGACAACGCTCCTGCTCATCCCCCAGGCTTGGAAAAAGATTCATGACCCAGAAAACGTCATTTACTCATCTTATTTTAACTTAAACATGGGTAATTTCAGTTGAAAGTGTCTTGAAAGTGGGTTTTCTTGGGGTCCAGGAACGGATTAATTCACTTTCCATTATTTCTTATTGGGAAAATAGTTTTGGAATCCGAACTTTTTGGAATCCGAACAGCCTCTTGGAACGAATTAAATTCGGATTCTGGGGACACCACTGTATGTGTGTGTGTGAGTGTGTGTGTGTGTGTGTGTATATATATATATATATATATATATATATATATATATATATATATATATATATATATATATATATATATATATATATATATATATATATATATATATATATATATATATATATATATATATATATATATATATATATATATATATATATACACACACACACACACACACACACACACACACACACACACACACACACACACACACACACACACACACACACACACACACACACACACACACACACACACACACATATATATACAAAAAACATATTTTAACATAAAAACCTTCAAAAATATTCATCTCCAAAATAGCTGAACAGATCGAGGTAAACTATCCACGGATGATCACCTCCACATGAGGACCAAAAACTTATCCAGCGATGATGTCATAAGTCACATGGTTTGGCAGCTATGATTTTTTGAAGAATAAACCTTGAAAAATCTTCTCCAGAACAGCTTGACAGATCGAGGGGAAACTTCATCCACATGTTACCCAAAACTTGGGGATACCAGGGTGTTCACGAATAATTAATATTTTGCATGGTTTGGCAGCCATATTGGATTCAAAGAAAACCAGGGCATTTAAGATCATCGGCATCTCCCGCAATGAAGCTGAGTCTTTGGGCCTCTCACTCAATCACCGCAGGTTGGTCGGTGGTCTTTCTGTCTTCTACCGACTCCTCTCCAGCCTTGCCCCCCCTGCTCTCTCTGCGATTTGTCCCCACCACATTTCCACAGGGCGCTCAAGGTCCGCCAACAACCCCCTTCTGGTAAAACTACCAAAATCACGAATCACTGCTCATCTTCACTCTTTCATTCCTCTTTTTTCCCGCCTTTGGGAACTTCCTCACTCTATTCTTTCCCATTCTTCCCTCCAGGCTTTCAAAACAGCTGTTCACCACCACCTCTTATCTTCCCCCATCCAAATCCTCGATCTTTTCTACCCCCGATAATCCACCCAAGCCCACTTCCTTCATTTCTCCTGCTTTCCTTCCTGAAAGTCCCTGAAATGTCCATCTTCTCTTCGCCATGTTCCCCGTCCCATCCCCATCCCTCTCCCTTCCACAGTTCACCTAATGTGTCTGTTCCCCACTGTTTTGTCCCTTCCACTCCCGCCCCTCTTGTCTCATGCCTCCTTGCTGTGAGTTGTGTGTTAGCTCTCATACGAGCCTCGACCAAGGTATACAAAAAAAAAAAAAAGAAATCGATAAAAAAATTTGTTTCACTTCAACCGCTTCATCAATCGATGTGAAATGTCAGAGTTATGATCTAATCATCATGGGGAATATATGTTTTAAATTTCAACCTGATCGGATGCATGGTCTGACAGCCAGAATTATTTATTATTTTGAATCTGGGTTCAGGGATTTAAATCAAACTTGGTACAAGTATTATTATGATGCAATAATGTAGGTGGAGGTATAGCTTATCTTGTGAGTCGCAACGTCGAAGAGTGTCATCGTTTCTATACATTAGTCTGTTATGTCTGCTGGCACATACCGACCGGCCCTGCCTCGGCGCTGCCGTGCATTTGCAAGGCTGACCCACTCTGGCTTCATGGTAGAGATGTCATTATCCACATCATAGTTTGTCTCCTTGATCTTCCCACAATCGATGACATGGACAACATCGTCAATGGTGATGCTGTAATAATGTAGGGCACAGGTTAACATGACATGTACGGTTATTCAAACACAATATGGGGAGGTGGCAATTTTAGACAGCATCTCGAAAATAAAAAGGGCAATTTTAGACAGTTTTCACATTCACAAAGGGATAATTTTGAGAGATGGTTAATATTCGCAAGGGGGCACGTTAATGTCAGACACTTTGATCTTTTCAAGGTGGAATCGTATTTCACAATTCATTCAATAGAAATATAAGAAATAGGGGTTAACGAAATTACGTAGGCGATTCAACAGGTTGTTGAACATTCAAAAGCATTTGGTACAAAGAAAAACAAAAGTTCAGGTCCATTCACCTTGTCTCTGCAATATTGGTCGCAATGATAATTTTCCAAACACCAGGTGGTGGTCTATCAAAGACCTATAGGGACATCAGGACAATCGAGCAATGAGCTGTGTACAAAAGAAAAACATCAACACCTTGCATTCACGTGTGTTGTTTGGTATAGAGTGTATTTGAGGTTGAGCCAGTGTTTGTCTGTGTGTGTGTGTGTGTGTATGTGTGTGTCTGTCTGTGTGTGTATGTGTGTGTGTCTGTCTGTCTATGTACGTGTGTCTGTCTGTGCGTGTCTGTATGTCTGTGTGTGTCTGTGTCTGTCTGTGTGTAAGTGTGTGTACGTGTGTATCTGTGTGTACGTGTGTGTCTGTGTCTGTCTGTGTCTGTCTGTGTGTACGTGTGTGTCTGTCTGTCTGTGTGTACGTGTGTGTCTGTCTGTCTGTGTGTACGTGTGTGTCTGTGTCTGTGTGTCTGTGTGTACGTGTGTGTCTGTGTCTGTCTGTCTGTGTGTACGTGTGTCTGTGTCTGTCTGTCTGTGTGTACGTGTGTCTGTGTCTGTCTGTCTGTGTGTACGTGTGTCTGTGTGTCTGTCTGTGTGTCTGTCTGTGTGTCTGTCTGTGTGTCTGTGTGCGTGTGTGTCTGTCTGTCTGTCTGTCTGTGTGCGTGTGTGTCTGTCTGTCTGTCTGTCTGTCTGTGTGCTTGTGTGTCTGTCTGTCTGTCTGTGTGCGTGTGTCTGTCTGTCTGTCTGTCTGTCTGTGTGCATGTGTGTCTGTCTGTGTGCGTGTCTGCTGTCTGTCTGTCTGTGTGCATGTGTGTCTGTCTGTCTGTCTGTCTGTCTGTCTGCGTGTGCGTCTGTCTGTCTGTCTGTCTGTCTGTGTGCGTGTGTGTCTGTCTGTCTGTCTGTCTGTCTGTCTGTGTGTGTTTGTCTGTCTGTCTGTCTGTGTGCGTGTGTCTGTCTGTCTGTCTGTCTGTGTGCG
The DNA here is from genome assembly GCF_056783735.1 of Eptatretus burgeri. Lineage (NCBI taxonomy): Eukaryota > Metazoa > Chordata > Myxini > Myxiniformes > Myxinidae > Eptatretus > Eptatretus burgeri. Next base: position 43,037,175 of record NC_140970.1, on the reverse strand, counting down.
TGTGTCTGTCTGTGTGTCTGTGTGTCTGTGCGTCTGTCTGTCTGTCTGTGTGTGCGTGCGTCTGTCTGTCTGTCTGTGTGTGCGTGTCTGTCTGTCTGTGTGCGCGTGTCTGTCTGTCTGTGTGCGTGTGTCTGTCTGTCTGTGTGCGTGTGTCTGTCTGTCTGTGTGCGTGTGTCTGTCTGTCTGTGTGCGTGTGTCTGTCTGTCTGTGTGCGTGTGTCTGTCTGTCTGTGTGCGTGTGTCTGTCTGTCTGTGTGCGTGTGTCTGTCTGTCTGTGTGCGTGTGTCTGTCTGTCTGTCTGTGCGTGTGTCTGTCTGTCTGTGTGTGCGTGTGTCTGTCTGTCTGTGTGTGCGTGTGTCTGTCTGTCTGTCTGTGTGTGCGTGTGTCTGTCTGTCTGTCTGTGTGCGTGTGTCTGTCTGTCTGTGTGTGCGTGTGTCTGTCTGTCTGTGTGTGCGTGTGTCTGTCTGTCTGTGTGTGCGTGTGTCTGTCTGTCTGTGTGTGCGTGTGTCTGTCTGTCTGTGTGTGCGTGTGTCTGTCTGTCTGTGTGTGCGTGTGTCTGTCTGTCTGTGTGTGCGTGTGTCTGTCTGTCTGTGTGTGCGTGTGTCTGTCTGTCTGTCTGTGTGCATGTGTCTGTCTGTCTGTCTGTCTGGGTGTCTGTGTGCGTGTGTCTGGCAGTCTGTCTGTCTGTGTGCGTGTGTCTGGCAGTCTGTCTGTCTGTGTGCGTGTGTCTGGCAGTCTGTCTGTCTGTGTGCGTGTGTCTGGCAGTCTGTCTGTCTGTGTGCGTGTGTCTGTCTGTGTGCATGTGTCTGTCTGTCTATCTGTACGTGTGTCTGTCTGTGTGTGTGTCTGTTTGTGTGCGTGTGTCTGTATGTATGTGTGTGCGTGTGTCTGTCTGTCTGTCTGTGTGCGTGTGCCTGTTTGTCTGTCAGTCTTTTTGCGTGTGTCTGTTTGTCTGTCAGTCTGTGTGCGTGTGTCTGTTTGTCTGTCGGACTGTGTGCGTGTGTCTGTTTGTCTGTCAGTCTGTGTGCGTGTGTCTGTTTGGCTGGCAGTCTGTGTGCGTGTGTCTGTTTGTCTGTCAGTCTGTGTGCGTGTGTCTGTTTGTCTGTCAGTCTGTGTGCGTGTGTCTGTTTGTCTGTCAGTCTGTGTGCGTGTGTCTGTTTGTCTGTCAGTCTGTGTGCGTGTGTCTGTTTGTCTGTCAGTCTGTGTGCGTGTGTGTTTGTCTGTCAGTCTGTGTGCGTGTGTCTGTTTGTCTGTCAGTCTGTGTGCGTGTGTCTGTTTGTCTGTCAGTCTGTGTGCGTGTGTCTGTTTGTCTGTCAGTCTGTGTGCGTGTGTCTGTTTGTCTGTCAGTCTGTGTGCGTGTGTCTGTTTGTCTGTCAGTCTGTGTGCGTGTGTCTGTTTGTCTGTCAGTCTGTGTGCGTGTGTCTGTTTGTGTGTCAGTCTGTGTGCGTGTGTCTGTTTGTCTGTCAGTCTGTGTGCGTGTGTCTGTTTGTGTGTCAGTCTGTGTGCGTGTGTCTGTTTGTCTGTCAGTCTGTGTGCGTGTGTCTGTTTGTCTGTCAGTCTGTGTGCGTGTGTCTGTTTGTCTGTCAGTCTGTGTGCGTGTGTCTGTTTGTCTGTCAGTCTGTGTGCGTGTGTCTGTTTGTCTGTCAGTCTGTGTGCGTGTGTCTGTTTGTCTGTCAGTCTGTGTGCGTGTGTCTGTTTGTCTGTCAGTCTGTGTGCGTGTGTCTGTTTGTCTGTCAGTCTGTGTGCGTGTGTCTGTCTGTCTGTCAGTCTGTGTGCGTGTGTCTGTCTGTCTGTCAGTCTGTGTGCGTGTGTCTGTCTGTCTGTCAGTCTGTGTGCGTGTG